>NC_090443.1:923841724-924144619 GCF_031143425.1 Pleurodeles waltl | reverse complement strand
GGTGACTTTCCAACTGGGCCCGCTAGTGAGTTCAAGTCTTAGAAGCTCCATGATGGCTTTGAGAAAGTCCAAGGGCCATATTTATACTTTTTGACGCACAACTGCGCCAACGCAGTTGTGCGTCAAAAATGTTAACGCCGGCCAACGCCATTCCAAAGCGCCATGCGGGCGCCTTATTTATTGAATGACGTTAGCCGGCAGAGCTGACTGGTGTGCGTCAAAAAAAATGACTCACACCAGGCAGCGCCGGCGTAGGGGAAAATGGAGCTTGGGCGTCAAAAAATGGGGCAAGTCAGGCTGAGGCAAAAAATTTGCCTCAACCCGATTTGCGCAATTTTTTTCGACGCCCAACCCCCATTGAAATGACTCCTGTCTTAGCACAGACAGGAGTCATGCCCCCTTGCCCAATGGCCATGCCCAGGGGACATGGGCATGGTCATTGGGCATAGTGGCATGTAGGGGGGCACAAATCAGGCCCCCCTATGCCACAAAAACAAAAAAAAAAAAAAAATACTTACCTGAACTTACCTTAAGTTCCCTGGGATGGGTCCCTCCATCCTTGGGTGTCCTCCTGGGGTGGGCAAGGGTGGCAGGGGGTGTCCCTGGGGGCATGGGAAGGCACCTCTGGGCTCCTTCCGAGCCCACAGGTCCCTGAACGCCTGCCCTGACCAGGCTTTAAAAAATTACGCAAAAGCGGCTGGATGTCATTTTTTTTGACCCGCCCACTCCTGTGCGTCATTTTTGCACGGGAGTTTAAATAAGGCGCACATGCCTTAGAGTCATTTTTTAGAAGGGAACGCCTACCTTGCATATCATTAACGCAAGGTAGGTGTCCACGATAAAAAATTATGCAAACTCCAAGATCTTTGGCGCTAGACGGGTCTAACGCCAAAGTATAAATATGGAGTTAGCTTTGCGTCGGATTTGCGTAAAAAAAAAACGACGCGAATCCAGCGCCAAGTGCCTCTACACTGTACAATTTCAGTCACAGCAGGCCAAGTATTGGCACCCCAGTAATCAGTCTTAGAAGCTTTCATTGGAGTGGGGGTTTAGAGTGCCCTGGCACGTGTCTGTGGCCAGGTGGTGTACTGAAGACTGGATGCTAAGGTAGAGGTGGCAGAAGTCCACACGCTCCTCCGCCTACATGGTAAGCCTTCCCGAATTCACTGGCAGGTCTTGAGTCCTCCTGTATTGTTGGGTAGTTGAATCATTGCTCTTTCTCCATGGGTAATGGTGTGCTTCTGCTTCACAGATGCATGCTGCTCCAGGGTGAGGGCCCTTTCACTTCACCACTGCCTCCCTCTTGCCATTAGGGATACCTTTTCAATATATTCAGATCCAGTCCTAATAACAGTGGACACCAGTTTTTGGTTTTGAACTGCAATCCTTGAGGAATCAGGAAGGGAAGGGCATTTTCTGTGCCCTTTTCTGTGTCCGCCCGGCTCAGCCGGGTCTCTCCGGTCTTCCAGCCCCTGCCGCTGTGTCCCCTGCGGTCCCGCCCCCCTCGCGCACCCATTTGTCCCTTCCCTCCCGCCTCCGAGCTGCTCCTCCCTCCCACCTCCCCCTCTTAATGGCGGCCGCTGCGCTGAGCCCTGTGCGACCCCCTGACCTGATTCTGGCCAGGAGTCCACTTGGATCCACCAGCCGCATTCGTGCCCCTGATCCCCGTCTGCCGCCAGTATTTAGAGATCGAGGCCCTCCACCTCCTGCAGGCAACCACCTGCGCCTCATCCCTGGTGCCTAGTGGTAGGCTTACTGTGTTGTTGTGCTCTACTGTTGCATTTATCTTTTTTCGTTTTTCAGAATTGTTTTTTTGTTTACTGTACTGTTTTAAATAGCCTTTGTGCCATTGTTTTTGCCCGTTTCATTTTCTGTGCCCTTTTCTGTGCCCGCCCTGCTTAGCCAGCTCTCGCCGGTCTTCCAGCCCCTGCTGCTGCGTCCCCTGCGGCCCGCCCCCTCGCACACCAATTGGTCCCTTCCCTCCCACCTCCCAGCTGCTCCTCCCTCCCACCTCCCCCTCTTAATTGCAGCTGCTGCGCGGCTACACAGCGGACGCACGCAGCGGGCAAGCCACTGGCGTGCCAGAGGCAAGCCCATCTGTGCCCGTCCGCGTCTGGACCGCGGCCAGCGCCGTTCCCCCTGGCTCTTGCAACCCCGACCCCCCTAGACAGCATTACTCTGCAACCACGCTACAGACCCTCAACCAGGTCTACACCCCGCCTGCGCCCAAGCCAACCCCAAGCACACACACGGACCTTTCACATGCTATGCATGCCGGTTCTCCAGCACCCCCACAAACACCACCAACACGCTCCACACCAACCCTAACATGCCCTACACCAACATGCCCCACAACAACACTAGCGCGCGCTACAACAACACTAACGCAACCCACAACAACAATAGCACACATCCCACAACAACAGTTTAGAGAAACACAACAGCTTCACACCACTAGCACCGACCATCTCCACCACCTACACGACCAACAACAACACACCCCCTTCACACCACCAGCACCCACCATCTCCACCACCGACACGACCAACAACAACACCCCCACCCTCTCCAACCAACTGCACACCTGGGCCACTACCAACTGCAGAGAAACTAAAAAAACATGAACTCCATCCACTCAGGCTCCCCCTCGGATCCCTGCCCCCACCACATCTTCAACAAGGCCAGCCCAACCATCGCTCCCAAGCTTTGTGCTGTGAGCAACAGCTCCTTCGACACCGCCACCTTCCCAGACTCCTGGAAGCACGCCGAAGTAACCGCATTCCTGAAAAAAACAAAGCAGACCCCGATGACCTCACGAACTACCACCCCATTTCTCTTCTCCTCTTCCCCACCAAGGTCGTTGAGAAGCTAGTGAACGCCCGCCTGTCTCACAACACACTCAACACCTCCCAGTCTGGATTCTGCAAGTACCACAGCACTGAGACCACCCTCATCGCCTGCACTGACGACATCAGAACCAGAGTCGACAAGGGCAAGACCGTTGCACTCATCCTCCTGGACCTCTCCGCAGCCTTCAACGCCATCACCACCAAATACTCCGTACACACCTCTACGACGCAGGAATCCAACACAAGGCCCTGGACTGGCTTGCCTCCTTCCTCACTGAAAGAACCCAGAAAGTACACCTCCCTCTCTTCCAGTCCCCAGCAACCAAGATCATCTGCGGGGTCCCCGAAGGGTCCTCCCTCAGCCCTAACCTTTTCAACATTTACATGGCCCCGCTCGCCAACATCCTCCGCCCTCACGGAATCACCATCATATCCTACGCAGACGACACCCAGCTCGTCATCTCCCTCACCAGGAACCCCACCACCGCCAAGACTAACCTCCACGCCGGACTCCTCAACACCGCTAAATGAAGGACAGCAAGCCACCTCAAACTAAACTCCAACAAAACCGAAATCATAATCTTCGGCCCCAACAAGACAATATGGGACGACTCCTGGTGGCCCACCGCCCTATGATCACCCCCAACACCCGCCACCCAGGCACGCAACCTCGGCATCATCTTAGATTCTTCTCTCTCCATGACGCAGCAAATCAACTCTATCACCTCCTCCTGTTTCAACACCCTCTGCATGCTCTGAAAAACCTTCAAATGAATACCCATAGAAACCAGGAAGACCGTCACCCATGCACTCATCAGCAGCAGTCTAGACTACGGAAACGCCCTCTATGCTGGCACCACAGTCAAGCTTCAGCAGAAACTCCAGAGGATCCAGAACGCAGCCGCACGTCTCATCCTGAACCTCCTACGGCATTAGTACATCTCCGCCCACCTAAGATCCCTTCACTGGCTCCCAATCAGCAAAAGGATCATCTTCAAAATCCTTATCCACGCACACAAATCCCTCCACAACACTGGACCAGCCTACCTCAACGAAAGAGTGAACTTCCACACTCACACTCGTCGCCTCCGCTCTGCCACCCTCGCCCTCGCTACAGTCCCCCGCATCCAATGCACCACCTCAGGGGGCAGATCCTTCTCCTACCTCTCCCCCTAAACCTGGAATTCCCTCCCCACCAACCTTCGCAAGACCCAGGACCTCCTGTCCTTCAGAAAACACCTCATGGCTTTTTGAACAGTAAAATGGTTCCCCTCCTGTTTTGCCCCCCCCAGGCGCCTTGAGACCCTTGCGGGTGAGTAGCGTGCTTTATAACTTTTTTGATTGATTGATTGATTGGTCCAAAATGGTTCCATCTCTAATTGGAGACATAAACCTAGTAGTTACGGCAGACATTTGGGTAACAAGATTTTACCTTAACAGACAGGGAGCTATAAAGAGCAAGGATCTAAATCTAATTGTTCATCACAAACTTTTTGGTAGGTGGAGAAACATCTGATGGCTGTGAGAGCCATCTACGTCCAAGGGCAATTGAATTTGTAAGCAGACAGTTTGCATCAACATTTGCCATAGTCAGTGATGCTGTGTTTCACCAGCTCTCAATTCCATGAGCTCTCTTCCCAGTTCTGGGCTTCATGGATAGACCTGTTCATCTCCCAAAACAATGCTGTGCTTCCCATCTTTTGCACTGATACATGGTGCCCTCAGGCATGCCTTGTCAATTCCATGGACACAAACAGGGGATATCATATGATTTCCCTTAAAGTCCCATTCTCCCAAAAGTGATGCAGATGATTGCGGGGGGATAGATGACAGAAACTTTCATGGTGTCATTTTGGCCTCATCGACTTTGGTTTCCCTGACTGTCCAGCCTGTCAGTGAAGAATAATTTGTAAGTCCCAATTGATCCACCTTCTCTTCAGTGTCCAGTCTTGACCTTATCCAAGTTTCAATATTTTAAAGTAATGGCTTAGAAATTGAGAGGATAGACTTGGAAGTCAGGCTGTCCTCGACCAGGGCGACCAATTCAACTACTCTGTCGCCCTAGTGAAGGTCTCGATGACTAAATTCAGAAGTGTCAGTCAGGTCGGCAGACATTTCAAACATTGAAAGGAACAAAAATGTTGTGACCCAATGTGTTTCTAGTGGAATTTAACTTATGGGCTCTCTTGAGGGCATTCTTGAAGAGGCCAAAAAGATGCAACTGTTGACCCCCAACCTGTGAACAAGGGAAATTATGCTGATTCCAAGCATTGACACCCAACCGGAGTTATATTCTTCCTATCATCCTATCTCGATCTCAACACAGAGGTCAATATTATTTCAAAGGCACTAGTTAACAGGCTGGTCACAGTGACCCTTCACTAGTCCATTGGGATGAATTAAAATGTATGCCATTATGATCTACTATACATAACATACGCCAGCTTTGTAATGTCTGGTCCTTGGACAAATGATTACAAAGCTCAGTAGTGCTCCTACTGGCAGATATCAAAAAGGTGTTTGACTCAGTGGATTGGTATTACCTGTTCACTTTTATTCTATGGTTTTATTTTGACCTACCTTTATTGCCTATGCTTAACTGCTCTATATGGGCTTGTCTGCCAAATTTCGAATGGGCTGTGAGACACTGAACCTCTTTCTAACAGAGGGAGGGATTAGGCAAGTTTGCCCATTGCTGCCCCTCTTTTTTTGGGATTGCTATTGAGCCGCTGGCAGACTGGCTGTGGATAGATGCCTGAGTGAAAGTGTTTGAGTGGGATGACGGTATTCAAAATAGGGTAGATCTTAGGGCCAGATGTAGCATTATTGCAAATTGCGACTTTCAATTTGCGAGTCAGAGCGACTCGCAAATTGCAAGTCGCAATTTGCAATGCAGAACGGTGTCTCAGACACCGTCTGCGAGTCGCTATGGGGTCGCAAAGACCCACCTCATTAAAATTAATGAGGTGGGTTGCAAATTGCGGCCCCATAGCGACTATAGGCACTCGCAAACATGGAGGCCTGCTGTAGTCAGCAGACCTCCATGTTCGTGACTGCTTTTAAATAAAGCAGTTTTTTTTTTTTAAGTGTAGCCCGTTTTCCTTAAAGGAAAACGAGCTGCACTTAAAAAAAAAAACGAAACCTTTAGTTTCGGTATTTTTTCAGGGCAGGTAGTGGTCCCTTGGACCACTACCTGCCCTGAAAAAATAGTTTTGGGTCCATTCACAAAGGGGAAGGGGTCCCATGGGGACCCCTTCCCGTTTGCGAGTGGGTTACCATCCACTTCAAGTGGATGGTAACTGCGACTCCATTTGCGACCGCATATGCGGTCACAAATGGAATTGCATTCCACTGCGAATCGCAAATAGGAAGGAAACACCCCTTCCTATTTGCGATTCGGAAATGCATTTTGCGAGTCAGTCCCGACTCGCAAAATGCATTTCTGCATGGGAAACACGCATTTGCGAGTCGCAAACGGCAAATTTTGCCGTTTGCGAGTCGCAAAGTGTTTCCTGCATCTTGCCCTTAATGTAGACAATGGGCCTGATTACAACTTTGGAGGACGGTGTTAATCCGTCCCAAATGTGACGGATATACCACCAGCCGTATTACGAGTTCCATAGGATATAATGGACTCGTAATACGGCTGGTGGTATATCTGCCACTTTAGGGACGGATTAACACCTTCCTCCAAAGTTGTAATCAGGCCCAATGTCCTGATCTTCTTGACAGACCCAGTGACATTGGGCCCCTGGGCTCTCCAAATCTTTTGCATCTTTGGTGAGTTTACAGGCCTAAATAGCAACATGGCAAGCTTGTCTGTCTTTTCTGCTAATACACACATTCAAGACTTGAGGTGGGCCTGTGATCTGTAGGTGGTCACATGTGGACATACATATTTGGGAGTGTCTTTCTGTTTGAGCTACCATGCTCTTTCTTTACCAAAGTAGTCTCTATAGTGCAGAGCTTTTTATGAAATCAGGAATTTCTGTATGTAGCTCTGATAAAGTGTTTTAAATCAACTTATGAGAAGGAGATTGCAGCTGCAGCTGTTCAGTCCTACTATATGGCTTTCACATATTGCTTGTACATGAATGGTGGGATCATATTCAGGGAGACACCTCATACGCTTCTGAAAGATGGGTATTGTGTGAAGTGTTATACAACATTTATTATTTAGAGGTAGGGTAGATCTTTTGCACCCCTGGTGACCAAACTGGTATTTATCATTTGGAATGACGCCTTAAAGAAATTGGGCTGTGATAGACAGCTCACCCAACAAATGTGGCATTAAGCAGAAATGGCATTGCAATAGGTCACTTCATGGGGAAAGTTCAGAAAATGAGATTTTCAGTCTTGAAGACATGATGGAGGGGAGGCGCCTCAAATCCTACCAAGACCTTCAGATTGTATACTGTCTATATTATAGTCACTTTTTTTGTTACTTACAATTTAGACAGTAGGAGTGACCTCAATTATCCATTACCAAATGTGTTACCAAACTAACATATCTAGGCACAAATATCTTGGGTGAACAATGCAACAGTATATCAAGCGAAACATCAGTGGAAGGATTATTATTATTATTCTTTGAATCATGCTTGCTCTGGGAGCATGGCATAGCACCAGTCCTTCGCATGAAGGACAGAAGTTAAGCAGTCCTTCATTTGAGTAGGTGGTGGCCTTTGGGTGTCCTATGCAATCATTTTTGGGGACTAGCACTTATTTTTCCACATCAAACATTTCCCAACAGCAAGAAAGTGAAAATAACACAAAGCGCCAAGACTGAAAAAGAGCAAGACAGAAACACAGATACATGGATGGAAGGCAGAAACTTGCAAGAGTAAGGAAAAGGTGGAGGGGGTGTCTTATGGTGGATTAAAGAAGCATGTTGTGAATTCCATACTACGCACCCTTGGTATTTGGCTCAACAACAGGTAATGGCTCCGTCCCCAGGCTTCTATTCAGAGCCTTGGCACCGGCACTCACTGGTTCACTAATTAAGCATTGAAAGAAGTGCAAGGCTACTGCAAGTAAAACCCAAGTAAATAAAATAGGAGTATATGCACTCAATCTGGCCTTTTTAATTAGATAAGGCTCAATTTGGAAGTGTGTGCAAAATGTCCTGAATGCACAAGCAGGACAGGGTGAACATTTTGAAGTTTTGAAGTAACGTTGTGGTAGGTTGCCAACATTTTGACATCGCATATGATGAGTAACATGACAAGCAGACAGCTTTAAAATGAAACCGGTGAAAGAATTTGTGCCTGAGTGACTACCTAGTGACAGTTCTAGGATTTCTTCCAAATTCACTGCCATTCATTTCACATTAGTTGTCATTCTGATTCAAAATCGTTTTTGAAGGAGCAGAGTGAAGCCAGAGTAAACGGTACGCAGGTTTTCAGGAGCTTTTGCAGCACAAACAGAGCTGGTCAGTGAAAGATTCCTGTAGCTGTATTATGATGTCGTTTTCTGCTCCAGGCTCCTTCTTGTAGTCCTTGGCACATAGATTAACTTCAAACATTTCAGAGTTTTTGTATGATGTTCTTATTAAGCCTGTTATGCAAGAGACATGATGCATGTCACAGTATGTAAGATCACAAAAAGTGTTTCCAGTTTTCTACTGTATGATAAATCAATACGCCAAGGCATTGTGGACGCATTTTTCATCCAGTGCAGGAATTAAATGCTCAACATAGTTGACTGACGTTTGGACCCAGAAAGTAGTGTGGTGAACCATCAACAAAATGTCATCAACACCCCATACAATTCATACACCATGACCAATGTGGCCACAGAAGAAAAACTCCAATCAGAAATTAAGTTAAAAAATGAATTGCAACCACAAGCTCAAAGTCATAAAGGTACATTTTCACCAAGGGTTGCCCAAGGCATCAGAATAAATTCAGGCAAACTAACATTAATAAAACTAAGCATTCAAGGAAAATAATACATAATCTCAGCACAAATATCTGAGATAAGGCACTGCTCAGACTTAACAATCATTGAGAAATTCAAATTTAGCAGCCCAAATAATCTTTGGCTGGGCACAAGTCAACCCTACAGCTAACCACATTAGGAAAGTACATGTGTGGGGAGGAACACATGCGGGCAAAATACAAAAAGCGGAAAAGGAACAAAAATAATAAAAAAAAAGAATAACTTGGATCACAGGTCATTAACTAAAAATAATAAAAAGAAATGCATCAGCATAGTGGAGTTTCCAACTGTTAGAAATGGGGTCTCTGGTTGTCAGTCAGGTTACCCCCTGGCCAAGCAAAGGCCATCACTCTAGTCAGGGTAAGTCACACACAATCCAAATTATCCTGTGCTCACCCTTTGGTAGCTTGGCACTGAGCAGTCAGGCTTAACTTAGAAGGCAATGTGTAAAGTATTTGTTTTATTAAATCATACAATAACACCATATAGCACCACAAAAATACACCACACAGTGTTTAGAAAAATACATAACATTTATCTGGATAAATGCAGGTCAAAACGCTCAGAATGCAATAAGTATATGTTGAGATATCACTCAAAAGTGATATAAAGTGTCCTAAGTCTTTTTTGAATGCAAACAAAGTCTCTTTCAAGCACAAGGTACCTGGTTCGTGTGAAAAATCTCCACAAAGAATCGCAGAGGAGGAGATGTGTGGAAACCAAGGGGTGTGCATCGAATTCTCAGGCCGCACACGGCGATGCATCGCTTAGTTTTCATGCAGGGATGGCTGTGCGTTGATTTCCGGTGCTCGGTCGTGGATCCTCTTCGGGTTGCATGGTTTTCAGATGCCCCGGGGACGGTGTGTGGATTTCCTGTGCTGGCAGGACGAAGTCACAGGAGCTGCGTTGGTCCGGAGGATGTTGAGTCAAATTTTCTACTGCCTGGCAGGGGCTGCGTTGATTCCTCTCTGGAAGTCAGGCTGCGTCATTTCGGGTCAGCTGTGCATTGATCCACTGGGCTGTGCATCGCATTTCCGGTCGATACGCTGGTGCTGCGTCGATCTTCTCATTGCGAACTCAGGCTGTGTCGTTCCGGTTCGGCGTGCTGTGAAATTTTCACTTCAGTGCAGGCTGTGAGTCGTTTCTGGGAGGCTGTGCGTTGAATTTCTCAGCACAAGGAGTTCTTTTAGAAGAGATGAAGGGGGTTATTACAACTTTGGAGGAGGTGTTAATCCGTCCCAAATGTGACGGATATACCACCAGCCGTATTACGAGTTCCATAGGAAATAATGGACTCGTAATACGGCTGGTGGTATATCCGTCACTTTACCGTCACTTTTGGGATGGATTAACACCTCTTCCAAAGTTGTAATAACCCCCGAAGTCTTTTTGGTCCTGAGACTTCAGGGAACAGGAGGCAGGCTTTATCCAAGCCCTTGGGGAACACTTCCTCACCAAAGCCAGAGAGCAGCAAGGCAGCAGGGCAACAGCAAGGCAGCAGTCCTTCACAGAAAGCAGTCAGGTGAGTCCTTTAGGCAGCCAGGCAGTTTTTCTTGTCAGGATGCAGGTTCTGGTTACAAGTTTCTTCTCCAGGAAGTGTCTTTGAGGTAGAGTGTCTACCCCAAAAAGTGTCTGAGTTGGTAGGGGCAGAGGCCCTATTTATATACTCAAATGTGCCTTTGAAGTGGGGGAGACTTCAAAGAGTGCACCAGTTCCCCTTTTAGTTCAATTCTGTCTGCCAGGGTCCCAGTAGGGGATGTGGCAGTCCTCTGTGTGAAGGCAGGCCCTCCACCCTCCCAGCCCAGGAAGACCCATTCAAAATGCAGATGTATGCAAATGAGGCTGAGTATCCTGTGTTTGGGGTGTGTCTGAGTGAATGCACAAGGAGCTGTCAACTAAACCCAGCCAGATGTGGATTGTAAGGCACAGAGGGGGTCATTCTAACTCTGGCGGGCGGCGGAGGCCGCCCCCCAGAGTTCTCCCTCCAGAACACCGCTCCGCGGTCAGAAGACCGCCGCGGTGATTCTGTGTTTCCCGTTGGGCTGGCGGGTGACCGCCAGAAGGCCGCCCGCCAGCCCAGCGGGAAACCCCTTCCCACGAGGAAGCCGGCTCCGAATGGAGCCGGCGGAGTGGGAAGGGTGCGACGGGTGCAGTTGCACCCGTCGCGAATTTCAGTGTCTGCTAAGCAGACACTGAAATTCTTTGTGGCGCCCTCTTACGGAGGCCCCTGCAGTGCCCATGCCATTGGCATGGGCACTGCAGGGGCCCCCAAGGGTCCCACGACACCCCATACCGCCATCCTGTTCCTGGCGGCCGAACCGCCAGGAACAGGATGGCGGTATGGGGTGTCGGAATCTCCATGGCGGCGCAGCAAGCTGCGCCGCCATGGAGGATTCCTTAGGGCAGCGGAAAACCGGCGGGAGACCGCCGGTTTTCCCTTTCTGACCGCGGCCAAACTGCCGCGGTCAGAATGCCCTTGGGAGCACCGCCAGCCTGTTGGCGGTGCTCCCGCGGTCGTTGACCCTGGCGGTCAATGACCGCCAGGGTCAGAATGACCCCCAGAATGTTTTAAGTGCAGAGAAATGCTCACTTACTAAAAGTGGCATTTCTAAAATAGTAATATTTAATCCAACTTCACCAGTCAGCAGGATTTTGTATCACTATTCTGGCCATACTAAATATGACCTATCTACTCCTTTCAGATCAGCAGCTACCACTCAAACAATGTATGAGGGAAGCCCCAATGTTAGCCTATGAAGGGAGCAGGCCTCACAGCAGTGTAAAAACAAATTTAGGAGTTTTACACTACCAGGACATGTAAACTACATTGCTACATGCCTTTTGCCTACACAGTACCCTGCCCTATGGGTTACCCAGGTCATACCTTAGGGGTGTCTTATGTGTAGAAAAAGGGGAGTTGTAGGCTTGGCAAGTACTTTTAAATGTCAAGTCCAATTGGCAGTGAAACTACACACACAGGCCTTGCAATGGCAAGTCTGAGACAAGGTTAAGGGGCTACTTAAGTGATTGGCACAATCAGTGCTGCAGGCCCACAAGTAGTATTTAAACTACAGGCCCTGGGTAGATATAGTGCACTCTGCTAGGGACTAATAAGTAAATTAAATAGTCCAATTGTGTATGATCTAATGTTACCATGTTTAAAGGGAGAGAGCATATGAACGTTAGCACTGGTTAACAGTGGTAAAGTGCGTAGAGTCTTAAAACCAGCAAAAACAGTATCTAAAAAGCGGAGGGAGGCAGGCAAAAAGCTAGGGGTAACCATCCTAAGGCTGTCAGGTCTAACACCAACCTAAAGGGCATTTTTAACGGACAATGACAAATGGCAGAGAGGAAGATACATCTTCAAGGGTACAGAATTCAGGGAATCTTTATCAACAAGACATCTGCAAACATCAGGAAAGCGTTTGAGAACTCTGAACAAAATCCAAATGTCTACTGATATTTAAAATCCAGATCACAATCTGATTCGTGATAGGCAAAGGTATCAGTCACATTAAAGGGGCATCCTCTAATTAAAATGGATCAGCAGGCATCAAGTTGCAACAGTTTGACAGTTTCCCAAGTCTGTCATGGGAACATCTTCCATCTGTTTCAATCTACGTACGTTTGAAACAAATGTATACGATCTCAGTCCATTTTCCTCTACTGTTACAATTTCAAGTCTAAAATAATACATCTTTCCATGTCTAAACAATGAGCTCTTTAAAAAAAAAGACTTTGCTTCTTATGGAAATGAAATGCTACAGAAGACTTAACGGTATGAAAAAATAATTCCACACTTTTACATGACTACAAAATGCAAGATCTGTAGGCCACAAATATGCGAACACAAAAATCATGACATCACATTCAATTAATACATTTTAATAAAACACATATAACATATAAACTAATACATTTAGCATTAATCAGGCCTCATTAATAGGAATAATACATATCATGTTAAACGAAAAGCTTTGTCAATGTATGAACACAAAAATCATGATATCACATTCAATTAATACATTTTAATAAAACACATATAACATATAAACTAATACATTTAGCATTAATCAGGCCTCATTAATAGGAATAATACATTTCATGTTAAATGAAAAGCTTTGTCAATGTATTTCACTAAATACAACACAGGAGTGAATTTTTCACATTTCTGCACATATCTTCAAGCTCATAAATCACTCATTAATCATTCGAAATTCAATATTGTTTCTAAATACACTGTTAGTCTAGAGTCTAAATTACATTTTAACATTGGTCTTATCCTTCTAACATGTTATTTAATACAAAAGTCACCTAAGTCGAACTCTTGAAATACAAGAAGTTGCACATTGTAAATGTGTGTCAATGCAGCTTTCTACAATAGGTTTTTTCTCTAGTACGTTCATAAAAATAATTTTGCCACATTCTGATGACTTTTTTGACACAAAGGACAACACTTAAATTTAAGCTCTATCCATCCCTCCTTTAATAGCGAAATATGCCTTCACAAAAGGCAAAATTTTCATTTCAATGAGACAATTCAGAATGTTGATTACTTATCCTGATAAGGTCTGCTGTAATCCTCCAGTCTCTTGAGGTTACAAAAATAAATGCTTCTCCTAGTCTCCATTGCTATCCCCTCTTTCTCCTGTCTAGTCTTAGCTCTTTTCTCCTTCTATATGTTGTATAGCTTGTAAAATCCAAGTGTAACTATGACACACAAAGCCACAATCAGCATAGGTTTCAAGATGTTTCCTACTATTCCCTTGCCTATGTTCCCAAACCATTTACCAATGGCTGAAAAAACATTTCCAATAGCTTCCCATGCACTGGTGGCTGTCAGTTCTTTCTGGTCTCTTTTAATGTCAGTCATGATTGCAATATACTTGCTTATCTCCCTACTATTGTCCGGTATGTCAGTGCAACAATGCTGCACATGTAACTTTTTAAAGACTGTATTCCTTTGCAAGTAAGATGTCTAACACAAGATGATTTTACAACGCCATTGATCTCCATGTCCATTAATACATAGTTCTTGCAGTGTCAGTAGATAGTTTGTCTACTATTGCTGACAACTTCCTAATCTTGAAATCATTGAAGATTACTCCCATTGATGGAATTATGGTACCAAAAATATCTTCTACTATCTCTGAGGCACTCGGTCTTCTAATAACTCTTAAGTTTGCTTTCTCATCCCAGACTAGATCATTAATGTTCACATGATACATTTTCAGAAAAACTGCTTTCAGGTAACATATTCCATTGCCTTTCGGCAGCCTGTAATAAGACTTCTTCCCAAATCTAAAATAAACACCTGGTATAGCGGGATCCTGTCCATTTAACATAAAGGTCCATATACGTTTAAATACAAAAACTTATCTACATTCACTAGTATCTACAAAACGTGTATTTCTCTTTGACTTTGGTCTATGTATACATGATTTCCCTACATGATGCCAATCTAAAGCTAAGAATCCTTGACTATTCTTTACTGCAACATGTGCGGGTTCTGTTTCCCAGTCTAATACTACAACTCCCTTGTCCAATTTAGCATTCATTACCCTCCTTCTTTCCTCAACATGTCAAAGAACTCTTCTTCCACTAGGCTAAGTATGCATGTTAAATTATTCTTATGGGCAAATACTGTTCCAAATGTCAGGGTAGGTTCAAAGAATCCTCCCACATTGTCAATGTTTTTCACTTTGACAATGTTACTCAGGTGCCTAATAATAAGTGCCTAATAATAGGCATGAAAGTAAATACTAGATCATAGTTTGAGCAGAAGTATTGGTAATACTCCTGCTCTAATAAAAAGTTAGTAATGGACTACAAGAAATTCCATATGTTAGTGGCAAGCTATGATACCTGTACTGACAAACGTATTTTTATATATACTTAGGAATCACAAACTTCCATAGTTTTAATGTATTTGTATAACAAACTATAATACACATTTCATGTCAAATCTTCCTTAGAACTGTCAATATGTAAATGACTCTCGTCCTCATACAGAGGATCTTGAGCTATGAATGAACAGACAAACTCAATCCAACAATGATCAACATAATCACAACCACACATACTACTGCTAAACCTACACATGCATATTTACATTTACTCCTCTTACTTCAATCAGGTTTCATGGCTTGACTAGCAAGCACATCAGACAACATTATGCTCCTAATTGAAAAAACAAATGCAATAGCGGCTTTCAATTATTTCCCTGTCTCTTTCAGGCTTTTCTTTGTTTGAGCAAAGCAAGTTCAAAAACAATTCCTTCAAAAACAAAAATGCAAAAGGTTCATCAAGATACTTTCTTATTTACAAACATTCAAAAGCTCCTACTAAAAATTCAAATGTCTCTAGTGTAGTAAAACATCTGATAATCACTAAAAAGCACCTCCAGCAAATAAAACCAAAGCCATTTTTCAAGCTCCAAAATGTTCAGCTGGGGTCAAATTTGTAACACAAAAGGCAACAAACTCCTTCTCCCAGTCATCAGTTGTGAAATAAGTCCATTCCAGAGCAGATTATCTTCAATTTTGCACTCTTTTTCTCTTTGCCCTCCTTGTTACATGACCTTCACTGTCACTGTTCCTTTGATCTGATTCTTCAGTTACTTCAGCAAAAGTAAGAGACACTTTTATTACTGGCTCTAGGCTTTTCTCGGACCACTAATCTCCTAGTACAGCTTTTTTTCTCTGGCATGACTGGGGTTTCAACTTGATCTGAGCTAGCAGGAGTCACCTGACTTTGTTTCAACTCTTCTGTACCTTCAACTGCTATTGACTCCTTCAGAATTTCACCAGACCATGCATGCTTTTCATTAGACACTTGTCCGGTCCCCACAGCTTGGGTAACCTGAACCCTCTGTCACTGCAGCTGACCCTTCAGGAACAGGTGCTGTTTCATCAACAGGACATGGAACTTTGTGTGTGTGACTTGCATGGATCCAGTTCGGAAGACCAGCACACTTCACAGCTGTTGTCACTAGAACAATCTGGTAGGGCCCTTTCCAACACGGTTCCAAGAAAGTCCTTCTTACATGATTTTTCACTACCATCCATGTGCCAGGACTCAGGTTGTGACAAAGTTCTTGTTGTGGTTGTGCAGCTGCTTCTCCTACCTGGTGAGACAAGGAACAAACCACATCAGCTAGTCATTTGCACTAATCTAGTACCAAGTCATCTGCAATGTTCACAAAAGCACTTGCAGGCACTCTAGGCAGTCTTATAGCGTGCCCTATGATGATTTCATGTGGTGACAAGCCTGTCTTTCTGTCAAGTGTGCTGCACATACTCATCAGGACAAGAGGCAATGCATCTGTCCAATTCAGTGTTGCAGATGCACATACGTTCGCCAGTCAAGACTTCAGTGTTCCATTTATCTGTTCTACCAGTCCTCAAGCATCTGTTCTGTAACTGCAACACAATCTTTGCTCAACTTGTAATGTCGTATACAGTAATGTAAGATCTCACAGTTAAAATGAGTTCCTCGATGTGATTCCAGAGAAGTCGAAAAAGCCGAGTCGAGGTATCACCTTTCTCAATAACAGCTTTGCAACTATGAGGCTATCATTCCATTGAGTTGGGTAAGCTTCTACCCAATGGAAGAATGCACACGCCACCACCAAAATATACCTCAGCCCATTGCACACTGGCAATTCAAAGAAAACAAACTGAATTCTGTTTAATGGTCCTCCTGACCTTATGATGTGACTCAGTGTAACAAATGTGCCTTTCTCTACATTCATTTGCTGACACATTTCACATATGTGGCACACTGATTCTGCAACTAATCTAAGTCTGGGGTTGTGCCATGTTTGTCTAAATGTTCTGATCATCACATCTCTACCAATAGGACCTGTTCATGGTAATACGTTGCCATCTGGGACAAATAGCTACTTGGTAACACTGCTTTACCGTCACTTGACACTCAGATATAATCATCATTCCTCTGAACCCATCCTGCTCTAATCCAACCTTGCTTTCCTTCCTTTGACACTTATTCCTACAATCCTTGAACTTCTTCCAAAGTATCAATGGCTGTCATAAATACATTTTGACATATCTTATTGTCATTTCCATAGCTCCATTCCTCATTAAAGGAAGTGCAATGCTGGGCACAGCACCTCAATACTTCTTCTGCAGAGGAATTGCCCAAGGTACATAATAATTTGACTTCTGGTGAGTGGCACATTTTACAAGTACAATTTTCACTGGTAACTGTAGTGCTTTCAGCAATTTATAAACGTTGTCACCATTTCAGATAGGTGATCCAGTAAAGGTCATGAAGCCCCTCTGGGGCCACAATTGTCCAGAGTCACGAACGACACCAAACCCATATTGGCTATACGTGAAAATAGTCACTTTGAGCTGTTCAGAAACACAACATGCTCTACTAAGAACAATTGATTCCGCTACTTGGGCAGAAAAGACTCCTCGAACCAAAGAGGCTTCTATCACATCTGAGTCTGTGAAATCTGCATAACGTGATCTCAGGGCACAATCAGGATCTTTTAAACAGGAGCCATCAATTAACATGACATAGACATTTTCATTCAAGGGGACATTTTGAATATTGGGTCTTGGTTTGGTGCACAGTTCAGTCACATTGAGACAGTCATGCTTGACCTCATCTTTGCAATCACTTGCATTTTCAACAGGATGTGGCAAAAGAGTAGCTACATTTAAAACATTGCATTTCTTTATGTTTACATTGGAAGAACCCAAAATAATCTGCTCATAGTGGGTCAAATGTTCACAAGTGAGATACTGAATCTTGGTGCGGGTTAAAAAAATATTCCACTGAATGGGAGATAAAAAGTTCAGTGGATGGCCCATAACAATGCCTTCACATGGTTCGGTGCTAATGCTTAGGGCTGCAACAGCTCTTAGACTACCAAGCAACGCTGCAGCTACAGAATCAAGAATAGCTGAAAATAAGCCACAGGCTTATTTGCATTTCCATGTAACTGAGTCAAAAGAGAGAGCATATAGATCCCTCTCACAGCAAAACAAAATAAAAACATTAGTTGTAACAGGCATTCCAAGAGCCGGGGCTTGGTGCAAGCTTCCTCTCTACTCAGTAAAGACATGTATGCATTTGTCATCAAATGGGACCGGATCAGACATATCCTTGTGTGTTAACCTCTGTAAGGGATTAGACAAAAGGGAAATATTTTGAATTCATAGGTGGCTGTAGCCAAACATTCCCAGAAACATTCTCACTTCCCTCTAAGAAACTCAGGAATTCATCTGCATGATTGCTGAAGTTCTTTCTTGAGACACCTTCCTTTCACATCTCTCTATGTAATGACCTAAGTATCAGACTTCCTTTTTACTGTACTGCAACTTTGCTGGGGACATTTTATGTCAATTTTCTCCTACATCATTCAAAAGAGCTATGGTATCTCTCCTGAATGCATCTGTGGTATTTAACGTAGCCAAAAGGTAGTCAATATACTGCACTAAGACTGATTGACAGGGCGTTTTAAGGATTTCTAAATTCTTGATCAAAATCTCATAAAAAAGTGATGGTGATTCGGTATACCCGTGTGGAGTACAACACCAAGTTAAAATAGGACTGCCAAATGTAAAGGCAAATAGGAACTAGCTATCTTCATGCAAGGGAATAGAGAAGAAGGCCGAACACAAATCAATGACTGTAAATCACTGCTGGATTCGGTACCAAAGGACAACATGGAACGACAATCTTGTTAGCTTTTCTCAAATCCTCAACTATGCGGCATATTCCATTTGGCTTCTGCAATCCTAAAATAGGGGAATTACAAGTGTGCCCCAATATTATACCTGCAATTGTTTCTGGTGTAATGTTGTAAGGTGGTATCCTCGGATACATTGTGTTTGGCTTCACTGTTATTTTGACTGGATCAACTCCTTTTTATAAGTCCTATATCCATTCCTGAAAAATCCCAAACCTCAGGAAAAACTGTATCCTGAAATTCTTCTGGCAAATCATTACATATCATCACTGGATACAGCAAGTCAAGTGGGTACTGTTCTACAAGTTCACAAAGGATATCTACTTACACATTGGAACAGTTTAGCTTACACAACTGGTGATGTCCTAATAGATTTACTGGATGTGAATCGCAAACCATAAATTGGTGTTTTTCTTCAAATTAACCTATTTTTACTGAAACATATTCTGCAAAATGATTTGTCAACTGCTTATTTGCTACTCCTATAGCCTGAATTCTGATTCCTGTTAGGGGCAAGTCTGGCGCTTCTGCAATTGTAACAGTGGAAAGTGTAGCTCCAGTATTAACCAAGAATGACACGTCGGGTCCCTTAACATTGGCCTTTACATTGAGAGCACCCTGATCTACCTCTATGCATCTAACATGCAGTCCTCATCATAAGAACTAACACTGTGAAGTGTCTCTAAGAATTCCTCATCACTCAAATCAATTAAGGAAAATTGTGATGCTATCTGGTTCACATTTGCATATGCCAATTGATTCACATTTTGATGAGGAACAATCACACTTGTACCCAGGACAACTGATGAAGGTACCACAAGCACCGATGACACTGCAGAAGGTGATTGTTGCTCAGCAACACTTGTACATTTGGGATTTGGGGTCTTTGAACTCTCTTCATTTGAACCTGATAATTACCTTGAGTCTGAACAACATAGGTATTCTGCATCAGATTATTCACATTATTGTAGGGACATTACCTCTGCCAATGACCAAAATTTCAGTGAGCATATCAAGGATTTGTTTTCTTCAATGACTGAATGTCGACCAAATTTCCATTCTTCTCTACCCGTATACGACGTTGTTAGACCTGGCATTCTTAGGGTGGTCTTAATCCAGACTCTTTACCATTTGTACCTCCTGTTTTGCTGCTTTATCTTTTTGTGGCCTTAGAACTCTAAGCACTTTACCACTTCTAACCCGTGCTAAAGTGCATGCACGTCTTCCCTAAATAAGGTAACATCGGCATATCCACAACTGGCATATTTAATGTACCTTTAACTCCCTTGTAAAGTGGTATACTATATATACAAGGACTGTAAATTAAATGCTACTAGTGGGCCTGCAGCACTGATTGTGCCACCTACTTAAGTCGCCCTGAAAATATGTCCTCTTGTCAAGTCCAGAACTCTCCTTTTCTTACATGTAAGTCACCCCTAAGAAAGGCCCAAGGTAGCCCATGTAAGCAAAAGACAGGACATGTACATGTAAGTTTTTCATGTCCTAGTAATGAAAACCCCCTAAAGTAATTTTTCATTACTGTGAGGCCTGCCCCTCTCACAAGCGTGCATTGGGAATTCTTTGTAATATATTGTTAAGCTGTAATTCCTGATCTGAGAGGAGTAGCTGCACCATGTTTAGTACCATTGAAATGGCAATAATGAATCATCTTTACTAATAAAGTCAGATTTATTAATACTATTTTAGAAATGGCACTTTTAGAAAGTAGACATTTCTCTGCACTCTCTGCCCTGTTTGCCTACAGCCTATCTCCAATACACTTCTGGCTGAGGCTGGATGACAGTTACACCTGTGCCCTCCCTTCAGACACCCACAACACAGGATACTCAGCTACATCTGCATTCATCTGCAAACTGGTGGGTCTTCCTGGGGAGGAGGTTGGGAAGGGCTTGCACTTCCACCCCAAAAGGTAGTGACCAGAGCTCACACACAGGTGCTGATTACCCCACACTGATAGTCTGGAGCTGAGCTGAAAGGGGGACCTGTGTACATCAGAGAGATCTTTTGTAATCCTCTCCAACATCAAAGGCATTTTCTAGTATAAGTACTGGGGCTCTTGACACTAAAACAGCACACTACTGGACTAAGGAAAAACGGTGCTAGAGTAAAGGCTCCTGTTCCAGAAGGATTACTACTTTACTCTGCCTGATTGTTGCCAGGAACTGCTGCCCTTCTTTGTTGTGCTGCCCTGCTGCCTGCTGCCTGCTGACCTCTGCCCTGCAAACAGAAACCTCAGATTCTCTTCAGGGTCCGACTCCAAGGACTTGCTAACTTGTTCCTGCTTGTCATCTGCTTGTTGGGACAGCAAAGACCTTCAACACGGCTTGATGGCAGCCTCCCCCATCCCGTTCACTCCATCAGCATTCCACCTCATGAAAATGTGCTGAGTGAGAGTGGGCACTGCTAACCGTAAGCGTGGGGGATTCTTCCTTGGGGCCTCTTCATGATATTTCAACAGCCCATTATTTACAAAGTCAACTCCTGTGGCCGGCACGAAGCACTGAGTGCCTCCCTAGCCACGGCCATTCTCTTTCAACGTTGCACCACAAAATCCCACTTCAGCGCAGCCACCTCCATCAGTGCACCTCATCTCGGCAGACCTGAACCTTCTTTTCTGCGCCCGCCAAGGTGTTGGAGACCAGCACCATGTTCCGGGGCCAGAGAACCCCACTGACAGCACCAGCCAGCATGATGAGCCTGTGAGCCGTTTCATCACCGGCACGAAAAGGTACTGTGAGCACTTCCTGTTGCAACATACTGCTGTCCGAAGGATTTCACTGTGCCCCTCGCAGCTGGGAGTAACTCTACCCTGCTTTGCCCAAAAGTGGAGGCGGGATAATCCCGACAATGTTGTACGGCATTCCCCACAGTCAGAAGACACAGACTGCCAATCAAACCACTGACATTACTGAAAAGGCTCTAAAATGAGCCCTGCAATTTTAGAGACACTACTTGACTTGTTTCTCTTCGTGCAACTATCCTTTCACATACTGTGTGGACTCAGCACAGAGGCGTATTTTGTGCCTTGGACTCATTTTATTTTGACCAGATCTATTCTAGAGCATAACTCTTAACCTATTTATTGGATTTTTGTCATTTTGGTCTTATACTTTCTATAGAAAAGTCACTATTTTCCTAACCTTGTGTGGAGCCTTGGTGTGGTGTCTTCCTGAGTTGTTGTTGGTGTGTTGCACAAATATCTTACACATTGCCTCTGATGATAAGCCTGCCTTCTCTGTGCCAAGCTACAAGAGGGTGAACACAGGTTATCTTTACTGTGTAACTATCTTGCCCTAACTAGAGTGGGGGGTTCTGCCTGGCTTAAGGTATATACCCAGGCCAACCAGAAACCCAGTTTCTAACACATGTCCTCTACCTCTAGCCTGATCCACATTGGTAACCTGCACACCTTGCATTACACTAGTGTTCACCATCATGTGTGGGGGCTTGCTTCCTTTCTGTGCAGCCTTCAATTGCATCACCATCATCTTTTCCTACAGCTGTTTCTGCTTCAATTCAATCTCATTGCTGTAGTACCTTGCATACTACAGGATCTCATTAATGGGTTTGTTCTGTCAACACATTAGATGCTGCTGAATCATTTCACTAATGTCTGGCTTCAATTCTTGCACAAGCCTAAAGATAAAATGACCCATATTCTTTGGCTCTATGTTCTCTGTACCACTATGCTGCTTGAAAGCTTGCATCAATCTATCATAATGAGCATGAATAGACCCTTTGGTTTCCTGTGATATTCTGTAAATTTTCTTCCAATCCATATCTTTCAGAGACACTGTGGGGCTATTTATGGAAAGTGGCGCTGCACTTAGGGCAGCACCACTTTCCCTGCACTCCTTAGCACCTCCCTATTGGAACCATGTGTGCACTGTATTTAAAATACAGCACACCATGGCACAGGGTAGGGGGCAATAGTGTCATTCTATGTGATTCTATTGATGTACTCTGCAGAAGGAGCCCCAAAATGTTGGTGCCACACCTGCAGAGTACATAGGGGCCCATTCTAAATAACGAAAAACCCCTTTTAATGCCTGCTAGGAGCAGGCATTTAAAGTGCCGCAAAAAATGGCGCAAGGAAAACTCATAGACTTTGTCATCATCTCTTCAGATGGCGCACGTGTTACTGGATCTTTCAGAGGCTCATGATCTTGCTAATCATCACTTTTGGTGCACTCAGTTCACAAGTCAACTGGAACCACAATGACAAACAATGTATTCAAATCTTCCCACTGGCATTCTGAAAGTTTCATAAACCTTTTTGTCTGCTTGTACAATTCCACTGGCTTCTCTCTTAATCTCGGGTAATCATTAGTGAATTACAATATATCACTCCTGCTGCAAGGTACATGCACATACCCTCCACCTGGTATTTCTCTCATATGCATTATTCTTACATTGTCGTCAGCTTGATTTACTCCTGCCAGAGACAAGTTCTGCTTTGCTTTCTTTTGATCTCTTATTTGCCCATCTGCCTTCCCGAGTATATATTGCTCCCCATCTTTAAATATATGTAATTAGTTCTTCAATGTGCAGTCTCATTCTGGGTGATCTCATGTTAATGATGTCTTTAGTGCTGAATTCTAATCTGTAACTTCTCTTGAAAGGCTTAGATTTTTCTAAATCCACTTCATATTTCTCAGCTAATTCTGCTAACTTTTCACATCAGCTGGAATTTCAGGAACTGTTGAAAAATTGAGCATTATTTTCAGAATTAGCTGAAGAATACATGGGAACAACTAGACCTATGGTCACAGGACCCAGTTCATCGAGATTCATCAAATTTGTCTCATTCTGTGTAATTAACATTCCAGCACTTTGACCTGTTAAAGCAGTACTAAAAGTGTGTCCTGTTTGATTACGGGTAACATTTGTCATCGTCTGCACTGGCATAGACATAGGCATAGGCTGATTCTGTTTACAATTCTGCACAGATGTAGTCACATTAGGGGTCTGAATTGTTTGATTCACATTAGGATTTGGCATTACCTGATTTACAACTGGGTTTGGTGATGCTTGATTTACAACTGGACTTGAAATCGACCGTGCTGTGTGAACAGTCAAAACTGGTGGATAAACTACTGGCAATTGAGTTACTGAATTAGCATGTGTACTTGGAACTGTGTTGTTTGAGATCTGTGCAACTGGAGCTATTGGCTCATTTAGGACTACATTCTGCACTGCTTCACTCTTCTTTTCTGCCTCAACTGAATGATACAGTGGGGGATGATTCATCAAAAGCTGATTTACATACTCATCTTCTGAATCACTCTCATATGTGACTGTTTTTTCAACCTCACCTTCTGCTGTCTGCTCTGCCTTTGATGTTTCTATCGAGACTTAGGCTTTGTACTCCCATCACCTTCCTCTGTAAAATCTGGAAACATTCTCACTCCAGCTAATGTGTCTGCTCTCTACATATTTTGTTCTGCATCCCATCTAGCTTCTGCCAATGTTTTTATTGCTTCTGCATTCTATTCTCGAATTTTGTTGTTGTTCTCTGACTTGCAATAAGTCCCTAAAGACTAAGGGCTTCAAATTGTGCGGATCTTGAAGGAGGGTTTGACTCATATATCAATCTCCTCAAATTGTCTAACACTCTCAAATTAATGTTCTATAATGGGGAAAAGCTAAGGCGCCTTCTTTCTCAGTTCGGTTACATGACTGTTTTAAACAAATGCATGCTGAAACTCCTTTTAGGAACGCTACATGATAAGCTTGGATTTCTTTGGGTAGGGCTTCTGCACCCTCACTAACCACAATGACTTTCAATTGAATCAGTAAGCATTTAAGTCTCACAATCCTTTTTGCAAGCTGTTCTCAACCAATAGCAATGTAATACTGTCCACCAATACCAGCAAGGCTTCAGACTAACCGACCTATACCAGTATAGCACAAAATAATGTCAAACTCACTTCCCTCAGCAGCTGCAATTGCTTGGCAGTTGTCTCTCAACAATCACTTACGCCTAAATGTGAAATATTGCAAGTAAAAAATAACAACCTGTCTGCACACTACAGGTAGTAACTCAATCACTTCAAAATCTGTAGGGGCTACACTTCCAACTGTAGCTTTCACATTTACACGAGTGAAACTTGACCAACAATTCTCACTCCTGGTTGACATAGATCCTCCGTAGGCCATCAGGATTCACTAATTACCAACCAACAACTGACTCTCACTCAAGGAAAACTATTGGCACTGTCAACGTCTTATGACAAGTACCTCACTGCAGACAATAGATAAACCAAGTGTCTTCTACACTTGTGCGTTATCCCGGGATGTAGGGCCATGGCAGACCCATCAATAACAACAACGTGGACATTTTTTGGCACAAACTGCCACAATAACTTTGAGTACAAGAACTCTGCAAAGCACTTCACAACATCACATTTCACAGCAATCTTTAAGCCAAAGGCATTGCAAGCTCAAACCCCTGTTTATACTCACGCAACACGTCATTTGTAGGCACAATGCTGGAACGTCATCAGTAGCTGGAACAGACTATGGGATGAATTATGGGGTGAGCAATTCTTGAACTGGGCAATGACATTGGGTCAATCCTATCTCCCCAACATTAAACAAAAATATTGTTCCCCTTCATATGGGTTGAGTCCATCAGTCTGCTACCAAATATGTAGATGCATTTTTCATCCTTCTCAGGAATCTAATGCGCAATGAGGTTGACGGACCTTTGGACCCAGAAAGTAGTGTGGTGAACCATCAACAAAATGTCAACAACACCCCAAACAATTCATACACCATGCCTAATGTGGCCACGGAAGAAAAACTCCAATCAGGGATATAGTTAAAAGATTTATTACAACCACAAGCTCAAAGTCATAAAGACAGTGCGCAAAACTAAGTTATAAAGGTACATAAACACAAAGGGTTGCCCAAGGCATCAGAATAAATTCAGATGAACTAACCTTATTAAAACTAAGCATTCAAGTAAAATAATACATAATATCAGCAAAAAGATCTGAGACACTGAGATAAGGTGATACTCAGCATTAACAATCATTGATCAATTCAAATTCAGCAGAGCCAATAATCTTTGGCTGGGCACAAGACAACCCTACAGCTAAGCAAAGTAGGGAACGATGTGTGTGGGGAGGAACACATGTAGGCAAAATACAAAAGACATAAAAGGGACAAAACTAAATTAAAAAAAGAATAACTCGGACTACAGATAATTAACTAAAAATAATAACAAGAAAAGCATCAGCATAGTGGAGTTTCCAACCTAAAGGGCATTTCATAGGACAATCGCAGATGGAAAAGCGGAAGATACCACTTAAAGGCATCTGAGAAATCTGAACAAAATCCAAAGGTCCATTGATATTTTAAAATGCGCATCGCAATCTGATTTGTCACAGTTATCAGTTCATATCAAGTTCAAGGGGCATCATCCAATTAAAATTCATGAGCAAACATCATGTTGCAACAGTTTAACAATTTCCCAAGTCTGTCATGGGAACATCTTCCATCTGTGTGAATTCACATACATTTGAAACAAATATATGATCTCAGTCCATGTTCCTGTACTGTTATAATTTCAAGGCTAAGAGAATACACCCTTCCACGTTTAAACAATGAGCTCTATTACAAAAAGACTTTGGCTCTCATGGAAATGAAATCTGAAAGAAGACTTCACAATATGAAAAAGTAATTTCATACTTTTACATGACTCTAAAATGCAAGCTTCGTAGGCCATAATTGGGCTAACACAAAAATCATGAAATGACATTCAACTAATATGTTTTAATAAAAAATATATAATATATAAACTAATACATTTAGCATTAATAAGGCCTCATTAATAGAAATAATACATTTCATGTTAAACAAGAAACTTTGTCGCTGTATTTTATTAACTACAACAGAGAAGTGCACTTTTCTCATTTGTGCACATATTCAAACTCATAAATCACTCAATAAACATTAGAAATTCTATATCATTTCTACATGCACTGTTAGTCTAGAGTCTAAGTTACATTTTAACATTGGGTTTGTTCTGTCAACACATTAGATGCTGCTGAATCATTTTAACATCAGTTGTATCCTTCTAACATGTGATTTAGTACAAAAGGCACCTAAATTGAACTCTTGAAGTACAAGCAATTGCACATTTAAAATGTGTGTCAGTGCAGCTTTCTACATTAGTTTTTCTGTCTTTTATGCTCATAAAATAAAACTTGTCAGATTCTGATAACTTTTGTGACACGAGGGACAGCAATAACATTTAAGCTCTATCAGTATATACAATAGCACTCATGTGGTTGTCAATGGTAGTATCACATCTGTTACAGAATCTGTTATGAAGTGTGATTACATTATAACCACGTGTAGATAAGTGAAAAACTAGTGCAAAACAACTGAAAGCAAAAACAGGAAAAAAACTGTGAAACACAGCAACAGTCGTGAAATCAGCAATGCTTTCATATGAAGTTGTGATGTCATTCCACTACCGATGCCATGTGAGCAAGTCTAACCAATGTGATTTATAGCATGGTCAGATGTCGATGTAGAATGCTTTGGGGTTCCCTACATTGTAATTTATTAAGGCCCTTTTGCGGCTTGACAGTGCACTATGCCATCATGTTCAGAATGCAAGCATCCCTCCAAGCCTGTAACGTTAAGGCAGATGTATGTCTGACTTTGCTTCTGCCTTTCCCAGGTATATATCCCTTACTGAAAACCGCTCTCCACCTCCTCCTCTGCCAGAGGGATTCAATAATACAGAAATCTCTGCATATGTTTATTTTAGGACATCTCTCCACCAATCTTGGAATGAGGGTGCGGTCTCTGCCTTCCAGGCCATGGCGGGAAGAAATGTCCTGGGTTCCTTTGGTATTAGCCTCCCCGTCACTGCAATCAAACCCTTGAGCACTTCGCCCCTGAATAGGGACACTGCTGTGCAGTGCCACACCATGTGTAAAAAGTCTGTGTCATTCTCATCGGATCTAGGACAGGGACTGGATGCTTTAAGGTCCATGTGAACATACATTTCAGGGTTAAATAGTTATGAGGAATGTAGTTGAATTGTGTGTATCAAAACTTAGATGCAAGGGTTCTTAATGTACTCCAGACATTTCACCCGGTATGTGACACTCAACTCGGTTCTTAGCCATTGTTCCCACCAGTCCTTTAGGGCTCTCTTGTTTGATCCCACCGATTGCATAAGTGTTGCATACAGGCCTTTCTAAGACCTTAGTGTGTCACCACTACTTTTAGTAAATTTCCTGCAAGTTATCAAAGAACTACAGTTATTTTCTTCATACATGGCATCCCACTCCATAAGTCCACCTCCAGCCAACAGCATACAACACACATTCTGAACAGAGTGATACAGACTGGATGAAACCATAGAGATAGGTCCGGGGCATAATGTGGTGTGTTTGAATTCTTGTGCATTGTGTTTTCCAACACCAGTGGGCCACCCATAACAAGATATATACCTTTGTCTGGCTTTTGTCCTTTCCTAGCAGCCACTCCAGGATTTCCAGGATGGAGGTGCTCAACAACTGGTGTGTAATGTTTCTAGTCTTAGGATCTGTAGTGTTAGCTAGCGACTGTAACTTAAGCCGCTGCATAACTCAGTTCTTAGTTGGGCACCCCAACCCACTATATGTCATTGGGGCATACAATTTAGAAATCACCACTCTATATCTACTAGTGCCCCATATCACCTGTGCAAGCAGAGATTGTAAGTCCCTAAAGAATAGAATAGTTTCTTTAAAGGTTCTGTGAAGAAAGATAACATATATAACAGCCTTGGTACTATCAGCATTTGGAAACCTGGACCCTGCCCTTACCAACATCACATCTACAAATGCAACTCATACACTCACATTCCTCACATGCCATGGATTTTCACCACATTCAACACACATATGTATGGATGCAGCATGGAACACAAACAACACTCCCAGTAAACTGGTCTGCAATGGATACTCACATCACCAACATTGCAACACAATAGAAGGACAATAGGATGCACAATAGAAGAGAGACAAATATCTCAAGCACACTATGCAAAAAACACCTGCACAATAGGGATGGGGCCAGCAGAGGCATTCAGGGAAGGAGGCTGCAATAGCACACGTATCACTTTGCAACTGCCCATAAAACAACATTTGCACAGAAACTGGTCCTTCGGGCATCTCAGGGACAAACAATACTAGCCCCAAATCACATGCCTATCTGCACAATGTGGAGGTGCAAGTCAACAAAGCACATGAAATCTCCATGAAGTAGCTGCAAGATACACACAGCTAAATGGACACATACACAGTCAAATGCAAAGAAAGCTAGCACAATTGAGCACACTCCATGTCTGCACAAACAAAACTTAATCTATCACACATTAGATGAATACATAATCCATATCAGGAGAACAAGTCTAATACCATACATGCTCACATTGGACCACACAAGATGAAATACTTACCATACCAAACAGTACACAATGCCATGACACCACCCACACTTGCCTTTACACCCACATATCCATATAGTCAACATATTCCCTTGTCTTGGGTGACACCAGCACTGCCCTCAAAGTCAGATACTGTAAACAAAAGCAAATGAATCAGCTAGCAGGCTGAAACACACAGAATTGTAGACAGACAACACTAATCCCTCAGGAGCAACATAAAGGCAGAAAAGGAATTGCAGGACCAATGTGTACTCAAACAAAAACTATTTAGGTTTATAAACTCGAAATATTTGAAAGTTCAAGGCCATTGGCCAGTCCATATGCTATACTGTAGAACAGGCACATTATGGTGCGGTCAATTGACTCTTAACTGCTGGGGAACCTTCACAGAAAGGGGCATTAAGTGGGCAGGCAGGCACATCAGGGATCATCGGGGGAAGGTTGGATTTGGGAGGGGTTGGTTTGGTCTCAAGTTTCAAAGAGGTGGACTGCTTCTTCGGAGGGGTGTGCTTCTTCTTGGGGAAAGGGGTATGGGTGCTTGCAGGGGGATGGGGAGGACTTGGAGGTGGAAGGAGGGGTTGGGAGGTGGGTCGGGGCCTCTTGGGTTTGGGATAGGGTGGGGAGGGAATAGGGAAAAGGTCAAGGCCAAACAAAAAAACTTCCTTAGGGACACAGGGATGGTCAGCAGAAGGGGTGGGGATTTGGAGTTCAAAGGAACGTTTGTCTGCTGTGTCGGTGTGGATGCTGTAGGTGCGTATGTGTGGGAGGTTGTCTTGTGTTTGGGTGGTATCTGTTGCATGAGTGAGTGAGTGATTTTGTGCGTCTTTGGGAGCTCGGAGGTGGAGGTGCTGAGGATGGAGTGGTAGATGTGTGTGTGTGTCTGTTGGAGTGGTGTTTGCGGGTATACTTGTAGTGGTCGATGTCTGTGTGTCTGTCTGGGTGGTGTCTTTGTTTATGGTGCTTATAGTGGATGTCTGTTTGTCTGTTGGTGTAGTTTCTGTGGGTATGGTGAATGTGGTGGGTGTGTCACTGACTGTTGTGGTGGTGCCTGTGAGTATGATTGATGTCATGTGTGTTACGCTCGGGTGGTGGGAATATCTGGGGAAATGGTGACTGATGTTGCGTCTATGGGTGTCTGTTGTTTGCTTGCATGCCAGTGTGTTTTGTGGTGCCTGTGCCTGTACGTGCCGCTCTTGTGTGTTGAAGTGGGTGTGTGTGGATCAGTGTATGTTTTGGGTAGGTGGGGGAAGGGGGGATTTGAATTGGGAATAGGGAGGTGAAGGGGGGAGGGTATGGAAAGTGAGGTGTGACTGATTGCCGTCAGTGTGGATGCCAGAGCCTTAAAAGATCTCTCTGGACCAGACATTGCACCATGAATGCCTTCCAGGAATGCATTTGTTTGCTGGAGTTTGGTGGCCAAATCCTGGATGGCATTCACAATGGCTGTCTGACCCACAGAAATACTTCTCAGGAGGTCAATAGCCTGCTCAATGAGGGCAGCAGGGGCAACAGGGGCTGAGGCGAAGGTGCCTGTGGCAAAGAAGATACCCCCTCTCTTGGGTGAGCGGGCCTGGACAACTGGGTGGGGAGCAACAAGGAGGGCGGTGATAGAACGGAGGTGGCAGACAAAGATGGTACAAGGGAATACCCCAATGGGTCCGTCACCACTAGGGGGGAAGAATCCAATTATGAAGAGGATGTTCCAGTCTCCCCCGTTGCACTCCCGTCACCCTCAGGCTACTGGGTCCTTCTGTGTCTGTGGTGTCTTGACCTGAGGTCCCTTGATCAGATGCTTCCCCACTAGGCTGTGCCCTGCCTCTTCACTTGCTGTGCTGATGCTGCAAATGCAAATAGAAATAGGGTCATCACATGTCCATGATCACACTTGAACAACAGCTCTGATTAGCAAACATTACCATAATGTCAAGTAGGTTGGAGGTCTTGATGGCAGCAGGGTCAGGATTTAAGTCAGTGAATCTGCAGAACACGGCATCACGTCCGCCATGTACTCTCTCATCACTGTTGGTGGACACAGCAATTGGCCCTCGGCAAACACCGGCAGCAACAAAAGCCTACGGGTCTGTCCACCACAGTTGCAACCACCTACCGCCATGACAACTTCTGTCGGCAGTAGCAGGCAGTTCCTATTGTCCAGTGGAGTAGGACCGACAGTCACCATTTTGGTGGCCTGAAATACTTTATTGGGCTATATAAACTGTCACACCTGCGAAAATGTATTTTTTACCTCACATACAGGCTTATTCTGACTTGCCATGTAGGTCTTACTACTCAAACACCATTAAGTATGTTGCAGGACACAGATGGCATTTAACAGTGAGGAACAGTACACCACTGCTGATGGTCATTTTGGAGGTAGGTAGATTTGCAGTCACATTTTGAGTGGCGATTGTGTCGTACATCTTCGAGTTTGATCCATTTACATGTTGTGACCACATGTGTGGAAAATCATGGTGGTCACATTTGACCCTTGTGTTATTAGCAGCTGTGATGTTTACTCGTTGCCATGTCTATCCATTCAGAAATGCCTTGTCACATATCATTGACATGCATTAAGTATGTTGTTGTGGACACACTGACTAATGTTAGAAACTATGGCCCAGATTTAAGAGAGCCTAGTGCCTCCTTGCACCACATTAGTGTCATTTTTTTTATCCTAATGTGGCCCAATGAGGCCAAAATTGCCACACCAGATTTACAAAGTGGCCCAATGCATGCATTGCACTACTTTGTAACCCCTTGTGCCACATCATGCCTGCACCAGGCATAATGCATGCAAGGAGGTGAAAAAATGGCACAAAGAAATCTAAAAGATTTCTTTGCACCGTTCTTTCGGCATGTTTAATGCCTGTTCAGAGCAGGCATGAAAAAGGGGCTTACAATGGACCCCTGTGTACTACTGTTCAGGGTTAGTAGCAAAATGTTGGCGCAAACCAGGAACAGTACATCAATATCGTCAAAAATTCTAATGCTATTGCCACCTTGCCTGCGTCATGGTGCGCCATATTTTAAATACGCCACAAACATGCTGTCGGTAGAGGGCTCTAAGGTGCACAAGAAAAGTGGCGCTGCACCCAGTGCAGCGCCACTTTTCTTAAATCTGCCCCTATGTCTTGTCATACATAGGTAACCAGGGAGAGGGAGGATGTGACAACATCCTGTCTACCGTTCACTGCCAGACCTTCAGACCTTGGAAGAATGCCACATCATCCTTTAGTACCATCTGAATAGCCAAACAATACTAGACTTATGCCATCAGTTGGAGCCAGATCTGATGCCAGCTATTAATTGTCCAATCAGCATACTACCCATTGTACAAATCATGTCACTATTGCACTTCCCAGCCACAAGATCCTTCCAACATACAGTAGCCCTTTCTGCTGGCATGTCCCAACCTTCAGTCTGTGTTGAAGGATATCCTCTCAGCAATGCCGAAACACCTGGACAGCTATATCCAGTTTACCCAACGTGAGTATTTAGCCCACATGAAGGCTGACTTTTATGGTTTTGGATGCATCCCACATGTGGTGAGGGCCATTGATGGCACACATATTGACTTGGTCCCATTGCAGGCCGATTAACAACTATACCGCAGCAGAAAGAACTTCCATTCCATCAACATGCAAGTCGTCTGTTTGGTGGATATCCACATTTCACAGGTCTGTTCCCCTTACCAGGGTTCAGCCAATGATTCCTCCATTATGCGGAACAGCACCATACCCCATCTGATGTCACAACTGTATCCAGAGCGGGCCTGGCTGGTTGGTGAGTCATATCTATCCTGTTTGTTTGTGTGCAAAATCATGAATCATTCTCGCCGCACATATGTCCCATTACTTAACAGGAGACTCTGCATATCCAAACTGTCCTTGGTTGTTGACGCCAATACGGAATCCAACTACGCCAGGAGAAGTCTGCTTCAATGAAGCCCGTGGAAGAACAAGGCAGGTAATGAAGTGGCCTTTTGGGCTTCTGAAGGCTAGATTTAGATGCCTTAACCAGTCCGGTGGACCCCTCCTTTATTCACCCAGAACAGTGTGTCAGATCATTGTGCTTGCTGCATGCTACACAACATTGCCCTGCTTAGAAATATCCTGTACATCCCAGAGGAGGAAGAGGCTGCAGTGCCACCAGGTGAGCCCCCTGAAATGCCAAGTGAGGATGACAGTGGTGAAGAGGAAGGAACTGACTTGCGGGGACGTCTCATCAAAAGCTACTTTTCATGAGTGTATGTCATGTGATGTAAGGACTGTGACTGGACAATGAACTGTAGATGTGAGAATGTGATAATGCTGCTTTGTTTGTGTCCATCTCTTTACAATGTAATTTAATTTCGAGATGCTTGCTATGTGATTTGTATAATAGGCATGTTTTCAAGCCTATATTACTTGTTTTGTCTTTGTACAGGTACCTTCACCAAGACATCCTCATGTGGGCATTTCAGAGTTGTGACATTGGCATGTACCTGATTTTGTTCTGACATAAAAAGCAGACATTGGCTGTTCCAGGTAATATATGTCACAGATTTGGGGTTAGAAGTGCACTTTGGACTTGTTTAGTGTGCTGTAGTGGGCCAATTCTATCATGGGTGTCATCATGTGGGAATGACATATGTAGTCATCAATTGCAAGCAAGGCATTCACCCTTCACATTGGCTAAACACTCATCTTGTATGACCTCTAAGTAGCTGTAGATGGGTTTCATCATTGCAGGCTACAGTGCCTGTGCCACAACACTGGCATATGTTTGTGTCATACCACTAGATGCATGATCATTGGATTATGTAGAGCGTGTGATTTTTGGATTATGTGATGTTAGATTACTTTGGTGTGGAATGTGGTAAGGCTTAAGCTGCTGACATCAAACACTTTAATCTTTGGCTATTCTTCAGGACAATGTCAGATAAATCCCTCCCTTCTGTGGTGTGGGACGCTTCACCCTGTAATATGTACTTTGACTCAGTATGAGTCATACATTCTTATGTCACAAAGGTTCAGACATATGGACAATCTGTACTGTACACTAGAATAAAATGTCTGTTGTGATCAGACACTTGTACTGATGTGTTTGTGTTTAATGGTTTTAATCCTGAGCAGGACACAGTGTACCTGTGACATATCCCTCCTTGCACAAGTAAGTTATGTCTTTTTCATATGGTTCACATGGTCTACATCTTTACAAAGCAAAATGTTGAAATTAAGCAAGCAATGAGTTTGTGATGTGTGAATTTATTACAGTGCTGATGCAGTAAATCAAATTTGGACAGTAACAAACAAAAAATAATAAAGTGAAGGGTTCAGTCATGGTGAATTAAATCAATGGAGTAGATACCACTCCAATGGGAGTCCAGAGTGCTCCTCCCATTGGAACTGGTAGGTTGTTCAGAATCAGTCAACAGAGTGAATGTGAATGTGTGGCACACAAAGGAGTTCCTTTAGGTCACTTGCTGACAGTGATGGGAGTCTTGCTGTCCGTACCGCGTGGATTCTCTGCCAGATGTCCCTGCTTGCGTGGTGGCAGGGGGTCTGCTTTTACAGAGGCAGGGATGTTTGGGTCTTGTTTCTCTGGCAGGGCCTCCCTTCTAATGGCTGGCACCGATGAAGAAGGGCCTGGTGTTGGTTGGCCAAAGGAATGGGGTAGAGTGGTATTGCTGAGCCCTGCTCAGGGTGGTTAATGTCCCTCATTGTGGGGCCTGTTGGAGCCATTTTGGTCTTGTGTACCTTCCACTGTTATTGCATGTCTCTGTGTATTTCCCTCTGTGGCTGTTTGATTTCCTGGAGTTCATTTAAGACCTGGCCAATCACGCCTTGGGACTCCTGATATACCCCTAAGACGTGGCTGATGGTGTCCTGGCCAGAAGCATCCCCAGTGGCCTCACCCCAATTTCCCACAGATCCCGCCCACGTACCCTAGCCCCAGGACTCTGTGCCCTTGCAACAGGGTGTCCTCTACTACTAGGTCCTGGACCCTCATTGTTGGAAGGGTAATTCTGCAACTGAGGATCCAGGACTGGGGGGCACAAGATGTTGGGCAGTGTGCTCAGAACACAGGTTGGGGGGTGAATGGTTGCCTGTGATGTAGAGGCAGTGAGGCTGAAAGGTGTTGATGTGGCCACAGTGAGACTCACTGGTGGCGTTTGACGAGGTTACCCAGATTGGCCAGAACCATCCTCCAGGGCTTCATCCATGGGAGTAGTGGGCAGTCTCATCTGTAGCCTCTGTGTTCCCAGTGGCAGCTCAAGCTGTTGATATGAAAGATACAATGTTACTGGTTGTATTGTAATATCTACCTCCAACAATTTGGTGTTCCATTAGCATGGACCTTGTTCAAAGGTATTTCGAAGTTAATCTTATTGTGGCAAGTAGCCATGACATTGGTTGTATTGACAAGACATTTGTGGAGCATGCCAGCTTTTCTTTACTGAAGCAGCTGCTGAGATGAGCAGATCATTAGCCCTTGGGAGGATGGCCTGAGAATGTCATCCTGCCACCAGTGCAAGGAAAACAGTGGCTCTGCAAGATATGTCTTTAGCCATTTTGAGGTCTAGTTGATTGTGATGCATACAGATCCAAGATTTTGTTGTATACGTGACTGGAGTTGTCATGTGGTCAGTGCATTGTGAATGTGTCTGCTGCCAATACCATTCTGGTGATGCATCTAGAGACCTTTGGGTTCATTCTTTTGCACACTGGGCAAGGTGTCCTTCATGTCCTCATTAGCTTCATCTTGGGTTAGCTTGTCAAGCTGGAGCTAGAGGTCCAGACACATCTCAGAGTTGAGCATGATCTGTATCACGGTCCCTCCCAGGTGAGTAAACTTCAATTGAAAGTTAAGAGGTATTTGGGCATGAGTACACTGGGATTGTGTTTGAGTTAGAGAGGCAGGGCCTGTCACTCTCTCTACTTCATACATTTAATAAATGTCACCCTCCCTAGATAAGTACACTTCATGTGTGATTTCCCAAACATGAGTCTTTAGAGAATGGGACACTGGACTGGTGGTTGGAGTGACAGTAAGAGAGCGTCCTGGGAATTGCAATCTTGTAACTCCATATACTACACACATTATATAAATGATTTCCTCCCAGGTGAGTACACTTCTTTTAGAAGTTAACAAACAGGGGTATTTGGACAAGTGAGCACTGGGCTGGTGATTGGAGTTGCTGAAACAGAGCCTTTTGGGGGTTGCAGTCAGGTCACTCTCACGACTCCCCAATACTTGACAAATGGTATCCCTCCAGGTGAGTAAACTTCATTTGAGAATTGACAAACAGTGGCCTTTGGAAAAGAGAACATAGTGTTGGTATTTGTAGTCACAGAAACAGGGCTTGCTGCAAGTTGCAGTCAGTTCACTCTCTCTACTACACACACTTGACAAATGTTCTCCCTACAGGAGAATAAACCTCATTTTGGAAGTGTCAAACAGTGGCCTTTGAAGAATCGAACACTCTGCTGGTATATGGAGTTACAGAGACAGGGCCTGCTGGGACTTGTAGTCAGGTTACTCTCACTACTCACCAATACTTGGCAAATGGTATCCCCTCAGGTGAGTAAACTTATTTTGGGATTTGACAAATAGTATTATTTGGACAAGTGACCAGGGGGCTGGTGTGTGGGGTTACTGAAACAGTGCCTCCTGTGAGTTGCAGTCATGCCACTCTCTCTAGTACACACACTTGACCAATGTTCTCTCCCAGGTAAGTACATTTCATATGAGAGTTCACAAACAGATGTATTGTAGCATGTGACCACTGTGCTAGTGTTTGTGGTTACAGGAATAATGCTTCCTGGGAGTTGCAGTCAGGACTCTCTCTCCCACACTTGACAAATGGTATCCTCCCAGGTGAGTGAAGTTCATTTGTGATTTACCAGACAATGGTATGTGGACAAGTGAACACTGGTCTGGTATTTAAAGTTGTCATGTGTCATGTCAGTCCCTGTACTACACACACTATACAACAGTCATCTCCTCAACTGAGTACACTTCAAATGTGAGTTGCCAAATAGAGGTCTTAGAACATTGAACAAAATCTGTGGTCAAATACTAGGGAAAATATAGTCCTTAGTCTCGAACAATGAAACTGTAATTCAATCATTGGAAATGCATTTTAATTACAAATCATTTTTTGTTCATTATTTTGTCCCAACATAAAGATAGTCAAAGAACTATATTAAGCATATAAATTATCTAAATCACCATTATCAACACTTCACATAAACAACATAAATAACATTAAAAAAACATGAAAAAATTGGGTCTTTCATCCATCTCCCTAATTTAAAAAAACTGTGGTTATCTCTATAATTTACAGCATAAATCCACATCTTGAGAGATGATTGCCATGTTTATCACATCCCTGTGACGCCCTTGTTTGTGGCCATATATTTCAAAGGCGATGTGTTCCCATATCCTTCTAAAACATAAGTTTAAATTCCTCGGAATCTCTTTAGTTACACAAAAGGTCGATGAGTTTCGGCCCCCTCTATAAGGGCCTCATCAGGACAACCGGAGGGAGAACCACCTGTGTATGTTATGGCTTGAATGAATCAAACACAAGTCTCTCATACTTCTATAACTGCCATAGCTGTGCGTTACTCAACCTCTCAATTTTACAGCGTGCGGATTTGAAATGGCTTCCCATACCGTTGGGAGGTCTTAGGGCTGGTGGACACTGGGCTGGTGAGTGGAGTAACAGTAACAGTAGAAAACGGTGAGTTGTGGGCATGCATGACATAGCATTTTGGTAACATTTTTAGTGTTGTGACTCACCAGACTCTATTCCCCCAGGTATTCCAGTCAAGCCCTCAGGATGCAGGATGGCCAAGACCTTCACCTCCCAGGGGACAAGCTACAATGGGGCACTGTGAGGGCCACCACCAGTCTTCTTGACCTGTAGCTGATGCCAGGAGACCAAGAAACAGACCTTGCCCCTGAGGTCATTTCACCTCTTCCTAATGTCCTCCTTTGTGTGCAGGGGTTGCCTACCGCATTCACTCTGTTGACCATCCTATCCCACATTTTGATTTTCCTATTGAGAGGAGAATGCTGGACTAGTGTGGCAGACAATTATGGCTCTACTCTTATAATTTCGTCCACCATGACTTTAAAATCATCATCTGAACAATGGGGATTTTTTTTAACATGCCATGGTGGTAAAAAAATGTGGGACAGTGACTTACCAAAGAGGGGAAGTGCAAAAGGGTGTGACTGAACAAAAGTGTGTGCTGGGTCTGCAATGAGATGGTGGGGAAAAAAGGAATGCCTAAAATTGGTTCTGTGTATATAGGTCGCTCTGGCTTCTCTGTTTTGCGTTGGTAATGCAAAGGATTGTGGTTTGTGAAGGAGTGTATTTTATGGTGTGTTCAGCGTGGCAATGTGTGTCTGATGGGTTGTTTTCAAATTCATCCAATATGCAGTTATATATTACTTTGGTGACCGTGGACTGCCGTGGTTTGGACCGCTATTGGCTCACCGCCATGGTTGTCTACCATGGTGACTGTGTGTGTTTAATATAGTCAGTAGTTGGTCGCAGGGCTGTCAGGAGTGGAGGTCAGACTGCCTATATCCAGACCTCCGCGCTGCTGCCTGTCTGCCTTTTTTGGTAGGTGGTCAGTGGTCCTGCCTGTTTAACTCGTAAAAGGGCAGTCAGAAAGACCGCCATGTTTGCGGCCTTTTTAGGACTGCCAACATGGCGGTCTGGTGGTCTACCCACCAAACTTGTAATGAGGCCCTAAAACTAAAGAGAAAAAAACTTATGAGAGTAACAAGAGTAATGTTAAAATTACATATGTTACAATGAAATGCTTCCAATGTGGTTGTAGTGGACACCTAGCAAGCTATAAGTCATACACTGCTAGTGCAGTTAAATATCATTAATGTGGCAAAGTGGGTCACTTCTAAAAGAACTGCAGGCACCTCAAGACACTAAGCATGTGAAAGAAGTAAATTTAGACTGTGAGGATGATTGTGAATATGGGGGAGGTGGTACTTCAAATTGCTCTTATTAAAATCAAAGGACCTGTGGATACTGTTTTGATTAAAAGTCAAACGGTCAAAATGCTGTTTGACTGTGGTGCGAAAATTTAATTCACCCCCAAAACAAATTATTTGGACAAGCTTAAAGGGAAGGTGAAACTGCTTAAACCAGACATTATGCCACTAGCTTATGGAGGTCAACCCTAAAGTTATTAGGCTTCATTTGGGGAGAGTTGGAATATAATGGTTGTTTCACAGCAAACAAGGTGTATGTTTTGTGTAAAGGAGATAGTATAATAAGTTGGATCCACTTTGGTGAAATGAAAATGATGTTGGATCAAATTGGTGAACACAACATCATTTTAAAAGATTTACATTCCGAAAAGGTGTAAACCAAGAACTGAATTCAGGTATTGGCTCTGATATTAGACTTAAAGAGGGGGCTACTTTTGTGTGTTCCAAATTGAGAGGAATACCATTTCCTTATGTGATTCTATATATTCTGAACTTAAAAAACTTAAGGAGAAAGGCATCATTGTGGAAACAGAGGCTACTGAGTGGTTGGTGCCAGTAGTACTCGATCACAAAAACTCTGGTGAGGTGAGACTGTGTAGATTTGAGATACCACACCAGTCCATTATCCTAAAAGGCTACAAAAGTTCAGGAAAGTACTCCTGTCTGCGGGTAAGCTGTAATGGTCACTATTTATTAGACTCTGTGCTATATGGATTAATCAGTTAGCCAGTATTTCCCAAAATGTATCAAGTAAATTTAACAATGATAGTTGTCTGCAGACGTTCATCTGCAAGGAGTCTCTGTCAAAGAAGAGAGTAAGTGTCCAAACCACCTAGATTCCTAATAAAGCTGCATTAGCCAGGGTGCTAGGCCTGTGCTGTGAGGACTTAGAATTCCAGCAGGAATCATTTCGTACCTAGCATTTTAGATCTAGGTATTTGAGCAATGGCCAATCACATTCCTTGGATTTGAACTAGTTCTTCTAGTTCTTAGAACCGTGTGGTGTTCACTACAGACACAGGAATTTAGTCTAAGATCATTGTTGTACCTTGTGACAAATCATGCAGCACGGTGTAGTGTCCCCTAAACACTTTATTGATCCCACTTTGTGTATTGACAATCAATCCTCGCCGATCTCGATTGGCACCTATTGGACTTCTGGGGATATCAGATTAAAGGAGCCAAGATACCATACAGCTCATATTGTCTCCTTCAGCATGTTGCATGTCAGTTCACTGAGGCTTTCCAACAGTGCATGGTATGCTACTCTAGTATGAGCTAGGGATTGCTGTGCTTGTTCTTGCATGTCCAACTCAATCTCTATTGAGCATATGCCTCCCTCTAGTTTACCCAATCAATGTCTCAAAGTCTGTTTCACTCTATGATTCATATATAGGAAATGGCCTTTCATCACTACCTTAAATGCATCCCAGATGAGTTAGATGCTGTCCCAGTGTTTCCCATTAAATACTTGCCCATATGTCCTGTGGTCTCATCTTTAACTATTTGCCTTGCAACAATGCTGGTGAAAGTTGCCATGTGCATATGCAAGGGGAGCCGTGGCCCCAGGTAATTGCTATTTTAAAGGGGTAATGATCTGACAGGGTGTGGACCAAGTATTCTGAATCATACACCCTCATTGAACCTCTACATTACAGTAGAATAAATCTATGCTGGTTTGCAATGTATGTATACCCAAGCAAAACAAGTATTCCCTGCCAACTGGGTGCAACTCATGCCAGATGTCAGTTGATAGTAAATCCCTTGCCCACTAGACAAGATGACTTGTGAGAAGTAATTATACTCCTACCAAGGATGAGATCGATCTATTCATGTCCACAATTGGGATGCTGTTAAAGACGCAGCCTCTTAGGCAAAGGGACTGATGGTTAGATAGCAGAGATAGACTAAGGGTGGCTAACAAATCTGCCAAGTTCATGTTTGTGGCATATACTGTGACTATGGAGAGAATTTCTCTATCCAGGAAGCCCTCACGTGCTGTCCTCATGTTCGATCTTAGTGCACATAAGTTTAAAGGAGACCCTGTGTGTAGCCTTATTGTAAACACCTCTAGTGTATGTAAAGTAAATGGTGTAGTTGCCTTGCCATTTCATACATAGTTTAACCAATTCTGAGGAGGACATGTTTGCTGCGGACTTGCAAAATGCACAAGTCGACATTTGAGGTTTGAGTGCATTCAGTATTGTTTTGTGGGTGTGGCTATACCACAGATGTTCTAATATTCTATATAGGAGTAAAGATCTCTAACATGTTCAGCCATCAGTCAGCTAATGAAAGGGGGCACTGTCACTGTATCATTGCTCCCAATTATTCCATGTGCACTTCAGTGTAAAAGCAATTGTACTTGGTCTAGTAACAGTTGAACATCCAACTTCCCATCTAAGGTCAAGGTTTCAAAAACTACTTGACAACATCTGGCACCATGAAAGTGTGCAATCTATTTTGTGTGAGGAGGGAACCATGCAAGCAGGTGCATACAATTAAAACCTTGCATGAGATCTCCTGTCACTACTGTCAGCAGGCTCAATAGCCCCTCTCTCTCTCCACACTTTTGTAGCAATGTGTCAATTCCCCATTTGGCTATGTAGCATCTCTGAAAGCCAAATTAGGACAGAAACAGATATAAGTAGAAAATGTCAATGCATCATATTCACCATCATTGGTGTGAGGTCCTGACCCTGTTGAGGTTCAAGTTCTCAGTCTGCCAATTACTCTCCATTCAGCCTGTCACATGAATCTGTATCATTTTGTGCCTGTTCATTGCCAGAGCAAGGGTGTTGCTCTATCTCTTTCATCATTGTGGTTCTTTCTCTAGCAGTTTGCTTGTGTGAGTGACAACTCTGCAATTTCCTGTTATTCCTTTGTCTACGCTTTTGGGACTGCCAGGCATTATCTCTATCTCCTTACTCCGGTATGTCCATCTCTCCTTAATTCCAGCCATGTTCACTCCTCCAAAGGAGTTGCAAAGAAACGCATCCAGAAAGGCTGCCATCCAGGAACGCATCAGCACCAACGCACACGACAGCAAAGAGCCTTTCAGTGTAGGCAAGGAATTCAGGAACCCTGGCACGGACACCACAGGCACCCCCAACCCCCTTAAGACCTCTGCAACAACCTTGCCACCTTTTTCCACTGCAAAATCCAGGACATATACCAAGGGTTTGACAGCCAAATCCCACCTCTACCGCGGACCGTACCACAACGGACCCCAAAGCCCAGCCAACTCTGAGTCAGTGGACCCCCATCTCCACCCGAAAGCTCATGAACTCAATAAACTCAGGGGCAGCCTTGGACCCGTGCCCATACTCACCATCACCCCCGAATTATGCCAGACTATCAACTGATCCATCGAAACCGCCACCTTCCCGAATGACTGGAAGCATGCAAAATCAACCTGTTACTAAAGAAACCCACCGCCGATCCTAGAGAAATGAAAAACTACAGACCCATCTTTCTTCTCCTCTTCCCAGCCAAGGTAACTGAAAAGGCTATCAACTCACAGCTCACGGAATTCCTCTAGGCAAACCACATCCTGGATCCCCTTCCCATCAGGTTTCAGGAGCAACAACCACACCAAAACTTCCTTCAACAAAGCCATAGATGACATCCGCACCATACTAGACCATAGAGACATGGGTGCCCTTATCCTGCTTGACCTCTCCACAGTCTTCAACACCATATTTCACACCACCCTATGCACCAGAGTTCATGACACTGTCATCCGTGGTAAGGCCCTGGAATGGATCCGGGCCTTCCTCACCGGAAGGATCCAGAGAGTCAGACTCTTGCCAGTCATCTCAGAACCAACAGAAACCCACTGTGGAGTAACCTAAGGCTCCTCTCTCAGCTCAACCTTCTTCAATATCTACCTAGCTCCGCTTGCCAAAACCATCAGACAGCACGGCTTCAACATAGTCTCCTACACCGATGATACACAACTAATTCTCTCCCTCACCGATGAACCATCAACAACCAAGAACAACTTCCACAACAGAATAAGAGCAGTCGCCGACTGGATGAAAACAGCACCTCAAGCTCAACTTGGACAAGACTGAGATCCTCATCCTTGGTCCCACTACCTCTGCCTGGGATAGATCATGGTTGCCAGCTGCCCTCGGAAGTGCCTCCCTACCCACCGACGATGCACACAACCTGGGCATCGTCCTGGACTCTACACTGTCCATGACCCCCCAAGTATACGCCTTCTCATCATCATGCTACCACAATCTTTGCATGCTCCGGAAGATCTTCAAGTGGATACCCACCAAGGCAAGAAGAACGGTCACCCACGCACTCAGCAGCAAACTCGACTATGGCAGTGCTCTCTATGCTGGATTCATGAAGAAGCTCCAAGCAAGGCTCCAGAGAATCCAGAATGGAGCAGCCAGACTCATCCTAGACATCCCATGCCACAGCCACAGCTCCACCCTCCTTAGAAACCTGTACTGGCTCCCTATCAACAAACGCATCACCTTCAACCTCCCAACTCATACCTACAAAGCTCTGCACAACATCGGACCAGCCTACCTCAACCACCACCTATCTTTCTATACCCCAGCCAGACAACTGCGATCATCTCAGCTTGCCCTCACCACCACCCCTAGAATCAGGAAGAGCAAAGTGGGAGGTAGATCCTTCTCCTGCCTCACAGCACAGACCTGGAACACGCTACCTACCCACCCCAGGCAGGCCCCCACGCTGAATCAGTTCAAGAAAGACCTCAAGACCTGGTTCTTTGACTAACCATCTCCCTTCGACAGTGCCTTGAGACCCCATGGGTGATACGCAGCGCTTAACAAATTGCTGATTGATTGATTGATTGAGATTTGTTATCATTGATGATCCATAGTTTAGCCGGGTACAATAAGGAGTATTGGAGAGTAACGACTTACACAATGTTTATCGCCAGGAACAAAGCTCTTTGTATCTGTACTTCAGAGATATAATCCAGAAAATATGTTCCCTGTGCAATTTTCTACATTCCAAGGACCCTATCTTCAAGAAGATTGTAGGATGGCATCTCAATCCCTGTAATTAAAGAGACATGCCACCACTGATCTAAGAGAATCACAGGTGCCAGTGCATAGCCAGGAACTGTGTGTGCTCGCCCACCAAGAAAAATGTGGATTACTTGCTAGCCACTACTGTGTCAATTAGTCTTTTTTCAATGTACTACTTCAAACTGGGCCGTCTACTCGTTCTGGCAATATCTGTATGTTGTTCTTGTGTGATCTGCCTCCTGCATCATTGGCTTACAATTACAACATGTTCACTTCCTTTTGCCGTTCTGGCACTTGGGTCTGCATGTCTTTTTCCATAGACTACTCTGCGGCAAGTGTTTTCCATCATGTCAGTTTGCTCCTATTATCTGCTCGGAGCAAGCACAGGTCTTAGGCCATAGCATCAATTTTGGGTTAAAGCTGTTTTTTAACATTCAAAATAGCTTGTAAACGGCCTCAAATTTACCAGTGTGCTCATGAGGAGTAGATTCTATAGTCTCAGGAGTTGATGAGGGCTGTTCACCAGTCATAAAGTGAGGGTCTGTCTGACCCCCCTGCCCTGGGACCCTCAATCCGCATGTTTTCCCCACGGTGTATAACTTCATGGTACAGGGTGTGGACGAGGCGCACCACAACTAACACTGCGTGGTCTCAGGGCGTACCAGGTGTACAAAACAACTGTATCCAGCAGCCGCCACCTGGTACTCTGTACAGCAGGGTGTAGAGTGAGCACTATGCTAGCACAACAAAGCAAGGGTTTTGGGGTACATCAGAAAACAAGGGGGTCCCATGTTTATCTCCTGTGTTTGAGGGTGCACTATTGATTCCAGAGTAGTCACGTCACAGCATTGTTACGAACAGGGCGGGTTGTAACACTTGTGTGGCAGGTCAGCCGAGAGACCTGGGCTTCAGTTGAGGCGACACAGTTGTACCTCAGCAACACCCACCAGTATCAGGTGTTTTTGGTTTGTTCGATATTTGTGGAAGTTCGTATATGTAGACCGGGGGCGGGGGGGTCTAAATCCCAGTACCTTACTTGAATGTATATATCGGTGCCATCACCCGCCAAGTAGTAGTATTGTGGACTTCCGTGGCCGGAAGCAAAAGTCGCCTGCTCAGTTCTTCGGGCTCGTCGTCAGCTGCAGGTGGAGACCTCCCACCCACTCCTCCAATGTCCGCTGGTACTCTCGGGAGAGAAAGATTCCACGGCCGTCACCATCACCGCTCCTTACAGGTGCTGCCCTTGGTGCGACACCCGTGCTGCAGAGTGGAGTTAGGCCACCGTTGAATACGTGGCTGCGTCACTCAGAGGTGGTTCCTAGCTGGTTACAGCCCCTGCTGAATGTGACCAGAGGGAGGTTTATGAGTGTTCAAGAAAAGTGTAAGTAAATGAATCTCACAGATCTCTTTTCCAGTGCGATCTCCATAGCTGGCCACGCGCCTCCAAACATCTTGGAGGTAATGCATGCTTTGCTGACTCTGTTTTCTAAAGGTTGAGCGAGTATTGATCTGTTGAAATACTGAATGTGACATTATTTGGTAGCGCAGTATTTACACCCATTACCATCCGCCATTTACGCTGACTCTAGGCGCCGGATCCATACCTTACGAAACGTCGCCATATCATATATTATTTCAAAACCGACATGCCAGTAACGCTGGATATAATATATCTCCATGCCAGCTGTGTTTTGGAACACATACATAGCCAGAGAGAGAGTATTCAAAGAATTTTGAGAAGAGGAAAAATAGCCACAGAGGAATGAATAGACTGCACTTTTGGTGAAATATTGACTCCATTGGGCTCTGGATCTTTTGTGGAACGCACAATTTATGCGCCTTGTTCTGCTGAATGCCAATCAATTACAGTGCGGGCTACATAAACACATCATGGGGGTTTGACAGCGAGATGGGGTGAAGCAGGGTGTCAGGGTAAAACACGGGATCATAAAATCACTTTAGATTTATGTGCCTAAATTGCAAACTTCATGCTTACACCTGACTAAATCATCAGCTGGAAATTCGAGCTGGACTCCCACTGAAAAACGATGAAACCTTACTCCATCTTTGTTTAACAGTGGCCAATCAAACCTGCCTAATGAATTCCACAGATGTGGCCAGCATCCCTCATTTGGCAGTTTTAATCCTGCAGGGCTTTCAGAAGCTTGTCTTCCTTGTTTCTATCTCTTACTCGAAAGACATATAAAGGAAGGATGGTCCGTTCTCCCTGTTTTCGCCAACAACTGCCCTTTGAAATCGCTTTAATTTTTTTAGGGCTTACAATTTCTTTTTTCTATTTTTTAACTGAGCAAGAGTCATGTTTGCAAAGCTTTCTTCAACTATTTCCCAGCTCTGTCACTGCATTTTCTGTAAGAGAGCCGGAGCCTGTAATGCTCTGCGCATATGTTATTCCACATTAGCCACGGCCTTCATACATTTGACAAATATAAAACAAACTTTGCAGGTGGCCAGCAACTGGACACAGCAGTTGGCAGACGCTTTTGTAGGCATGTGCCACTTCGTCGTGACTTTTTTTTAATAGTCTTCCTCCAAAAAGGTCCCCAGTTTCTTAGGCAATGGTTGTCACCCTGCAGCAGTCAGTGCGTCTCCTAGTCAGGCACAAAATGTTTTTTTTTAAATTTAGCATAAGGAGCTGATTAAAAACCAATAAATCAGGAGCGAAATGTGGATAACAACCTTCCCTGTAAAATCAACATGGATTGTGTTCCTGCAGGGAGCTTGCTGTCAGGCCGTTTGAGGCCTAAGTACTTGCAGCTCGTTTTTACAGGCCAAAGTAGGTATCATGTTGAACCCCCTCGCATTCCCCCTGCGTGTCTTCCCGCCTTGCCCTTCTGTGCGCATCTCGGCTGCCTTGGAAAATCAATAAACAGGCCATGACCTCGACGTGACTTCAGACTTCGCTTACAGCCCTTCTGTATCTCTTTTGTTTAAACACAAAAAAATCTTGATTCAAGATGTGTAAAGCTAGTATGAAACAATATTCCCTGACAGGTAAAATCAAATTAGAAGATGAATGGGCCAAGGGGCCTGGGGAAGCTAGTGGACCTGGCTTAAACTAAGGAAGATCTCAGTCTGGCAGGAAATAACTATAAAAACATGTGGTGCACGAGGTGATATATACTAATTTGTTAAACTGACATTTCTTTCCATGCATACACTTCCAGACTTCGGATGCAGAATATATGTATGTATGTATGTATGTATGTATGTATGTATGTATGTATGTACATGTGTGTGTGTGTATGTCTATGTGTATCAATACTTTACACTTTGAAAAGTATATATATGCACACATTTTCTGAAAAATCTGAAGAAAAAAAAATATATATATATAACTAATATCTTTCTCTAGCTCTAATTATATATATATATATATATATATATATATATATATATATATATATATATATATGTATATATATATATATATATATATATATATTGATAGTCCCCATTGTAGCTGTTGTTTGACTTTCGTGTACCCACACGTTTGTTGCAGGTCGCCTGCAATGCTCCCCTGAAACAGGCCAATTTGAATGATTAAAATTTAGGAAGGCTTGCAGAATCTCCCAAAGGACTGTATTTAATATCTGTAAAACTGCCACTTGCTCTTGCCAAGGTAAACAGCCTCGCATTGGGTTCAAAGGTGAGCAAGTCTAAATGTTTCCCTTCTGCCTGAAAGGAATCTGTCTTGGGACTGAGCACACCAGGCCGGAGAGCTGCCGAGGAGTGCCTCGGCCGACCCCCCCACTCGGCATGGTGGCCAGCGCTGCATCTGTGTACACAATGCTCACTTCTCCCACACAAATACTAAAATTTTCTCATTAAAAATTATTGCTGTGTCAACATGGGAGGCCAATTGCCGCAATCTGGAAAAGTCATCTGTTTCTCTCTCTCTTCATTTCTGGGGGAGCAGCCTAGGGAGATGGGATGTGAAACTGAAGTCATCATCTGCTCCTGCTGCTGCTAACTCCAGAGCTCCCCCTTCTCCTGTCACTCAAGCTTAAGCGCCTGCTCTTTCCAACTGTTCCACTCCATCTATTTTAGCCACTTTCCACCCAGTCCTTCTGCTCCCTCTCCGATCTGCTGGGAGTTACCTCACATGACCACAGGAGAAAACACTTGGCAGGGCTTAAGATGGAAATATATTTCTACTGTGTGTGTGATTTATATTATGTTTTCATACTAGAACTGAAATCTCTTAATGGGCCCCCCATAACCAGCGTTTTATTACTGCTACAAAAGCATCTCTAAATTTGCCAGCTCTTGCCTAATGTATGCGTTTGTCTTAAAAAGATGATCGGAAGTTCATGGGATAGCACCATATGATAGACTGGAGCCTCAGCTAGACGTGCTAATGAATACAGTTTGCCTTTTTGCTCACTTTGGAAGTATTTCTTCCACAATTTCTTGGGACCGAAGCCAGTTTGTTATATGTTCTAAACTAAAGCAGATTTATTTCCATATTTTGAAGTAGATGTGGTGTGTTATTGAACAGGGATTTATTCTAATTGTTTAATTATGGACTCGTGTTACAAAATTGCACAATGTGAGCTACATAAATGTCAATAACTAAACGCAACTTAAAGTAATGTGTCGTTACAGTGGCATAACATAATGTAATTTAGCATATTGTCAGGAAAAGTGCAACCAAGCCACAACCCACCTGGGAGTGCACTGTCCTCCATGAGCACTATCCTTCTCAGGCTCGGGGGGGGATGCACAAGGCTGGGGGGGGGGGTTCAGTGAAGGAGCATCTCCTATCCTCCAGGTAGCAATATAATATCCGGTGACGTATACTATAAAGGGCAAGATGATATTTCGACATAGCAAGTCTAGCTAGTTGTACTGTACAAAAGTTTTGAGTAAGACATTTTATGAGGCGACCTGCTACCCTTCAGGCATCTAAGGATATTATTCTAATATTTGCAAAAGAGATCTCTGAGGGAAAACATTTGCAATCCTGGAACTTTTGGTGTAATTTGCAGAGGCTACCAAGATCTTTGAACATAGGCAATTCAATATTCTACTATACCACTACTATACTGATGAGAGGCTACTAAGATCTTTAAACATAGATAATTTAACATTCTATTATACCAGTACTATACTGATGATGAGATGACTGCGTCTCATAGTGTCACAAAGGTTAATTTCACTACTACAATTGGCATGTCATTCTCACTCTCTGAATAAGTTGCTCTTTTTAAAAGCCTGTCTATAGGCTCAAGTTCTCCCCTAGACCCTTGTTCTCCCAAGACCATGAAATATGCAAGGGAATTTATCTGTCTAGCCATTAGTAATATCTATAACCTGTCTCTTCATCTGCCGTTATCCCATCTATGTGGATACTCTATGGGTTCTTGCAACTGTCCAGGAAGGCCGCAACCCTATTTTTCGGAAGAGATAAAATCTGTAAGAAAGTATGCAAAAGATAAAAGAAAAAATAAGAACAATTACCACAGCAAATTGTTGATCAAAAGTAATGTTGCTTTAAAACTGAGAATACAATAGCTAAAGAATTTAAGACAATTGTTAGGAAAAACATATTGTTCTTGTTGATATATTTTCTGAGTGATATGAGAACTGAAATCTGTTATTTGTTAACAGGTAGTTCCCAGGGCTGATTGAAAGATTGAGAAAAGGTGCTTCAACAAAGAGAATGGTATGTTGTAAATGGCTAATTGCTGTTAATCTCAATTTATAGGTAAAACTGTGCTGTGTCTAATTAAGAGGAAAACAGCTGATCCGACCTTCAGGGAGGTAAAACGGAACCACCAGTGTGAATACTAAAAATATAATGTAAGAGAATAGAGAAATGTGCAATCAAGGAGGGTTCATTTCTGACTCATGCAAAGAGATTTAGAGGACTGTAAGAAAGATGAAGAATATATTTTCTGCAAGACGAATAACTGGGGTTATCTCCGAATAGGTTAACAAAAGGTACCCAAGGACAATGAGGTCAACCGAAAACGTGTGTAGCCTAGGACCCAATATGTCTATCTCTCCTTCTCTGTCTCTCGCTCTCTCTCTCTCTCTCGTTCTCACTAACTTCTCCTCTCCCCCTTCTCTATCACACAATCGGTGAACCACAGAGTACAAAAGCTATGTGTCACAATCAGCAAAAATGTGGAATTGGAGTGCTTGGCTCACTTGCAGACATCAGCACTGAAGATGAGGTTAGAGCAGCATCAGGCAGTGGCATGAACTTGTGCAGACCTTAAATTTAATCAAGGCAACTGGAATCAGCAGGATACATAAACAGCCCATCAGCAAGATGCCCTCCACACTAAGAGGTTGAAAGATGCAGAGGAAACACTGAGAACGTAGGGTAAGAGAAACCATAGCACCAGTGATGAGTCAACTTCTGCCTATAGCGAATGAACCTTCCCTTGCAGTGGCAAATCCAGCGACCCAGAGTCACACACAAACATATAACACATAACATTGGTCGTCATTCCCCTCGTCACATTGAAAGTGGTCAAGGAAAGGCTGAAGTGTTTAAGGGTATATCCATGATGCTACATATAAAGGGCCACCAGAGCTGCAATATTTAACAACACCAAAGATAACATATCCACCATGTCCATACCTCGTTACTGAATCACAATCTGTTTCTGAATTCCTCTGTTATAATTCTAGAATGTCTTTGGCGTGAAGTGAACTATACGTTTTTGTCAAGTCAGTAGCAAACTAATATATCGATGGAATAGCAGGACAACTTTTAATATTTTCCTGTAAGCACATTGCACTTATTTTGGGTGTCACAGAAACGTGGCTAAATAACAGTTCAGGGCCCAATCTCTATGCAGCGCTGCTTAACAGTAATATTCCGTTCTCACCTGCAAGTTGGGAAGTAACAAATCTTACCCTAGCAGAAACTTTGTTTATTACTGTGAATGTTCCAGTAAAGTCCAGTTCCATTTTGCGCATATATTCCCTGCCCACTTCCTACTTCAACCTTGGACCTGTTTTCGAGTATTTTATCACCCCATATCTACTAAAGTCAATTAAATGTTGTATAATGGGGAATATTAAATTATGGTGGGACATGGAAAATAACTGTGGTACTAAGGATTTATTTTTTCCCTGGTGACATTGATCTTTGAGCAGAGTGTTCTTTCCCCAAAAAATTAGAAGAGACCCCATAATCATCTTACTTTTTCTATGAATGAATCAGTGACAGTTGGGACACCTATCAACTTGCTAATTATTGGTAATTTGTGGGTTCTTTTCCATTTGGAATCCAAGATACCATATAATTTGGAGGCTTTGCATGGGCTCATTCTATTTAGCATTATTGGTTAAAGATCACTTGGACTTCTTTCAACAAACCCTATGTGATTTATCATACCCTAGCAGGGAGGGTGTTGAGGATGTGAACACATTTGGCCTTGGAGATTAACGAGTGAACTATTCAGGCACTTGATCCCATTTGCCCATTGAAGTCAACAAACATTAAAAAGCGGGCCTCCCCCACCCAATTCATTTGAACTCCACTAAACTGGGGACAGGCAAAAGATGCTGTAAGAGGCTGGAACAGAGATGGAGAGGATCATGGAAGTGAATTCAAATGTGTACAAGCTCGAACTAAATAAAAACCCAAAATTGTGAAGGATGTCAAAAACATATTTTTCAAATAAAATTCCTGCAGCTCAAAATTCAGATTAGAAATTTTTAGGGTGGTAAAAAGACCTCTGCTTCCCTCCTTTTAGAAAAAAACAAGATCAATGTCTCCACAGACATATGTGAATCCTCATTTTACACGAGAAAATAAATATTAGTAAAATTTAAATTGTGAGATCCCTTGGGAAACAGTAATCTCAAATCCTCAGGTTATTCTCAACTTAATGTTACACCATTTTGAGTTGTTACAGGTTGGCATGGTGAAAGCCTCTATGTTGACAGTAAAATCTGTATCTCCTGTGGACCATTGTCCTGCCTCCTGCTTTCACCTGACAATGGATAAGCGTGCACCAATAATTTCAGATCTGAGTAATTTATCCATCAACTCAGCAGTATGCCTTCAACTGTGCAAGGACACACACATCCACCCTTTTTTTAAAAAAAAAACTAAAAACTTCAGCAGATCCTTTTGAACTGTTGAACTACAGAGCTTATTTGCTGCAAAAGTACTGGACAAATGATAAACAATTGTAATGTCATTTGGAGATGGAATAAACTGCTTGACAAAATGCAAAGTGAGCTTTACACAACTTCATTGCACAGAGACTGCTCTTGTGTCAGTTTTGGATGAAATCAGACGGGTATCAGATGGAGATGATTGCAAGGCGCTGATTTTATTGGATTTAAGTGCTGAGTTTGATGTAGTCTCACATCCCACTCTGATTCATAGATTGCAAACACTGGATGTGCAAGGATAAGCATTGGAATTGCTTTCTTCTTTGTTGTTTAATCAGACTCAAACAGTTGGGATGTTGACTTTCTCTTCAAATGAATGGTTATTATGATGTGGTTTGCTACAGGGCTGCATATTTAGCCCTATTCTGTTTAATGTCTATGTCTCCATTGGCTACACTACTAAAAAATATTAAGTTGTCCCTAATGTTACAAGCAGATGACACTCAAATCGTGGTATCTGTGGTTGACAAGCCTGAAGTACTCTCCAACTTCCATGACTCCCTGATTTCAGTGGTGCAATAAATGTGCTTAAGTGCGTAGAATCTGAATGGGTACAAGATAGCCGTGGTGCGTTTTGGCCTGCTATCAATCAGTTGTTCACCAAACTGGTGGACCAGAGAATGAGTGTACTGAGTGCCAGTATCTGCAGAAAATATCTTGGTGTTATGATTATAAAATCCCTAACATGGATAAAGTCCATGTCCAGGCTATGATTTTATCCTGCTTGGATTACTGTAACATTTTGTATTTAGGGCTCTGGATTGGAACTGAGGCCCAGTTGCAAAAGGTACAGTATTGGGCATCTAGACGTTTGATGGGTGTGAAATGTTCTGACTCAGCCTCACCAATATTCAAAGCCCAGCTTTGGTTACCTGTTAGCAAGGGGGTACTGTTCAAATCCACCTGTGTGGCACACACAGTCTTATATAAAAAGGGTCATGAAATATTATCAGCAAAATTACAAATTTCCCATCCATGCAGATGATTACGATCATAGAATGCTCTTCTCTTTACAGCCCCTCAAATGAACTTTGTCCACAAGGGTGGGAAAGCTTTTTGATTTCGTACCCCTAAAATAAGGAATGACCTACAATGCTGTGTGAGGGCCAAAGTCAATCATCTAAGCTTTCAAAAAGGTTTCAGGATGTTGTTGTTTGAGTAATGATCTTGTGTTTCAGTCGGCTAGATCCAGGGCACCTGAGTAATATCTACATCCAGAAAGAAATGTATCACCCCCCTATGATGTACATTTAAAAACTAACTAAAGGAGAGGATGCTGTATGCGAAAGGCTCAATTGCTGCAATTTTTACAAAAGCAATAGTCAAGAAATGGAAGCTCACTCAGAATATTAGACATCAGGTAGATTCAAATTGATCCAAGACTAGCAGGAGCCGATAGACGCCAACAACCCATACAACAACACTTGCTAGTCAAGCTGACTAGAACATAAAACACATCTGGAGGAAACAAGAGAAGATATATGAAAAATGACTTGCTAGAACCCACGCACCCAATATACTATCTAAATAAAATCACTAGTTGTGACAGCAACACTAAAAATACTCCTTAGCAACTCGAATGAAAGCAGAGATGTTAATTTTAGTAAAGCTCACTCTAGAGAGTTATAGAAAACTTTGCAGAAAAAGTAAATGGGGATATGCTATAATTTCGATGTGTTGTGACAGAAGAGTCGAGGTGTGGAAAGCTGACGATGACATACCTCTGAATGTGACATATAAAAATAAACAAAGTGATGAAAGAATACTTGAAATAATCCCACTTGTCAGTCACAATTTAGTTCATTAAGACACCACACATGGGGCCCGATTTAATATTTGGCAGACAGAAAATTCTTTGGTGGCCTGTCAGGCCAAGACTACTCTGCTCCCCAAATTTAGAAATGACTGCCAAGCCAACAGTCATTTCTAAGGCATTGGCAGGAGCTGCTGTCACAGTGGTTCCTGTCAGTGCTTTTAACGTTTAGTGCACAACTCCATCAATATGACAGAGTTGTCCGTCAAATGTAGTTTTTTTAAATTTTCTAAAAGAAAACACTTAAGTGGGAAATAAAACAAAATCCCCTCTTGCGATGGGAGTTATCTTCCTTGGGCAGCAGGGGCACTGTCCCTTAAAACTAGAGTTTTCCTGGTAATGACGAACAGTGAAATCTGACCACTATGTCCACCCTTCTAAATTAGGTGGGAGGACAGAGGTCATCCTCCAACAGCCCCCATAATCCATCAGATGGGTAAAACCATAGTGGAGATGGAATAGTCTTCGCCATGGCTACACCTACAATCCGCCCACATCTAAATTGGGTGAATGGGCCTTCATCTTGGCCAAGATTTATATGAGCCCCATGGTCTATCAAAATATGCCAAATATATACAAAGTAAAGCCTTAGGGATCAATTTATTATTTGGCTTTCAGACTAGTCTTGTTTGCCTTCCAGAGTAATTAACATCTGCCAGGCCGAAACTACTCTGCCCTCCAGGAAGTGACCACCAAACTAGTGATCATTTCTAAAGTCCTGGCACAAACCAACATCACATCGGTTCCTGTCAATGCTTTTTAAAGTTTAGCGCATATAGCTCTATGAGCATGAAGCCATCAGTCAAACTTATTTTTTTTATTTCCAAAAAGAAAATTCAGAAGCAGGATTTTCTTTAAAAAAAAAAAAGAATTGCCCTTGCCATGGGAGTTACTTCCCATGGTTAGGGGAACATAAGACATATTTCACTGGAAGTGAGGTTAAAAACTGACCTCTATGTCTGCTCATCTAAATTAGGTCGGTGGACATAAATGTCATCCTCTGATACCTTTTACTCAGTCAGGCTGTCGAAAAAGTGTAACCATGACACAGATGGAGTAGTTTCTGCCATGGTTACACCTACTGTGATGAAGTATCCTAACTGCACAGATTTGAAGTAGCCCTATATTATGTGTTTCTAAAATTTTTTTTTTCAAATCCTAAATATGAATGATCCAGCACTCTCAATATTTCATTACATGATTTCTGCAGCCTTTTTCAAACATGATTTCTATAGACAACGCATTTCGTTCTATGTGAACTTCATAAGGGCTACAACAAAATATATTTGATATTAACCTCTGTTTAGTAAAAACTTTAAAGTTTGAAAATTCTTCTATCAATAATAGATAATTTGTCATGAAACCTGCAAATTGATGGGACATTTTTGAAGATTACAATATTGCAATGTGATGTGATGTTTTCCACATTAAGTATAATTTGATATATAACATATATATATGTATATAGATGTATATATTTAATTTGTGTCTTGGTATGTGTAGGACGGCATGGCCAATCTGCTGGGCTGCAAGTTGCTTAAGCATACAAATACCATTTGTACATGTCTTTGTTTGCATTTTTAGCATATTAAAGCCACACCAACTTTACTTGCAAATTTCAAAACAACATTGGTTTTAAATTAATTCAAAATATGTCTAGTCATTTAAAAATTTAAAAACAACACAGATGAAAACCCAGGCCTGTTTGGTTTCTGACAGTTTCGGACCCCGAGACCTTCTGACCTCACCAACAACATCCTTGCTAGGATCCTACGAACCCCCACGACTCCTGCACGCCCAGACCCTCCTCACAAAGGATGAGACCTACTCCATTATGAGCAGCATCCCCTCTTGATCCCCAACCGACCCCTGCCCACACTACATCTTCAAAAAGGGCAGCGCCTCGATTGCACCCAAACTTTGCAAAACCATCAACTGCTCCCTAGAGTCAGCAACCAACCCTGAAGACTGGAAGGATGCTGAGATCTGCCCATTTCTGAAGAAACCCCCAGCCGAGCCAACAGACCTGAAGAATTACCGGCCCATCTTGCTGCTGCCCTTCCAGGCTAAGGTTGGCCAGAAAGCAATCAACACTCAGCTATGCCAATACATCGAGGACAATAACATCCTGATCATCTATCAGTCAGGATTCAGAAGTAACCTCAATACCGAAACTGCCCTGCTCGCCGCCATAGATGACGACTACTCTCTCCTCGACCGCGGACAAACAGCAGTGCCCTTCCTACCTCATCATTCAGCTGCCTTCGATACAGTGTCTTACCGCACACTGTAAGCCAGACTCCACGCTGCAGGCATACACAGCAAGGCCCTTCGATGGATACACTCATTCCTGACAGGTAGAACCCAGAAAGTCAGGCTCCCACCACACCTGTCAGAACCCACTGACATCAGCTGTGGAGTACCCCAAGGATCATCGCTGAGCCCCATGCTGATCAACATCTGCACAATCACACTTGCCCCCATCGTCAGGAGCTATGGTATGAATATTATCTGCTATGATGATGACACCCAGTTGATCATCTCCCTGACTGAGAACCCCTCAACAGCCAAGAAAAAATTGAGGGACGGGATGGAAGCAGTCGCCACCTGGATGAGAGAGAGCTGCCTTAGGCTGAACTCCGAAAAAACCGATATCCTCATCCTTGCACCCTCCTCATCAGTTTGGGATGACTCCTGGGGGCACTCAACACATGGAAGGCCCCCCCACCCCTACAGACCACACATGAAACCTCAGCATCATCCTCGACTCAACGCTCACCTTGACAGACAGGTCAACTCTGTCGCCTCCACCTGCTTCCACACCCTCCAGCTCCTACAGAAGATCTTCAGATGGATACCAACCGACTGCAAGAAAACTGTGACACACCCTAATCACAAGCAGACTTGACTACGGCAATGCCCTGTATGTTGGAACTTCCAAGAAGAACCTGAACAAGCTGCAACAAATTCAGAAAGTCGCCTCCAGACTCGTTTTAGACAGCCACCTTTGAGAACACATCACAGAACACCTGAAAAACCTCCACTGGCTCACCATCGAGAAAAGGATTGTAGTAAAATGCCACTCTTGGCATGGTTACCCCCTAACCTTTTACCTTTTGTTGATGCCAGCTTTGATTGAAAGTGTGCTGGGACCCTGCTAACCATGCCCAAGCACCAGTGCTCTTTCCCTAAAACTGTACCTTTGTCTGCACAATTGGCACAGCCCTGGCACACAGTTAAGTCCCTTGTAAAAGGTACCCCAGGTATCAAGGGCCCTGTAGCCAGGGAAGGTCTCTAAGGGCTGCAGCATGTATTATGCCTCCATCAGGACCACTCACTCAGCACATACACACTGCCTCACAGCTTGTGTGCACTGGTGGGGAGAAAAATACTAAATTGACATGGCACTCCCCTCAGTGTGCCAAGCCACAACCCACTGCCTGTGGCATGGGTAGGTCACCCCTCTAGCAGGCGTTACAGCCCTAAGGCAGGGTGCACTATACCACAGGTGAGGGCATAGCTGCATGAGCACTATGCCTCTACAGTGTCTAAGCCAATTCTTAGCCATTGTAAGTGCAGGGTAGACAAATTGAGTATATAGTCTGGGAGTATGCCAGAACTCCACAGTTCCATAATGGCTACACTGAATACTGGGAAGTTTGGTATCTAACTTCTCAGCACAATAAACCCACACTGATGCCAGTGTGGGATTTATTGAGAAATGCACACAGAGGGCATCTTAGAGATGCCCCCTGCATGTCAGCTAGTGCTAGGCTGACTGGTCTCTGCCTGCCTGCCACTTCCAGACAAATTTCTGGCCACATGGGGTGAGTGCCTTTGTGCACTCTGTGACCAGGAACAAAGTCTGTCCTGGGTGGAGGTGCTTCACACACCACCCCTGCAGGAACTGTAACACCTGGCAGTGAGTCTCAGAAGCTTAAGCCTGGTGTTACAGCACCCCAGGGCACTCCAGCTAGTGGAGATGCCTACCCCCCAGACAGAGCCCCCACTTGTGGGGGCAAGTCTGGGGAAATAATGAGGAAAACAAGGAGGAGTCACCCCCTCAGCCACGTCCACCCCTTAGGTGACCAGAGCTGAGGTGACCCCCTCCTTGGAAAATCCTCCATCTTGTTTTGGAGGATTTAGCCCACTAGGAATAGGGATGTGCCCCCCTCCCCAAAGGGAGGAGGCACAAGGAGGGTGTAGCCACCCTCAGGGACAGTAGCCATTGGCTACTGCCCTCCAGCCCCAAAACACCCCTAAATTTAATATTTAGGGGCAACCCTGAACCCAGAAAATCAGATTCCTGATGACCTACAAAGAAGAAGGACTGCCTACCTGGCAAACCTCGCAGAGAAGGAAGACGACAACTGCTTTGGCCCCAGCCCTACTGGCCTGTCTCCAACTTCAGAGAACCTGCACCAGCGACACATCCTGCGAGCCCAGCGAACTCTGCCAACTCAAAGGACTGCCCTTCAACTACAAAGGATCAAGAACTCCTGTGGACAGCGGACCTGTCGAACCAAAGAAAGAAGAAACCATCTTTAATGGGACTCTCACCTCCCTCCAAAGCGTGAGAAGCGTGAGTCCCCACCACTCTGCACACAACACCCCTGGTCCATGTCTAGAGAAACCAACAACCCAGAGAGGATCCCCAGGTGACTCTGACGATGTGTCTACCCTGGGCTAACCTCTCTGAACCCCCACGATGACGCCTGCAGAGGGAATCCCGAGGACCCCCCTCACCGTGACTGTCTGGGACTAAGATATCCAACACCTGTAGAAGCATTGCACCTGCAGCGCCCAGGCTCATGAGAAACTGACCACTGGTGTAGCAGTGACCAGCAGGCGGCCCTCACCCTTGCCCTGTCGGTGGGCTGGCCCGAGAAGCCCCCCTGTGCTCTGCCTGCAAAGTCTGAGTGACCCTCAAATCCCTCCATTGAAACCTATTGAAAACCCAACGCCCTGTTTGCCCACTGCACCCAGCCACCCGTGTTCCTCTGAGGGTGCATTTTATGTGCTTACTGGGACCCCCCAGTGCTCTACTAAGCGCAGGTACTTACCTGCCAGTAGACCGGAACCGGAGCACCCCCTATCTCCATTGGCGCCCATGTTATTTGGGCTCCTCTTTGACCTCTGCACCTGACCGGCCCTGTGTTGCTGATGCTGGGTGTTTGGGGTTGACTTGAACCCCCAAAAGTGGGCTACCTATGCCCCAGAGACTGAACTTGTAAGTGCTTTACTTACCACATTAACCTAACTGTACTTACCTCCCCCAGGAACTGTTGGATTTTAATGTATCCACTTTTAAAATAGCTTATTGCCGTTTTATGAAAAACTGTACATTACTGTTTTGGTTCCAACTAAACCTATGCAAAGTACCTTACATTTAATGTACTTACCTGCAATTTGAATCTTCTGGTTCTAAAATAAATTAAGAAAATAATCTTTTTCTATGTAAAAACCTATTGGTCTGGAGTTAAGTCATTGAGTGTGTGTTCTCACTTATTGCTTGTGTGTATACAATAAATGCTTAACACTACCCTCTGATAAGCCTAACTGCCTGACCACACTACCACAAATAGAGCATTAGTATTATCTATTATTGCCTCTGTCAAGCCTCTAAGGGGAACCCCTGGACTCTGTGCACACTATGGCCCTCATTATGACCAAGTCGGTGAGTGATAAAGTGGCGGTAATACCGCCAACAGGGTGGCGGTAAGTTTAACCAAATTATGACCATGGCGATGATAACTCCCATAGACAGCCAATGTACCACACCAACCGTGGAAACAACATTCACCACTGCGGCAGCCACAACAGCCAGGCGGGAGACAAAGTACCGCCCACCATATTAAGACACATGAAACTGCCACCTTTTCCAGGGCGGTACCAACGCCAACAACAGCATGGCAGAAACAGAGCTCAGAAGTGAAAGGACGCACCATTGGAGACCCCGAGGAACGTTATAATGAGGCACATGGGTGAACCAGTAGGATCATTGAGAGGACCTTAGGCCTCCTGAAGGCCAGGTTCAGGTGCCTCCATCTGACAGGTGGATCTCTGTGCTACTCACCTGAGAAGGTCTGCCAGATAGTAGTGGCATGCTGCATGCTGCACAACCTGACCCTCAGACAGCATGTACCTTTTCTGCAGGAGGAGGAGACTACTGATGCCCCTGTGGCAGCAGTAGACCCTGATGACAGTGAGGATGAAGAGGCTGAGGATGAGGACAACATAACATCAGTTATCTGTCAGTACTTCCAATAACACACAGGTCAGACAGTGCAACTTAACATTTCTATGAATATTGGTGTATTCTGTGTGGCAGTGGCATGATGGCAGTACACACTTTTTACCTTTACTTAATATTGCATATGGTTTCTCAGTTTACAGGTGTTAGTGCAATGACATCTTTGTATTGATGTGCTGACTACAGCCAGCTACAGGTCATTATTTCTATGCTCTCACACTGTACAGTTCATTTGCAACAGATATAACTGTTTTCATTATTACACTGTTTAAAAACATGAAAAACAAGTATTTGAGTTGTGTTCAAGGGTGTTTATTGTAGTGCTATGTAATTGACGGAAAGGTGCAATGGTGATGATGGAGGAAAGTCCTGGGTATTGTTCCAGTGTGTTTTTAGCACAGGTGCAGTGTCCAAGGGGCCATAGGAAGGGGAGCAAATGCAGTTCAAGGTGGACAAGGTGACTGAGTGGGACACAAGGGGGACAATCAGGAGAATCTAATTTCCTGGTGGTGGTCTTGGCAAGTGTCTCTGGCTTCTGTCTGGGACGCAGGGAACGTCTGCAGGGGGAGGTGTGCTGGTGACATGGGGGTCCTGTGGTAGGGCCTCCTGACGAGTAGCGGCAGTGGATGTGGAGGGCTGTTCAGTTGACTGGCTAGTGGTAGGGGCCCGCTGGTGTGCTGTTCCCTCCCTCATGATGTTGGCCATGTCTGCCAGCACCCCTGCAATGGCGATCAGGATGGTGTTAATGGCCTGCAAATCCTCCCTGATCCACTAATACTGTCCCTCTTGCAGCCACCTGTTCTCCTGCACTTTATCAAGGATCTGGCCCATTGTGTCCTGGGAATGTTGGTAGGCTCCCAGGATCTCGGAGAGTGCCTCCTGGAGAGTCGGTTCCCTGGTCCTGTCCTCCCCCTGGCGCACAGCAGTCATCCCAGTTTCCCTGTTGGCCTGTGCCCCTGTCCCCTGAACGGTGTGCCCACTGCCACTGACCCGAGCTACCTGATTGTCTTGGGGGCGATGTGTGGCCTAGGGTCCCTGTACACTGCTGATTGATGTGTCCTGTGGACAGAGGTTTGGGTACGCTGGGTGTGTGCTGTGGTGTTGGATCCTGATGGGGGAGGCTCTTTGGTGGTCTGTAATTGTGTTTGGGTGACCGGCTGTCCAGTGGTCCCTTATGGGCCAGGTAGGTCTTCCAGATCCCGAAGTCCAGAGTTACTGTCATCACTGGGAGCATCTTCTGTTGGGGGACTGGATAGTGGTGGCACCTCCTCTCCACTGACATTGGCTGGGGTACCTGATGGGATGTAAGTGATATATTATGCTTCAAGTGTAAGACATTTGCACATCCCTGGCTTCCCCTCTATCGTTGGTGTTGCCCTGCCAGCTTTTAGTTGTGTATGGTGATGTTTTGTGGGTATGTTGGTTTCCCTATGCTGTTCATGCTTTAGTGATGAGTGTCTATGCAGGGGTGGGAGAGGTGTCCATGAATTGGTATGGCATGCAGGGCTTGGCAATGGTGTTAGTCAGATGTGTAGGTGAAGTGTCAGTGCTGGCAGTCCCACCACGGCCCGACAGCCACAGTTAAAATATGGCACTCGGACTGGTGCATTTGAAACTATCCGACCGCCATCTGTGAACCTGGCACAAACCTGACCCCCTAAGTGTTTGTTGGTTGTCTAATTGTCTAACATATGCAATACCCAGAGCCACCAATAGAGCTGCTGCTTATGATGATTTATCATTGTGTACCGACCATGCATCAATTATGGTAAAATCAAATTTTGAAATAGTGGTTATTGTACAACTCTGAATTTATGATTACCCATACTTTTATGTGATGTGGAGGGCATTTTGAATGTATGTAATTTCTTGCACTCTGGCTGACATTTAGAAGACAACAATTGAGAGAAATCCAGTTGATAAAGACAAATATTCTACTATTTTGTAATCCCACACTCCTCCCAAAAAAAACACTACCCCAATTATGAGGCTGAACCTATGGCCTGTGAGAGGAAAGTCGTCCCCCCCCCCCAAAAAAAAGAAAACATCAAAAATTATCCTTCCAAATTGATTCATTCTGGTGAAGTAAGTAGGTGCAGTATTTAGCCATGCGCTTGGACGGAACCCAGGGAAACTCTCCAAACTCAGACATTTCGGACAATTAGACACCAGGAGAGGTCCTTGGTGGTGTCACTTGCATGGAACCCACTTAATTTTCTTAACCCTGTAAACATCAAACTTTGCCTAAAACCATAGATGATCCTCATATGTCTATGAGGGACAGTTACAGAATAGGCAGGGATCCACAGATCTCTGTCATTCAGCATTCCTACACTTCTCACAATAGAAACAGTACCCCACATGTGTCACTGATCCTATTGTCTTTGGTTAAAAAAAGCCCCAAAACGTAACAAGGAAACATTAAGAGTTTGCCTTCTGTCGATGTGGGTAGCTACAGTGTATGAGCCCAAGCTCAGTCGCCACCTAGGGAACCTACCAAAATCAGACAGTTCTGAAAACTGAAAGCCCAGGGGAGTCAAGTGTGGTGTGACATTTATGTGGACTTTGCTACCTACAATGCCATGTAAATATTAAACTTTGACTAAAACCATGGATTTTCCTCACAATTGTGCAGAGGAAAGTTCTGAAATCTGTGATGGGCCACAGATTTCTACCACTCAGCATTCCCACAACTGTAAAAAAAAAACAAAAAAACTTTTGTGTCTTGGCCGGTCACCTGCATCAGGAAGTCCCCAAAACAGAAAAAGGTTTTCGTTAGCAAATTTACCTATTTTGGTGCTGTGGATACTTGAGCTTGGTACCAAGGGGAGTCCAGAGTGGTGTGAGGTCCATGGATTCTACTGCATTTTCTTCCCCACAATGCCCTACAAACATTAACCATTCCCTAAAATAATGTTCCTAACATTCCTGTACAGAATAGTTCCAGATTTTGTGGGGCATCACAAAATTGCTAATACACAGCATCCTCAAACTTCTCCTGATATTAAGAGTACCTATCTTTTCTGGCTAGGCCTTTCAACCATGATTGAAAATGCCCCAAATACAACAAAGAAACCTCAGGATTTCCCCTTGCAACTAGGAGTCATTCTGGCATTGTGGGTTACTGCAGTATTTGAGCGTGGGCTGCACCGGCACTTTGGGGAAACCTACCAAATCAACAAATTTCTGGAAACTCGATACCCCGGGGATACCAGGGTGGTGTCAATTGCATTGATCCCATTAAGTTTTACCCAGAATGCCCTGAAAATATCTAACTTTAACTAAGATCACAGATTATACTACCACCCAGAGATTCCACACTTCTTTGATACAAATGAAACAGCACTTGTGTGATTGGGACTAATTTCCACGATAGGAACTGGTCAATACAACAACCATGAGATATGAATATGATGTCAATGTGGTTTTCCCACGGCTGCATTAATGTGACTTGGGTCCACTGTTGGAAAGTACCATCTTGCCTGGCATGTTACCCCCATTTTTACTGTATGTATGTTTGTTTTTGCCTATGTGTCACTGGGATCCTGCTAGACAGGACCCCAGTGCTCATAAAGTGTGCCCTGTATGTGTTCCTTGTGTGTTGCCTAACTGTATCACTGAGGCTCTGCTAACCAGAACCTCAGTGTTTATGCTCTCTCTACTTTTAAAATTGTCACTGCAGGTTAGTCACTAATTTTACCAATTCTGATTGGCACACTGGAACACCCTTATAATTCCCTAGTATATGGTACCTAGGTACCCAGGGTATTGGGATTCCAGGAGATCCCTATGGGCTGCAGCATTTCTTTTACCACCCATAGGGAGCTCAGACAATTCTTACACAGGACTGCCACTGCAGCCTGAGTGAAATAACATCCACGTTATTTCACAGCAATTTTACACTGCACTTAAGTAACTTATAAGTCACCTGTATGTCTAACCTTAACTTAGTTGCTTAGTGTGAGGGCACCCTGGCACTAGCCAAGGTGACCAAACATTGTTCAGGGCAATTTCCCCGGACTTTGTGAGTGCGGGGACACCATTACATGCGTGCACTGCATATAGGTCAATACCTATATGTAGCGTCACCATGGTAACTCCGAACATGGCCATGTAACATGTCTAGGATCATGGAATTGTCACCCCAATACCATTCTGGTATTGGGGTGACAATTCCATGCATCCCCGGGTCTCCAGCATAGAGCCCGGGTAGTGCCAAACTAACTTTCCGGGATTTTCTCTGCAGCTACTGCTGCTGCCAACCCTAAGACAGGGTTCTGTCCCCCGGTGGCCTGGGCAGCCCAGTCCCAGGAAGGCAGAACAAAGGATTTCCTCTGGGAGAGGGTGTTACACCCTCTCCCTTTGGAAAAAGGTGTGAAGGGCCTGAGAGGAGTAGCCTCTCCTGGCCTCTGGAAATGCTTTGAAGGGCACAGATGGTGCCCTCCTTGCATAAGCCAGTCTACACCGGTTCAGGGATCCCCCCCAGCCCTGCTCTGGTGCAAAACTGGACAAAGGAAAGGGGAGTGACCACTCCCTTGACCAGCACCTTCCAGGGGAGGTGCCCAGAGCTCCTCCAGTGTGTCCCAGACCTCTGCCATCTTGGATGCAGCTGGACAGCTCTGAGTGGCCAGTGCCAGCAAGTGATGTCAGAGAGCCTTTCTGTGTAGTCAATCCTCCTCTGAGAGCTATTTAGGGTCTCTCCTGTGGGTATCTCACCAGATAACCAATGCAAGAGCTCACCAGAGTTCCTCTGCACTTCCCTCTTCGACTTCTGCCAAGGCTCGACCGCTGACTGCTCCAGGACGCCTGCAAAACCGCAACAAAGTAGCAAGAAGACTACCAGCAATATTGTAGCACCTCATCCTGCCGGCTTTCTCGACTGTTTCCTGGTGGTGTATGCTCTGAGGGCTGTCTGCCTTCACCCTGCACTGGAAGCCAAGAAGAAATCTCCTGTGGGTCGACGGAATCTTCCCCCTGCTAATGCAGGCACCAAACGTCTGCATCACCAGTCCTCTGGATCCCCTCTCATCCTGACGAGCGTGGTCCCTGGAACACAGGAGCTGTATCCAAGTGTCCCCGACAGTCCAGTGGCTCTTCTGTCCAAATTTGGTGGAGGTAAGTCCTTGCCTCCCCACGCCAGACAGTAATCCTGTGTACTGCGTGAACTGCAGCTGCTAGGGCTTCTGTGCACTCTTGCAAGACTTCCTTCGTGCATAGCCTAGCCCAGGTCCCTAGCACTCTGTCCTGCATTGCCCAACTCGCTGAGTTGGACTCCGAATTCGTGGGACTCCCTTATGTTGTGCTGAGTCAACCATTCTGCTCAGATCTTCTGAATGCCTGTTCAGGTGCTTCTGTGGTGCTGCCTGCTTTTGCATGGGCTCCTCATGTTGCTGGGCGCCCCCTCTGTCTCCTCCTCCAAGGGGCAACCTCCTGGTCCTTCCTGGGACCTGGCAGCACCCAAAACCCTGAACCGGGTCTCTTGCAGATAGCAAGGCTTGTTTGCTGTCGTTCTGCGTGGAAACAACTCTGCATCCTCCAGCACTCCGTTGGACATCTTCTGACCAAAGGAGAAGTTCCTGGCTCCTTCCATTGTTGCAGAATCCTTGGCTTCTTCCACCCGGATGCAGCCCTTTTGCACCTTCCTCCGGGGTTTAGTGGGCTCCTGCCCCCCGGACACTTGCGTGATTCTTGGATTTGGTCCCCTTCCTTTGCAGGTCCTCAGGTCCAGGAACCTGTCTGCAGTGCTTTGCAGGCAGTTGTTGTCCTTTTAGAATCCCCTATCTCGACTTACTGCCTTTCTGGGGTAGTAGGGTAACTTTACTACTACTTTTCAGGGTCTTGGGGTGGGGTATCTTTGACACCATTAGTGTTTTCTTACACTCCCATCGACCCTCTACACACCACACTAGGTCTGGGGTCCATTTGTGGTTCGCATTCCACTTTTGGAGTGTATGGTTTGTGTTGCCCCTAGGCCTATTGTCTCCTATTGCATTCTATTGTGTTCTACACTGTTTGCACTACTTTTCTAACTGTTCACTTACCTGATTTTGGTTTGTGTGTATATTTTGTGTATATTACTTATCTCCTAAGGGAGTATATCCTCTGAGATACTTTTGGCATATTGTCACTAAAATAAAATACCTTTGTTTTTAGTAACTCTAAGTATTGTGGTTTCTTATGATATAGTGCTAAGTGATATAAGTGGTATAGTAGGAGCTTTGCATGTCTCCTAGTTCAGCCTAAGATGTTCTGCTACAGCTACCACTAGCAGCCTTAGCTGCTAGAACACCTCTAATCTACTAATAAAGGATAACTGGACCTGGCACAAGGTGTAAGTACCACAAGGTACCCACTATAAGCCAGGCCAGCCTCCTACATCCACCCACACATAGGAGCCAGCATTTTAAATCAAAAGAATTGTGGAAATACATGGTTGGCAAGACTTTGATTGTTGATTGGAAGTATCTGGGTTGTCTTCATATGGGAACCTATTGCATTGTCCCTCTGCACATCAGAGCAGTCTGACCTCAAGTCAACGTTAGGTGAACTTCAAGGCAGCTGGCCATCTTGAGGTCAGACAGTTAGCCATCTTGGAGTCAGGCTGTGTTGTTCTATTAACATGACTTCTTTTATGTCCTGTGACCAGGTCTGTGATAAAGTATGTGGTTTTCTATAATTGTTAGACAGTAGAATGGAGTTTCTGGCCAACAACAGGAGCTCCTTCCTTCTCCCTTATCCTCTCCAGTGCCCAGGCCAAGGGTTCTCCTCCCTGCCTTTTCTTCCTTTACCTCATCTATCTTCCCCTTGTCAGAAGCATGAATTTTGCGCTGCCGAAAACAGGGGTTCTTTTGGTATTAATTGAAGGAAAGTGGAGTATTATGCAGTGAGGCTGTTAATGCTTCACTATGTAATACTCTCACAATATGCCAAGCTGGGTCCCTTGGATTTACACTAATAAATCCCTACCTCAGTCCTGTTAGTTTAGAACAGAGTAGCCAGGCTTTACGAGAGGAACATTGGGACAGAGGATACCGTATTGACGACTGGTAGCCAGTGGTATGCTGTAAAGATTGTCTTTATTTTGATAGTATCAATGATGTAAAGTTTATAATCTTGGTTGCTTCTTTGGTCAGTTGTTGGGACTTCTCACATTTCTTATCTTCGTCTTTGTTCTCTTTCTTCCAGATGGATTCTCAGGAGGCGCATGTGGGAAGAAGAAGAGAAAACACAGCTGTTGGTGGAATGGTAAGTTCTGTTGGTTCTCTGTTTTTTTTTCTTCTCTACACTGGTTTATCCTTTCCCTGATCTACTCTTTTTTTCTGTTCTGTCTCTTTAAATCTTGTTCCCTTTCTCTGGATTTGACCATCTGTGACGTACTTTTGGGCTGTCTTCTACTTCTCTGAGCTTTCTTCTTCTCCTTTTTTTTCCTTGTGCTAATGTTTTTTCTTTAGCACACCTCACCTCTTCTGTGGTCGTCGTAGCTCTCTTCCTGCCTCTATCCTTTTCTTTTTTTCCTTCTAATTGCTGTTCTGCCAAGGCCACAATACAAAAAAAAAAAAAAAAATCAGCTGTCTGGCTTTTCTCTTTTTGTTGTCTTTGGTAAACCCCAAACAAAACAAAAATAATACATACAAGTTCCCAAAGGGTTGAACCTCCTTCTATCTCTTGGGGTTGATTTGTTTGGTTTTTCTTTTTGGTTGGTTAGTAATAAAATGGTTATGCCTATTTTAACCCTAAATCTCCTGTTCTTTTTTTTTTTTATTGCTATGGGTTACACACCAAATGGGGAAAAAAAAAAAACACAAGCAAAACAAAACAACCAAATTGCAGTATTCTCTGTCCAACAAATATTAGTCAATGCGCAATTGGTATCTTTGCCTCCCGCCTCCTGTCTTCCACCGTTTATTCTTTAGTTCCATTCCTAGAGCGTGGCCGGATTCTTGGCGTTGCTGCCTCCTGGTTCTCCTTCTCGTCCTAGGAGACAGTTCTGCCACCGTTGGGTGCCACTGGAAGCCTCGAGGTCCTGCAGCGCTGGTCCTTGGATGTAGGCAGTGCGTCTGACTTCTTCCTCCATGTCCTGCAATCCTCCTTTCTCTCCTACAGGCTCGTTGCAGTCTTCTTCCTGCACGATGTCCTTTATATCGGTGTCTGACGCCCAGATGAGGCATTTCCGTATCCCTCCCGCCCCTGGAAGTCGCTGATTAGAGGAAGGCTCCAGTACTGCCGGGTCAGGCCAGCCAGAGCCCTCGATGCCCCCGGGGTACTGTGGTGCCGATGATGTGACGGCCAGCCCGTCACATACATATTATGTATTTCAGAGCACATTGAGGATAAGTGAAAGACATCAATCAATGAAATCCGAAACCAACTTAGAGCAAATTTTTATATAAATTTAGACACCAAAATGAAAACAATTGGATATATATAATCAGAGTTAAGGATTTAAGAAGGAAAAATAAATCAGTGCCTTTCTCTACTGTAAACTTTAATGTTGCAGTCAATGGAGAAAAGAGCTATTGACAATCAGTCACTTGCGGGTCAAGTTCAGTGGAAACCACTAGGGGTTAAGGTGATGTAGGTCCCATGACCAAGCCACCATAGTCAGTTGAATTTTACCTGACTCATAGGGCCCAGATGCAGAGTTGTCCTAGCTATCCTTGGTGCTGAAACATGAGCCACTGGAGTGCTGCTTTTACCACTTAGGCTGTGCTGGTGAGGAAATGGATGCAAAAACTCAGCAACTGAGCCAGTGAGGTGGATGGCTGAAGGTGCTGCGGAGTTCCCTTGATGTGCAGCATCGAACAAAGGTAGTGATGGCCTGGCTGGCCACCACCAACCATGGCAGCAGCAACCATAGCGTATGGTTACTGTGACATCCTGGAGCCTGGGGAAAACAGTAGCTGTATGTAAATCGCTGGAGGCAGGGCTACATTTCCCACACTGCACTAGACCATTTACTTTTGGGTGATCCCTTGGCAGAACTGATGGCCAGTGATTCCTTGGTTCTGGGAGCATGCTTTTACCTGTGGGCTGCAGGGGACTGGTACCTCCAGTTCAAGAGAGTTCTGGAGTTGCCTTTGGTGCTCAGAGAGGTTCCTCTTGCCTTTGGAACCAGTCTCTGGTTCGGTTGAGTCACAGTCATGATGTTGCAGGATTGTTTCCACAGGTGCAAGGTATTGCTCCTTTGCTTTGTGCAGGTCCTGAGGTTGCAGACTCAGGTTTCTCCTTTGTCCTTGGTTGCAAGTTGGATCAGATCTAAGGTTCTGGGGACAGGGAAGCCCCTTGAATTTTAGATTAGGTACATTATTGGTGTGGGTGTCAGTAGCCAATGGGCTACTAGAGCCAGGGGCTAATCCACCCCTGCGGTGACCTCAACTAGGGGTATGTATCACCTTTCTACCTATAACTCTCTACTTTGCCACTTTTCAAAATTTCAGAACCTATCGTCGGCTGCATAGACAAGGGAGCCCATCCTAGAGGTTTGGCTAGCCTTCTGGGGGTGTATGCCTCCTGACTACCTAAATCTCTCACCTGCTCGGGTGCAAATGTGCCTGAGGGCAGGGGAATGGCTTTTTCCTCTTTTGGGAGTGAGCTTGCTTATATGTCAGAGGCAGTGTGGGCTTTGAAGCTCACAGCCTTGGCTTGCCACTTCACTAGCCATCCTGTCATGGAGGGAGCTGACACCTCCCGCACAAACAGGCCTTTGTTTCTGACTCCTGGGAGAGGGTCATATTCCTGTCTGATGACAGCAGCTGCAGACTGCGAGACTGGGCACAGGAAAGGCTGGGGCAACCAGGTGGGCAACATCTAAAGTAGCCACCTGGGTGCATGTAACATTAAATATGAGACAAGTTGTTTGATACGAAACATGACATACTTCAGCAGGGTCATAATGGAGTTGGTGACCTTGGGATGCCCAGGTGCCAACCATCTTAGCCTATGGCCCCCTGACTACTTATAGTAGCCCTTAATGGAAAGAGACCACTATAGGGAAATATATGCTTGCACTTATATGTCCACACCTTTAAAATAATGTGCCCTGCCTCCTGGGCTTATGAAGCCTACTTTAGAGGTGACTGGCATGTATTCAAAGTAGTGCTTTGACCTTGCCACACATGGTGAGGGCAAAGTCGAGTTGGAACAGTTTGCACTGATTCTGTAGTCTGCAATGGCAGGCCTGCTGTCTTCTTTTTACTTCCATCACTCAGGGTAGCACAAGCAGTGCTTCAGGCCCTGATGACCCCTTTAACTCCCATGCACTAGGTACCACTGGTACCATTTACAAGGGACTTATAAGGGTGTAAAATTCCTTTCCAACTGGGAATACCAATTCACATTCATCGTATTTAGGGAGCAAGCACTGGCAATGGAGCTTGGTTAGCAGGACCCCAGTGAACTTTCAGAGTTATAACCATCAGCACTGGGGCAAAAAGTGTGGGGGTGACTAGATAAAAATGGCACTTTCCGATAGTAACAACCCTAATGGACTCAACTTTCTGGATTGACAAAATGCCTGAAAACAACCCTAGCAATACCTGTTACAAATTGGTGGAGATTCCAAAAAAAGAAAGCACAATAACACTCTTTGATTTAAAAACAAGTACATTTATTTGTTGAACATCTCAATTCAATATTAATTTCATTAGTTCTTCATTTTCATTGTACAAGTTTGTATCTTTATGTAGTGCGTAACGTTACTACCAAAATTCTGTTTTGCTAATTCAAGTATTATTGATGTCTTGCAGTCAAAATTTTCAAATTTCAATAGAGTCACTTCCCATTCATATGAAGTACAATAATTGGTTTCCTTGAAGTTGTACAGCCAGAACGTTTTTTGTGGCTTAAGAATTAATATTTGTAAAATAATTAGCATATTTGCTTTAATTGATCAAATAAAAAAAACACAATCTCAAAAATAGATAGCAACGTTCTCAAATTCACAAACATTTATTTACTTAAAAAATGAAACGGAGATCTTAAAAGCATAAAAGAATAAAATAAGAATTCACTAAATTACCATTTAGCTGAAGGAATCACTATTTTGTCAGGATGTATTTAAAAAAAACAAAATCCCTAAATTCTGGGAATAGTGTGCTCACATGTTCCCTGACTTTTCTAAATATATCTGATTGCCTTAATCGAATCTCCTCAATTAAGTTACCTGGATTAATGGGCTAGAACACTTTCCTGTGTTAAATCATTTCGATATTCACTTAAATGCATTTCTGCTAGAACACTATGACTGTATCTAAGTCACCAATTTGGGGTTTGAGATGCTAACATATTTTCAGCCATTCCCAAAGCATCTGCTTACATTAATCACATCTCTTCACAAGTTAATACCTTATGTATATCCTTAAAAAAACTGCAAATGTTCTATTTTAGTTCCACATCACATCAATCATTCTAAAATGCAACAATTATAAGACTCTGTAGAATGGTAAAATAAAATATAAAAGAAGAAACAATGAGCCATAACTCAAAAGTATCCAAATTCCATTAGATACAAATTTAGTTTTTGTAGAAAAAAAGGAGGGAAAGCGGAGGGGCAGTAACCCACTTTTAAGAAAATGGAACGCATTTTCAAAGCTTTATTCACCAGTTAACATAAAGATCCAAAATTTAGCAATTCATGATCCTGAATTTCAATATTAAGTCAAATGTCCCACATCTCTTCATTAGTTAATGATTCATTCTACAAAATGGAAAATCTCAACTCAATAACCTTACTACAGTGTTTTTGTTCTCCTAATCCATCGAATGATAGCTGTTATCTAAACTATTCACAAACTTTCTAAAACTCAAGCTCTTTCAAATCCCTAGAACATTTAACATGAACCTGTCATGCCATAGAAAATGTCATGAGTGATGTAATATGTGAGATCATTAGCAGTGCATGGAGGGGGCAAACAATATAGTTAGCTCTGCTAACCATAACTGGTGAATACCTCCTTTTTTTTGTTTGTTCAAAACATTAATATTGTCTCTGAGATATTAACCTAACTATGACGTCACTTCAACCTTTGTTTTTTTCATAGAATTTCTAAGGTTTTTTTTTAAACCAAAACAGATCTTTTGATCAGACCTAACTATAATGTTACTTTAGCCCTTGTTTTTTCAGTGAATTTCTAGTTTTTATTTTTAATGTAAAGTAAGATTGTGTTACCATACATAAAACCAACCCAATAGGGCACCCACCCAGAGGTACCCAACCCCAAACTGTATACGGACTATTTTCATGCGTGACATGGGATTGGTTGCAGGGCCTGGCTTGCTGCCAGGCCCTGCATCCAACCCCCCAGAGGCAGCCAACCCCACAACTTTAATACTATTTACGCTATTCACACATATAACCACAAATTTACATTTACAGCAAATAATCTGTTTTTCTGCCACATTACATCCACGGCCATTAACGTACTTTCAGACTACATCAATGTTAAATACCAGATTCCACTGTAGCCCACCACACTCAATGCCACTCCACTATACTCAGCTCCACTTTAGGCTACAGCACTCTAAACCACTCCACTCTACGACATTCCACTGTACGCCAGTCTACTCTATGCTAATCCAATGTACGCCACTCGACTCTATACCACTGTTGGACCGGGACCTTTTTACAGGGTTATCCAAAAACTATTTGCCTTCTTCCTCCTATTTTGTCTGACCTGTTTTGGTTTGCTTTAGGCCTTTGGGCACTTTAGCACTGCTAACCAATGCTAAAGTGCATATGTTTCCTGTCTCAGTTGTATTGGTGATTGGTTTATCAATGATTGGCATATTTGATTTATTATTAAGTCCCCATTATAGTGCACCGGGTGTGTCCTGTGCCAGTAAATGAAATGCTATTAGTGGGCCTGCAGCACTGATTGTGCCACCACATGAGTAGCCCTGCAAAAATGTCTCTGTCCTGCTATTGCAGTGTATGTGTGTGCCGTTTTAAACTGCCATTTCGAACTGGGAAGTGCACCTGTTTGCCAAGCCAATACCTTCCCTTTTATTACTGGTATGTCACTCCTAACGTAGTCCCATGGGCAGGGTTCAGTGTATTTAAAAGGTGGTACATGTACTGGTGTGCTTTACATGTCCTGATAGTGAAATACTGCTAAATTCATTTTTCACTATTGCAAGGACTACTTCTGTCCGAGGGTCTTCTGTCTTTTTAGAAAGTGGGCATTTTGTTGCTTAAACATTCTGTTCCTCTCCCTGTCTGCTGAATACACCCCTGGGTGAGGATGACAGTTGGGCTGTTTGTGCATTCACTCTAGACAGTCACACAAAGGTAGTGTGCCCTGTATATCCAGATGGCACATCACCAGGCTGATGGGTCTTCCTGAGTTAGAGTGGTGGGGGGAGCTGACACTTGCACCTGATATGGGCAGTGCCTCTCCTCACACAAAGCAGTCTTTGACCCCTGGAGTGTATCTGGGGCCAGGACAGGGAAAGGCAGGGTCTTATGCACTACTAAGACATCTCTTTGAACAGAAACAGGTATGATTACTGTATCTCTGACACCACATACAACACTTCTGGACAGAGGATGTTCTACCAGGAAGAGAAGAGCTGGAAGCTGTAGGAGGGACTGCCACTCTGCCTGCTGCTTTGCTGTGCTGGTCTACTGCTTGCTGCGTCTGTCCTGCGAGAGAAAGGACTGGATGTGGCCTTCTACATCCTGCTTCTAAAGGTTCTCCAAGGGGTTAGACTGAGCTTGCCCCCTGTTAAGAAGTCTCATAGACATTCAAAACCTTCACCTGCCAGCATCAGGGATCTCTTGCAAAGAGTCCTGACTTGCCAAATGGTGTCAAATCCAGTTCCTAGGTCCTTGGCAGTGAGTTCTGGTGAACCAAGGAAGAAACAAGTGCATCGACCTCCAGAACGACTTCCGAACCAGTATCACTCTCTAACCCAGCACCACTATCTGCACTAGAACCTTGGTCCCTGCTGAGTGCAATGACTGTGACCAACGCCAGACGCCACCAGAGCACCTCGTAGGTCCCGCCACAGCTCGAGTCTAGAGTGCTGTGTCACCAACGCCCATGGCATGTGACTCCCACTCGACCTCTGTACCTGTGGCCCCATGATGTGATCGCAACACTGCAAAGTTGACGCCTCACATCTTGACCTGCTGGATTAATCAACCCCACCTTGTCAATGCCGCATCACCTCCCCTGAATCCATAAGAAACCAATGCCTTGCCTGCCCTCCCTAGCAGTAAGGAACTGAAGCCTCACCTCTCCGGTGGCAGTGAGGAACCAATGCCGCAGGGGCTCCAGCGACACCTCACCTCCCAACTCCGTTCATTGTTTTCCAAGGTACTGTATCTAGGGTCCGTGCAATTCCGTGACCGGACCACACTCCCTCACGAGTGATATTGGACTGTTGGAGACGTCTCAGTCAATACATTGTGATAGCCCCAGTTGGAACTATTATGCTTCTAAGCGCTATACTAAGATTTAATATTTGAAGAATTATATATTTACTTGTGTAGTTTGGATTTTTGGTGTTTTGGTCTTGTTTTACTAAGATAACTATTGGCTATTTTTCTAAACTGGTGTGCAGTACTTTGGTGGTGTTTTCACTGTGTTACTGTGTGTGTGTGTGTGTACAGATACTTTGCTCATTGCCTCTGAGATAAGCCTGACTGATTGAGCCAAGATACCGGGGGTGAGCAGGGGTTATCTTAGCTGTGTGACTCCCTTACCCTGACTAGAGTCAAGGTCCCTACTTGGACAGGGTGCAAACCACTGCCAGCTACAGACCACATTTTTAACAACCACTCAACTCTACGCCACTCTACTCTACACCACTCTACTCACTACACTGTGCGCCATTACACTCTGTGCCACTCCATTTTATGACACCCCAGTTTACACCAATACACTGTATGCCGTTCCACTCTATGCCACTTCACTGTATGCCCTTCAGTATACACTACTACAGTGTATGGTATTACTCTGTACATAACTGCACTTTATGCTACTCTACTTTACTCCATTCCACTACATGCCTCTCCACTCTGCCACAATCCACTGCATGCTATTACATTGAACATTATTCCATTCTGCACCACTACACTCTACATCACTCCCTCCTGCACCAATCATCTTTGGTGTGATACATTCTACGCTATTCCTGTTTATGACACTCCATTCTTTACCACTCTACTCTAAGCAATTGTACTATATGCCACTCCAGTCTACGATACAACACTATGGTGGTCATTCTGACCCTGGCGGTCTTTGACCGCCAGGGCGGAGGACCGCGGGAGCACCGCCGACAGGCCGGCGGTGCTCCAATGGGGATTCCGACCGCGGCGGTAAAGCCGCGGTCGGACCGGCACCACTGGCGGGGTCCCGCCAGTGTACCGCGGCCCCATTGAATCCTCCGCGGCGGCGCAGCTTGCTGCACCGCCGCGGGGATTCCGACCCCCCCTACCGCCATCCAGATCCCGGCGGTCGGACCGCCGAGATCCGGATGGCGGTAGGGGGGGTCGCGGGGCCCCTGGGGGCCCCTGCAGTGCCCATGCCACTGGCATGGGCATTGCAGGGGCCCCCGTAAGAGGGCCCCTACATGTATTTCACTGTCTGCTGCGCAGACAGTGAAATACGCGACGGGTGCAACTGCACCCGTCGCACAGCTTCCACTCCGCCGGCTCGATTCCGAGCCGGCTTCATCGTGGAAGCCTCTTTCCCGCTGGGCTGGCTGGCGGTCTGAAGGAGACCGCCCGCCAGCCCAGCGGGAAAGTCAGAATTACCGCCGCGGTCTTTCGACCGCGGAACGGTAACCTGACGGCGGGACTTTGGCGGGCGGCCTCCGCCGCCCGCCAAGGTCAGAATGAGGGCCTATATGCCAGTAACACTGAAGGTTATTCTACTCTACACCACTCCACTGTAGTCTACTTCACCTTATGCCACTCCACTTTTCAACACTCCACTCTAAGGTATTCCACTCTACAACAATCTATGCCGCACAATGTATGCCACTCCACTCTACACCACTTCAGTCTACACTATTCCACTGTATACCACTATGCTGTACCTCACTTCACTCTACATTACTCTACTCTATGCTACTTCACTTTATCCCACTCTACCCTATGCTATTACACTGTATGCCTCTCCACTCTACTCCACTCCACTCTATGCTACTGTAGTGTATGCTATTTCACTGTATGCCTCTCCAGTATACGCCACTCCACTCTACACCACTCCACTCTATGCTATTCTAATGTACGCCACTAGACTGTACCTCAGTCCACTCTATGACAGTCCACTCTACAAAATTCCACTGTATGCCACTCCACTCTATACCACTCTACTCCATGCAACTCCATTGTACACCACTCCACTCTAACACACTCCCCTGTAGGCCATTGCACTGTACACCACTCCACTGTACACAGTTCCACTGTATGCTGATCAACTGCATGACCCTTCAGTCTATGTAACTCCACTGCACTATATACACTGTATTCTATTCCACTGTATGCAATTCCACTGTGCGGCACTCCACTCTATTCTATTCAGCTCTCTGCCATTCTACTCCATGCTACTCTGCTCTATGCTACTTTTCCCTACCCCACTCCACTCTGTGCTACTTCACTCTATGCTAAACCACTATGCGCCACTCCACTCTACGCTATTCCACTGCATACCACTCCATTCTAACATGTACAGCACAGTACACACTACAGTTTACACCAATCCACACAATACTATTTCACTGTATGCATCCCCACTGCATGGCACTCCACTCTAAACCACTCCACCCTAATATACAGTATTCCACTGTGTGCCACCCCAATGTATGCCACTACACTCTATGCCACTCTATTCTAGCCCACTCCACTCTACACCATTCCAATCTATGCTTATCCACCCAATGCCACTCTACTCTCTTATACTCCAGTCTGCCCTACTGCCCTCTATGGTAGTCCTCTATTCACAAATCCACTCTACGTTTTTCCATTGTACCCACTCCACTACACTCTAAACTATTTCAATCTATGCCACTACACCTTACGCCACTCCACTGTATTTCACTCCACTAAATGATATTCCACTCTATGCCACTACTCTGTGCCTCACTGCACTGTATACCGCTCCACTCTATGTCACTACACTCTATGCTGTTCCACTGTATTTTATTACGCTCTTCCACACTACACTCTATGCCACTCCACTTTTCACTACTCCACTATATGGTATTCTACTGTATGCCACTCCACAGCATTCTACTCTTCAACACTCCACAGTACTCTAGTCCACCCAACTTCACTCCACTATATACCACCCTACTGTACCGTACTCCACTGTACAACACTCCACTCTATGCCATCTACCTTACATCATGCTACTGCATGGTATTCCACTCCATATCACCCTGCTGTACCACATTCTACTCTACTCCACTCTATAACACCATATTATACCACGGTACAAGTTACAACACTCTCCTCCACTCTACAGTACCACACTTTACTTATTGACACTCCACTCAACATCATTAAACTCTTAAAGATTTCGAAAAAGTTTTAAAGCTAAAAAAAACCCATTAAGATTCATTTAAGAAAACAAAGGTTAAACCTTTGTTATAGTTAAGAAAACTTTATTCATTATTTTTAAACAACCAAATTAAAATACACAAACATTAGAAATTCTTAAGTTATAGTTATATCTTAAATTTATAAGTTATGCACCACTTTTCAATTAATATAACTTTATTTAGTCTTTAGCTGTAAACAAAAGTTAAAGTACATTAAAAAAATGAATTTCTAAATTGGCAATTTAGAATTTGGTACGTGGATCTTTTCTGGTTGTCCCTGTACCCTTTGTTTCTGTTCCCACTTAGAATGGAACTCCTCTTGGAGAAGAGGGTTACGTCCTGTATTCAAACCACCAGAGTCTCCACCTTCACACCTGGAGGTTGTTTGAGCTAGTCTATAGTCATTCAATCTTCCACCTGAGGTGGTGGTCATAATTTTGTCAGTCGATCTGCTAAATTCATGTTTTCTTGGCTTAAAAGGTTTCGCCATGGGCATTGTTAAGGGCTATTTGTTAGCCCACTCAATGTTTTTTGTTTACAGATCAGCCACCCTTGTTGAAGTCTTCTGTAGTTAAGTGTTTTCTGACAGGGTTAACCCATTTTTACCTTCTCCCTTTCTTATGCCTCATTAGATTTTGACTTAAAGCTCCCACCTTTAATGGGTGCACCATTTAGGGCTGTGGATAGTTGTCCTTTGCATTAAAGAACAGTGGTTCCTTCAGGCACGGCTGTCCTTTGCAGCTGCTTACTTTGAAGATTTGTACTTGATCGCCGTTACCTCAACTCTGCATGCTAATTAACTACTGGCTTTACCTGTTCAGCCTCATTTTACTTCCTTTATTCTTGTCAAACATGTTCTTAGGACCAGGGCTTTTTGTTTGTTGAAAGTTGCCTCTCCATTTAATGTGGGTCAGTGCATCTTTACATTGAGAGGACCCTTAACCCCTTCCTTGTCGGGCCTTTTCCCCATAGGTGCCAGGCCTTTTTTGGCTATTTGGGGCAGTTCACGCTTAGGCCCTCATAACTTTTTGTCCACATAAGCTACTAACACCAAATTTGTGTCCTTTTTTTCAACATCCTAAGGATTCTAGTACCCAGAGTTTGTGTGTTTCCCTGGATGAGGTCAAGAAATTAGCCAAAATACAACAAAAAATTGTTTTTTTAAAGAAAAATGGGAAAAAGGGCTGCAGAAGAAGGCTTGTGTTTTTCCCCTGAAAATGGCCTCAACAAAGGGTTTGTGGTGCTAACACTAACATCTACCCAGCTTTTAGGAAAAGGCAGACTTGAATTAGAAAAACCAGATTTTCAACACAATTTTGGCATTTTACTAGGACATACCCCATTTTTAATTTTTTTTGTGCTTTTAGCCTCCTTCCAGTTAGTGACAGAAATGGGTGTGCAGCCAATGCTGGATCCCGGACAGCTAAACATTTCTAAAAGTAGACAAAATTCAGAACTCAGCAAGGGGTCATTTGTGTAGATCCTACAAAGTATTCCCACAGAAAATAACAGCTGAAATAAAAATATATTGAAATTGAGGTGAAAAAACTGCAATTTTTCTCCACGTTTTACTCCGTAACTTAATCCTGCGATGTAAGATTTTCAAAAGCAATATACCGTTACGTTTGCTGGATTCTTCTGGTTGTAAAGATATATAGGGCTTGTAGGTTCATCAAAAACTATTGGTACCCAGAGCCAATAAATGAGATGCACCTTGCAAAGGATTTTCATTTCATACCGGGTATGCAGCAATTCATTTGGTTAAATATAAAGAATGAAAAATAGGTATCAAGGAAACCTTTGTATTTCCAAAATGAGCACAACATAAGGTGTTGAGAAGCAGTGGTTATTTGCACATCTCTGAATTCCAGGGTCCCCATATTAGCATGTGAATTACAGGGCATTTCTCAAATGAACGTCTTTTATACACACTGTCTTACATTTGGAAGGAAAACATTTAGAGAAAGACAAGAGGCAATGACATTTGTTCTGCTATTCTATGTTACCCAAAGTCTTCCGATAAAAATGTTACCTAATGCTAGTGACAGGAAATGCCCCATGGACACATCACAATTTCACAAAGAAAACAGACCTGTTCTATGCAAAGTGCATAGCTGTGGATTTTGGCCTCCAGCTCAGCCGGAGCCGAGGGAAACCTATCAAACCTGTGCATTTTTGAAAACTAGACACCAAGGGGAATCCAAGATCAGGTGACTTGTGGGGCTCTCACCAGGTTCTGTTACCCAGAATCCTTTGCAAACCTCAAAATATGACAAAATAAACACTTTTTCCACACATTTCGGTGACGTAAAGTTCTGGAATGTGAGAGGAGCCACACATTTCCTTCCACCCAATGGTCCCCAAAGTCTTCCCATAAAAATGGTACCTCACTTGTGGGGGTAGGCCTAGTGCCCACGATAGGAAATGCCCCAAAACACAACATGGACACATCACATTTTCCCAAAGAAAACAGACCTGGTTTTTGCAAAGTGTCTATTGTGGATTTTGCCCATTAGCTCAGCCGGCACCTAGGGAAACCTACCTAACCTGTGCATTTTTTGAAAACTTGACACCTAGGGAAATCCAAGATGGGGTGACTTGGGGTGCTCTCATCAGGTTCTGTTACCCAGATTCCTTAGCAAACCTCAAAATGTGTCTACAAAAACACTTTTTCCCCATATTTCGGTGCTGCAAAGTTCTGGAATCTGAGGAGAGCCAAAAACCTACATCTACCCAGCATTCCCCCAGGGCTCCCAATAAAAATGGTACCTCACTTGTGTGGGTAGGCCTAATGACCACGAAAGGAAATGCCCCAAAACACTATGGGGGTCATTACAACCCTGGCGGACGGTGGTAAAGCTGCGGTAATACCGCCAACAGGCCGGCGGAAAAAAAAAGGGAATTATGACCCTGGCGTAAACCGCCAACAAAGACAGCCACTTTAACACACTGCCCGCCAAGGCGGTACAGACAAGCAGCGCGGCGGTCACCGCCAACAGACAGGCGGAAGACAATGTACCGCCCATAGTATCACAACCCGCCAATCCGTCACCTTTTCCGGGGCGGATTCACCGTGCATAAAAACACGGCGGAAACAGCTTTTGCAATGGGAAAACGCTCACCTTAACACATCCCACGAGGAACGAGGACTCCACGGAGCCCGAACTCCAAATACTCCCTGCGCTTGTCTTTCTGCTCCTCTACGACCACCATCTACGTAGGCGCCGAAGACAACGGTGAGTACTGCACCTACGACATGGGGGTGGGGGGAGGCAAAAGTTAGGGGGACACATACGAAACACCCCCACCCCCACCCTCGCATATTACAACATACACACCAATGCATCCACAAAAATCACAGTAACATCCCACAAACCCCCCGGAAGAATGCAAAGACAAAGCGAAATCCGTTCAAACATTGTAATGTATCAATAGACATGTCTTGCAAAAATATACAGATAGATATGAAAATCAGGCAGAAATATATACATTACGAGAAGTAGTGCAGATATGTACATATGAATGTCCGTGTACCACTAGTCCGAAAATGCATGGGCGAGGCCCACAAAAGATACCTGACCACAATCCGAGAGAACACTGCCGAGGCATCAGATAGAAATACTACAGGCACCTCAGGGGGAAGGGAAGGGGGGCACCTCAGCCGGATGACTGTAAAGCCAGATCCACGACGGGGTTCCATGCCCACTGTGCCATCCTGGGGAGTGCAAAGCCACAGTCTCTCAAGTCTCACAAGTGGGTGGCTTGCCCACTGCTTTATCCTGGGGAGTGCAAAGCCACAGTCTCTCAAGTCTCACAAGTGGGTGGCTTGCCCACTGCTTTATCCTGGGGAGTGCAAAGCCACAGTCTCTCAAGTCTCACAAGTGGGTGGCTTGCCCACTGCTTTATCCTGGGAGTGCAAAGCCACAGTCTCTCAAGTCTCACAAGTGGGTGGCTTGCCCACTGCTTTATCCTGGGGAGTGCATAGCCACAGTCTCTCAAGTCTCACAAGTGGGTGGCTTGCCATGGCGGTCTTTGCCCTGTTCAGCAGTGCTTTGCCATGGTGATTCTGAACTGTTCAGCAGTGCTTTGCCATGGTGGTCTTTGCCCTGTTCAGCGGTGCTTTGCCATGGCGGTCATTGCCCTGTTCAGCGGTGCTTTGCCATGGCGGTCATTGCCCTGTTCAGTGGTGCTTTGCCATGGCGGTTCTGGACTGTTCAGCGGTGCTTTGCCATGGCGGTCTTTGCCCTGTTCAGCGGTGCTTTGCCATGGCGGTCATTGCCCTGTTCAGCGGTGCTTTTCCATGGCGGTTCTGGACTGTTCAGCGGTGCTTTGCCATGGCGGTCTTTGACCTGTTCAGCGGTGCTTTGCCATGGCGGTCTTTGCCCTGTTCAGCGGTGCTTTGCCATGGCGGTTCTGGACTGTTCAGTGGTGCTTCGCCATGGCGGTCTTTGCCCTGTTCAGCGGTGCTTTGCCATGGCGGTCTTTGCCCTGTTCAGCGGTGCTTTGCCATGGCGGTTCTGGCACGGATATTGGTGTGTTGCATGACGTTCCCTACACTGGGCATTGGTGTGTGGCATGACGTTCCCTAGACTGGGCATTGGTGTGTGGCATGACGTTCCCTCATAGGCCACCTGGGCTGTGGCAGCCGGGGCCCTCCTGGGCACTGACTCCAGCGTTGGTCTCCTGACCAGTGATGATACTTGGGCCCTCCTGGGCTATGACTCTGGCGGTGGTCTTCTGACCAGTGACGATACTTGGGCCCTCCTGGGCTATGACTCCGGCGGTGGTCTCCTGACCAGTGACGATACTTGGGCCCTCCTAGGCTATGACTCCGGCGGTTGCGGTGGTCTCCTGACCAGTGACGATACTTGGGCCCTCCTGGGCTATGACTCTGGCGGTGGTCTCCTGACCAGTGACGATACTTGGGCCCTCCTGGGCTATGACTCCGGCGGTGGGCTCCTGACCAGTGACGATACTTGGGCCCTCCTGGGCCATGACTCCGGCGGTGGTCTCCTGAACAGTGACAATACTTGGGCCGTCCTGAGCTATGACTCCGGCGGTGGCGGTGGTCTCCTGACCAGTGACGATACTTGGGCCCTCCTGGGCTATGACTCCGGCAGTGGCGGTGGTCTCCTGACCAGTGACGATACTTGGGCCCTCCTGGGCTATGACTCCAGCGGTGGCGGTGGTCTCCTGACCAGTGACGATACTTGGGCCCTCCTGGGCTAGGACTCTGGCGGTGGCAGTGGTTTCCTGACCAGTGACGATACTTGGGCCCTCCTGGGCTATGACTCCGGCGGTGGTCTCCTGACCAGTGACGACGGTGCTGGCGGTGGCGTCCCGACCGCCGGGGATGATGCCGCCCTTCTCCGCTGTGATACTCACAACAGGTTGGGCAGACTTCCTCTGGCCATTCCCCACCTTTGGTGGAGTCACAACTGACTCTCCAATCCCCTTGGAACCCATGTGAGTTGTTTTCCCACCAGGAGTCTTCACACGGTCCCGTCGTCCACTCTCCAATTTCAGAGCCTTTACAGGGGGTGGGCTGCCAGTGCCTTGGCTCCGGGTCACACTGCCTGCCCTGGTGGCCGGTGCACTCCACATACCTTGTACAGGCACCACTGGTATTGGAGGCTTTTTGGCTGAGGCGCTACGATGTGACTGATGAATTGGAGGGGGGGTGGGGGCAAAAAGGTCAACTTTACAGAGGGACAGTTTCTGATGAACACTGGGATGGGTAGCTGGAGGGGGTCTGGGAGTGGAAGAAGAGGAGGTGGTTGTAGGAGGTGTCACTTTAGGTGTTTTGGGTGCAGGTGCAGGTACTGGAGGCTGTCGTGAGGTGGATGGATGTTGGGTGTGTGGGTGCCCACGTTTGTGTACTTTGGGAGGGGGTGTTACAGACACACTGGGAGAGGACACAGGGGACGTGTAAATGGTAGTGGGGGTGGTGAGTGCAGGTGAGCGGGGTGTGGTGCTGGGTGGTTTGGTGCGAGTCCTAGTGGCTGTAGATGTAGTGCATGCAGGTGAGAGTGTAGACGACACTGGGAGGGAGGAGGGAGACAACGACGAGGGGGACACAGTGGAGGCAGTGGATGTTGGTGTGTCTGCATGTGTGTGTTGCTTGCGTGAGTGCCTGTGGGTTGTGTGGTGCCTATGTTTGCCTGAGCTTCTTTTGGGTACTGAGGTGTGTGCATGCTGGTCTGATAGTGTGCTTGGGATAGGCTGGGGTACAGGGGATTGGGTCTGGGTGGAGGAGGTTGGAGGGGGGAGGCTAGACACAGGGACAATGGCTGCCATCAGTGCTGAGGCCAGAGATTGCAGGGTTCGCTGAAGGACAGCCTGACCAGAATGAATGCCCTCCAGGAATGCATTACCGTGTTGCAACTCTCGTTCTACACCCTGGATGGCATTCATAATGGTAGACTGCCCAACAGTGAGTGACCTGAGGAGGTCAATGGCCTCCTCACTGAGGGCAGCAGGGGTTGACTGGGGTAGGGCCTGAGGTGCCTGGGGCGAAGGTGATGCCCACCCTCCTGGGTGAGCGGGCATGGGGCGAACGCTGAGGGGCTGCTGGGAGGGCGGTGCTGGTAGGGGAGGTGGCGGCTGTACCTGTAGAAGTGGGGCGCACAGATGGTGGGGCCACCACAAGGGAGCCCCCATCAGCGGACGAGTCCGTGTCGCTGCTTGGTGATCCGGTGGCCGACGTGAAGCTCCCCTCGCCCTCCATCCCACTGGTGCATTCAGAGTCCGTGGTGTGGCCCTCCATGGCCATGTGGGATGCAGCTCCCTCGTGCTCCGGTGCCACTGTACCACCGCCTGATGATGCTGATGTACAAAAGAACAGGGAGAGCAGAAAAAGGGGGGGGGGCAGAAGAAAGACAGGTTGAGTGCATGGCATACCGCTACCGTTGGCGGACAAGACAGACACAGCAGCCCCCTGCATTACGCCGTGCTCCTGCCCTCTGTGTATGCAATTTCTGGGATATGGCCTACATGGCTATGGTGGACATCTGCACACATGGATGCCACAGGGGCAACTATACCTCGACTTGCCACTATACTGAGGTGTGGTAGAGTGTCACATGGGCTGCATTACAGAAGGGCCTAGTCTTCGTGTTTCTGGCTGGCCTAGGTACACTCACAGGCCTCCTCCCCCACCCAAACCCCTCTACTGCGTGCAAAGTCCGCAGAATGAGGTTGTACTCACCCCCTTGTGTCTGCTGTGATGCCCTCAAGCGCCCATCCAACTCCGGGTAGGCCACCGCCAGGATCCGGAACATCAGGGGGGTCATGGTGCGACGGGCACCTCTCCCACGTTGGGAGGTCATCCCCAGCTGAGCATCTGCCGTCTTCTTGCTACAGTGGCGAATGTCCTCCCATCTTTTCTGGCAGTGGGTGCCCCGTCTCTGGTGGGCCCCCAGGGTCCGGACCTCCTTGGTGATGGCACGCCAAATGTCCCTCTTCTGGTGGGCGCTGACCTACATGACATGCACAAGGGAAGAGAAACAGTCATTACCAACTGCACCGTCGATGTGAGTGGCCCCCTCCCTACTCTGGCCATGTGGCCCATTCATTCACATGCATTAATGTTCTATGAACTCTGCCCCCTTCCCTCTTCCAAGCAGCCCTCTCCACCCAGGCCTAGCCCATACAACGTGCTCCCTGTGTACTAACCTGTTGGTCTGGAGGACCGTAGAGTAGCGTGTACTGGGGGAGGACCCCGTCTACCAGTTTCTCCAACTCCTGAGCAGTTAAGGCAGGGGCCCTTTCCCCATACGCAGCAGCCATCGTCGCTTCCAGACCGAGGTCACAGCAGCACTTGCAGTGCAGGTCCTCTCCTGTCGAAGGTCAGGTATCTAGTGATTGAACAGATAGAAAATGGCGGTGACATCCGCGGCGGTGACGTTCGCGGCGGTGCGCATCATCATCGCCGGCGCACCTGTTCATTGGCTCCTGGGACCCATAGGGTCCAATGTTAACCAATGCAGCATTGCGCCGCGGTCTACGACCGCCTACCGCCACGGTGTGCAACGCCAGCGCAGTTACCCCACAATCCCATTGTCCCAGTTTAGAGGTCAGGCAGCCACCATTTCAGGGGCTCACATGGCTTCATATACCTCTGCGTCACACATAGCTAGGCCTACACTCAACACACATACAGGAAGGGTTTTGAGATTGATGTAGTCTTGTGTGTAACTGTGGGTACATACCTGGAGCCAAAATGACTTATTCGTCGCTGTTGTCCTTCGTAGGCACCGTCAGCTGGGACATGTGAGAAGATGGCGGAATCCTCCGTTGTACCGACCGCTGGTGGACCTGTTGACAATGGAAGAGCGACATGTCATCGTCACCTACCAGTTTGACCGTGCCACAATCCAGGAACTATGTACCCAGTTGGAGCCAGACCTGATGTCACCAATCCGCGATCCCACTGGAATCCCCCCTGACGTGCAGGTGCTGTCAGTGCTCCATTTCCTAGCAAGTGGGTCATTCCAGACAACAGTGGCCATGGCATCAGGGATGTCCCAGCCTATGTTTTCCATCGTTTTGTCCAGAGTGTTGTCTGCCCTGCTGAAACACGTAAGGAGATACATCATTTTCCCTGAGGTAGAAGATTTGCCTACAGTTAAAGGTGACTTCTATGCCCTTGGACATATCCCCAACGTCATAGGTGCCATTGATGGGACCCATGTAGCTCTGGTCCCCCCCACAGGAGTGAACAGGTGTACAGAAACAGGAAGAGTTATCATTCGATGAATGTACAGATGGTCTGTTTGGCAGAGCAGTACATCTCCCAGGTAAATGCTCTGTTCCCTGGCTCAGTGCATGACGCCTACATCCTGCGGAATAGCAGCATCCCTGATATGATGGGTCAACTCCAGAGGCACCGTGTATGGCTATTGGGGTACTCTGGTTACCCCAACCTGTCCTGGCTATTGACCCCAGTGAGGAATCCCAGGACCAGGGCAGAGGAACAGTACAATGAGCTCCATGGGCGGACTAGGAGGGTGATCGAACACAGCTTCGGCCTCCTGAAGGCCAGGTTCAGGTGCCTCCATATGAGAGGTGGTTCCCTATTCTACTCACCGAAGAAGGTGTGCAAGATCATCATCGCCTGCTCGATGCTTCATAATTTGGCTTTGCTACACCAGGTGCCTTTTCTGCAGGAGGATGGTCCAGATGACGGTGTTGTGGCAGCTGTGGAGCCTGTGGACAGTGATGAGGATGAAGCTGAGGAAGAAGACAACGACAACAGGGAGTCAGTCATACTGCAATATTTCCAGTGAGACACAGATGAGAACATTTTAATTTTTACCATTACATTAACTTTCACACGTCTACCTCTATCCTGTCTGTCGATTTCAACCAGTATTTGGTTACTGAGTTGTACCTTTCCATTACGGTTTCACAGGTATGGTTACCAACGTGTGTCATCTGCTTGCATCCTTCAGGGACTTGTGATGTGTGACATAGCTATGTTGGCTCTACAATGGGAAACGCATTATGACTCTGTCATTGACAATACATATTTACAATATCACAGAATGACTCCAGATTGTTTTGTGTTTCAAGGGTGCTTATTGAAGTGCTCAGAAATGGGAGGGGGTTGTAAAATGAGGATGGGTGATGGCAGAGGAATGTCCATGGCAGAGTCCAGTCTATTAGTCTCACAGGTGCACTGCCCATCTGGGCATAGGAAGTGGAGCTGGGGCAGTTCAAGTATGGACAGGGTAACAAAGTGGGACAGTGGGAGGACAATCAGGGTGGTCTCATTTCCTGGCGGGGGGTCTTGCCATCTTGCTCTGTCCTGTTCCTGGATCTCAGGGACCACTTGCGTGGTGGTTGTCCGTCTGCAGGGGGTGGGGTGCTGGTGTGGTGGTCCTGTGGCGGGGCGTCCTGTCCACTAGCGCCGGCGAAGGTGGTGGGCAGTTCATCGTCCTGGCTAGTGTCAGGGGCCCCTTGGAGTGCCATGGTGTCCCTCAGGGTCAGCTGTATGTCCTTCAGCACCCCTACGATGGTGCCCAGGGCGGAGCTGATGGTCCTGAGCTCCTCCCTGAACCCCAAATACTGGTCCTCCTGCAGGCGCTGGGTCTCCTGAAACTTGGCCAGTACCGTCGCCATCGTCTCCTGGGAGTGGTGGTATGCTCTCATGATGGAGGAAAGGGCCTTGTGGAGAGTGGGTTCCCTTGGCCTGTCCGCCCCCTGTCACACAGCAGCCCTCCCAGTTCCCCTGTGTTCCTGTGCCTCCGTCCCCTGGACCGTATGCCCACTACCACTGCCCCCTGGTCCCTGTTGTTGTTGGGGTGGTGGGTTATTCTGGGTTCCCTGTAGTGGTGAACACACCGCTTATTGACCTGTCCTGGGTAGGGAGGTTTGGGCCCGCTGGGTGGGTGCTGTGCTGGTGTTACCAGAGGGTTGAAGGTCAGTGTTGGGCTGTGCCTGTGCAAGGGAAACCGACTGTCCCGAGGCCCACGATGGTCCGGGCTGGTCATCAGGATCCAGTAGGGCAGAGTTGCTATCGTCACTTTGGGCCTCTTCTGGGGGTGGAGTGGTGTTGTCTGGACCCTCTGGTGTGGTGACGGTCCTTCGGGTTCCTGCAGGGGCATAAGTGCATGATTAATGCATTTGTGTGTGTGATGGTGTGCAATGGGTGGGTTTCTGTGTACCCCAGTGCAGGCATTCCTGTGTGGGGGCTTGTGTGATGATGGTTAGGTGGTTGTTCTGGCTATGTGCAGTGGGCATGCTTTAGTTTTGGGTGTCCATGCTTAGTTGTGTCATGCAGGGCTTGGTGTTGGGATGGGTGGTTTGTGTTCTTAGTACATTAGTGAGGTTTTGGGTGATAGGGGAGGGGATGAGGGTGGGGGTGTGTGATGGCATGCAGGTAGGGTGGGGGATATGATAGTTAAGATTTGACTTACCAGTGTCCCATCCTTCACCGACTCCTCCGAGGCCCTCTGGATGCATGATGGTCAAGACTTGCTCCTCCCATGTTGTTAGTTGTGGGGGAGGACGTGGGGGTCCGCCGCCAGTCCGCTGAACCGCGATGTTGTGCCTGGAGACTGTTGACCGCACCTTCCCCCGTAGGTCGTTCCACCTCTTCCTGATGTCCTCCCTATTTCTTGAGTGCTGTCCCACAGCGTTGACCCTGTCGACTATTCTTTGCGACAGCTCCATCTTCCTGGCTATGGAGGTGTGCTGTGCCTGTGAGCCAAATAGCTGTGGCTCTACGCGGACGATTTCCTCCACCATGACCCTGAGCTCCTCCTCAGAGAAGCGGAGGTGTCTTTGGCGTGACATGGGGTGGTGTGTGTGATGTGTGGGGCGGTGTGAGTGTTGATGTGTGTGGTGATGTGTAGTGGTGTGTGGTGTTTTGTGCGTGGATGTTGTGTGGGTGATGGTGTTGTGTGCCTCTGTATGGTGGTGTTGTCTTGGCTGTGCTGTCTCTCTGGCCTTCGTCCGTGAATTTCTGTCGTAGGGGTTTGTGGGTGATGTGGGTGTGTGTTTTATATTGAGTTGGGTGTGTGGGAGTGTTGTTTGTATGTGTATCAGGTGTGTGTATTTTGAATTGTCCAATGTGGCGGTGTTTTGGAGGTGTGTGTGTATTTTGAGCGCAGCGGTGTGTACCGCCAATGGAATACCGCGGTTGAAAGACCGCCGCGTGGATTCGTGGGTCTTGATAGCATGGCGTGGCGTGGCGTGGAGGTGGAGGTTTTGTTTTCGCCACTTTAACTCTGACCTTTGGTGTGGCGGAGTTGTGTGGGTGTCTGTATTTTGGCGGATTCCGAGATGTGTGTCATATTAGCTGTGGCAGACTACCACCGCCGCGGCGGTGTATTGGCGGTCTTCTGCACGGCGGTAAGCGGCTTTTACCGCCAATGTTGTAATGACCCCCTATGTGGACAAATCAAAATTGTCAAATGCAAAACTACCTGTTTTTGTGGGGGGCCAACTGCTTCTTTTGGTCCTGGGCTTAGCAGCTATACAGGGAAACCAACCAAACCCAAACATTTCTGAAAACTAGACACTCAAGGGAGTCCAGGGACATGTGACTTGCGTGGATCCCCCAGTGTTTTCTTACCCAGAATCCTCAGCAAACCTCAAATTTAGTTTTTTTTTTTAAATCATATTTTTCCCACGTTTCTGTGTGGGGTCACCGCACCGGCACAAATATCCTACCACCCAACGTTCCCCTCAGTCTTCTGGTAAAAATGATACCTCTCTTGTGTAGGTAGGCTAAGTACCTGTGACAGGGAAGAGACAAAAACATGTCACAAATGAGGGGAAACCAAAGCTGGTCCAAAAGGGCAGTTTAAAAAAAAAAGTTTTTAGGCTGACAAGTGGGGCAGAATTGTTATCAATATAGATGCGACAATGCTGGGTGGTAGGAATTTTGTGTATTCCTGCAGATTCCAAAGGGTTCCATCACAAAAATGTGGGAAAAATGTTTGATTTCAAGCAAAGAAAATTGTGTGGGGTGCATGTGAAGCACACCACCCTGGACTCATACAGATGCTTAGTTTTCAGATATGTCTAGGTCTTGTAGATTTTTCTACATGGCAGCGTCCCAAAGTCTAATAAGTGCAGCCCTCACCGTTCCAGGTTTGAGAGTTATCCCCTCTGGGGGCTAACAATATGGTTACATGACCATGTTTCTTCCAAATGATATTTCTGTTATGGTGCCCTCTAGGGGTTGTTTTGAGTATTACAGTCTAATGCCAAAAGTTTATTTCTGATAAAGGTTTATTTGATAATTGTATATGTTTTAATAATAATCTCACCTTATTACAATGATGACCATAACTCAGGCCAATTTAGCACCCTTATTACACTATGACTATTTGAACACTCTTGATATGTTTAGGTGACCATTCTAGCTTATTTCTCCTCTGTGACTGTCATTTGTCTTTTTTGGGGGAATTGTGTTAGTCAGCCAGTAACTCTGATGGTGGGATGCTGAAAGTGGTATTCTATTTATAAATATAAATACGAAATTATGAGGCAGGATTGACAAATTTATGTGGCAAGAAACGTCCAGTTAGGAATTTGCAATGCCAATAGCTCTAACTCAAGAAAATGCGAGACCTAATACATTGCAAAAGCTTGTTTGAAAAGCAGTCACATATATGGTGGTCTGCTGTCCCCAGCAGGCCACCATCCCTGTGAGTGTGTCCATTCCCAATGGGGTCGCAAATGGGGGCCTACCTCATGAAAATTCATGCGGTAGGTCATTTGCAACTCTGTTGGGAATCTCAAACAATGTGCTTTACACTGTTTTACAATTTGTTTTGCGACTCACAATTTGCGATTCACAAACGGTTTGCAAAGTGTGATACATCTGGCCAACTGCTGTTCTTACAATCAGAAATGGTTGTCCAAAACACATCAGAACTCACAAGACAAGTCCCAACGGCTGTAGATTGAGCTGATAACAAGGAAGTTTTGCGGATAATCAACAAAAGGCAGAAAGACAGTAGTGATGACTTCCTGGTGGCAAAGATGCATCATGGGATTTGTTGATTAGCAGAAACTCATAATGGGATTTTTAAAGTAGATGTTCCTTCTAGCTCCCAGGGAATAAAGGCTTTACTCATCAATGTGCAAAACAAGTGGGTCATCATCATCTTATGCCTTTGAATCCATTGTTGGCCACTCAAAAAGTTAGTTGACTGTGGTCGAACATGCACATTATTTAATACGTACCATGTTATGTGACAAGTTTTAAAATATGATAAAAGGTCATGTCCGAATGAAGAGAGGTCTAGATTTCGGAAACCTTCCTCTGTTCAGGCAATGTCAGGAATTCCGTACTAATGATTTTCCAGCACTTGTACAAGATAGTATTAGTTGGGAAATGTAGGGATGTGTCCAAAGAGGACCACACATGTGCATGAATGTGTGGCAATAGTTTGTGATGAGGGCACCGAAGTGTTTGCAATATATTGAGAGCACTGAGTTTGGACACCCTTAGTTATACAATAAGTTTGGAGCAAAAAATTACATTTTATACAGAAAAGGTGTAACTAGGGAATCAGATGATATAAATAAACCTTCAGTTAGATCACACTGCTTAATAAATGCAACCCAGAGAAACCACATTTAAGCCAAGTCTCCTCGTACTAGGACCCTAACTTTTTTAATGGGTTTAGATTGGGAACTGTACTTTAAATGTCCTTTTTAGGTTGAGCATAGCAGCGCGCAAGTGCTGCTTTTCTGACGTGTTGTAATCTATTTGGGCTTTTAACCACGCCTACCTCACACCCATCACTATAGCTCATCCATGGGCTTAGCCTTCAAAAATCCTTTGTTAACTTTAGTAACTGCTTTACATTTGTCCCTCCTTAAGGCAGATTGGTTACCGCCTTGGACATCGCCCCCTGTTACTTGGCTGATTGAACTTTTGCCGATACGTTTGTTTGCAAGCAAACTTCTTTTTCCTTTTGTGTTTCTCCTTCATGCTCATGCCATGGCGCTTTGAATGGACTCGCTTATGTGAAACAGTTTTACTTTTCATTTTCAATTTATGTTGCAAGAAAAGTCTGGTTATGAGTTTACAATGCTAATGGCTCTAACTTGAGCAAATGCAAGACCCATTACATTACAAATGCATGTTTTAGGCTGAGCCTAGCCAGAAACATGTTCTTTGCCCACGTGATGACACTTTATAAACCAAATATTTAGGAGGAATAGGTCAGCATTACTTTGCTTCCATTTACTATCCATCCCTCTATTTTGTTATGGTGTGACCCACTGTCAAATTAGGAAATGAGACTCAATTTGATTATTGAAGTTTGTAATATTTATATAGATAAAACTATTTTTAAGAAATATGTTGCATACTGCAGTATGCTGTATTGTAAATGTATTTCTATTGTTGGTTATTATGGTTATTTTCTTTTTAATTGAATTTAAAATATTGTTAAGAACTCTCTTACAATAAGAGTGCACTGAAGTTGGGGTTATAAAAGGGGGTGCACGAGGGTGCATGTAAGTGTGTGCGTCCTGCAACGGAACTAGTTCTCATTTTAAGTTATGCAGCATTCAGTTATTTTGGACAAGGCATCAGTGTGGGCCTGAAGGCAGAGTATATTTATCATGGTTTAATGCCACATGGCATATGTTGTATATGGACTTTTACATACTAAAAAGTGATAATGTGTTTACTGCACTTTAGAGTATGGGCAGATCATTGGATCGCACATAGTTTGTGTGTGATGAGTGGGCTCTATCCAAACCTATTTACTTCCATTCTACATCCTCTGCCTCTGTCTGTACAAGGGGTAGGGGCCTTGGTGCCAACTGTTTTCCACCTTTGAATCACTCTTACCTAGCTGGTCCTTTTTTTATGCCTTAAATCCTGCTGGATTTAATTCTTGAGGCAGTTCCTTGTCATGAAACGCTTGGGGGGCACTTTCAAAGCATCAAAGGTACCTGTTAGTTGGAAGGAATACCTTCTCATTGGAACCCACTCGGATGCTGAACCACTCCTGATGTTTTCCCACTTCTTCGCTATCCCACTCCAACATGTCTAAGACTCCAGGACTGACACAACACTCTATATCATCCCACCTCAGTCCATATCTCATTTCCACTTTGACTACCCATCCTTGAGTCTGTATTCCTGATACTGTATTCCGGATCTTCTCCACCCTTTCTTCTTCAGTACCAAAAATTGTTTCCCATTGATTCCCCTTCCTGATCCTTCCTGCAAACCATTTTGGGTCAAGACTACTTCCTGACAGGTTATGTGTATGCTTTCTTATTTGTCAAAGTGCATAATGCATGTCTTGTACATTGGAAGAAAGCTATGAAGCAATTGCCTGTTTTGTGCCTTTCATCAATTACTCTGAAGAAAGTCTGGCCTCTGATACCTCACATTCATTCAAGCCACTGTATGGCCTGATTTAGAGTTTGGAGGATGGGGTACTCTGCCACAAATGTGGCAGTCATCCCACCCACCTTATTACAAGTTGTTAGACCTGACAGCCTTATGGTGGTCACCCCTAACGTTTTGCCTGCCTCCCTCCACTTTTTAGATACTGTTTTCACTGGTTTTTAGACTCTGCGCACTTTACCACTGCTAACCAGTGCTAAAGTGCATATGCTCTCTCCCTTTAAACATGGTTACTTTGGATCATACCCAATTGGACTATTTAATTTACTTATAAGTCCCTAGTAGAGTGCACTATATGTGCCCAGGGCCTGTAGATTCAAGGCTACTAGTGGGCCTGCAGCACTGATTGTGCCACCCACTTAAGTAGCCCCTTAACCTTGTCTCAGGCCTGCCATTGCAAGGCCTGTGTGTGCAGTTTCGCTGCCAGTTCGACTTGGCATTTAAAAGTACTTGCCAAGCCTAAAACTCCCCTTTTTCTACATATAAGACACCCCTAAGGTATGCCCTAGGTAACCCATAGGGCAGGGTGCTGTGCTGGCCAAAGGTAGGACATGTGCCTGTGAAGTTACATATCCTGGTAGTGTATAACTCCTAAATTCGTTTTTACACTGCTGTGAGGCCTGCTCCCTTCATAGGCTAACATTGGGGCTGCCGTCATACATTGTTTGAGTGGTAGCTGTGATCTAAAAGGAGTAGGAAGGTCATATTTAGTATGGCCAGAATGGTGATACAAAATCCGGCTGACTGGTGAAGTTGGAATTAATAGTACTATTTTAGAAATGCCACTTTTACAAAGTAAGCATTTCTCTGCACTTAAATCTTTCTGTGCATTACAATCCACATCTGACTAAGTTTAGCTGACAGCTCCATTGTGCATTAACTCAGACACACCCCAAACACAGAATACTCAGCCTCACTTGCATACATCTGCATTTTCAATGGGTCTTCCTGGACTGGGAGGGTAGAGGGCCTGACACTTGTATGTCAAAGCCTGCCCTCACACAAAGGACTGCCACACCCCCTACAGGGACATTGGCAGACAGGATTGAACTGAAAGGGGACCTTGTGCACTTCTAAGCCACTCTTTGAAGTCTCCCCCACTTCAAAGGCACAGGGTATTTAAACAGGGCCTCTGCCCCTACCAACTCAGACACTTCCTGGAGAAGAAAACCAAACCAGACCCTGCATCCTGCCAAGAAGAACTGCCTGACTGCCCAAAGTACTCACCTGTCTGCTTTCTGTGAAGAACTGCTGCCTTGCTGTTGTCCTGCTGCCTTGCAGCTCTCTGGCTGTGGTGAAGAAGTGCTCTCCAAGGGCTTGGATAGAGCTTGCCTCCTCTTCCCTGAAGTCTCAGGACCAAAAAGACTTCGGCCCTCATTACAACATTGGCGGTAAATCCCGCTTACCGCCGTGAAGAAGCCCGCAAACACACCGCTGCGGCGGCGGAATTTCACTACTACAGCTATTACGACTTACAGGCCAGATTCCGCCAAAATCTAGACACACACACAAGTCCGCCACACCAAAGGTCAGTGATAAACTGGCGATAACAAAACCTCCACCATCACGCCAACAGGAATACGCCCATACTATCACAACCCCCGAATCCACGCGGCAGTCTTTCGACTGCAATATTCCATTGGCGGTACACACCGCCGCGCTCATAATACACACCCATTTACAAAACACAACCACATTGGACAATTCCAAATACACACACCTGATACACACACCACTCCCACACACCCAATACAATATAAAACACACACCCACATCACCCACTAACCCTTACTACCAAAAATTTAGAACGAAGCACAGAGAGAGACACCACCATCAACAAACTAGCATCCACAGGCACACAACACCATCACTCACACAACATCCACGCACCTCACACAACACACACAAACACATCCCCTCACACATTACAACACACACCATCTCACACATCACCCACACCACCCCATGGTACCGCAAAGACACCCCAGGTTCACTGAGGAGGAGCTCAGGGTCATGGCGGAGGAAATCATCCGGGTAGAGCCACAGCTATTCAAATCACAGGTGCAGCACACCTCCATTGCAAGGAAGATGGAGCTATGGTGCAGAATTGTGGATAGGGTCAATGCAGTGGGACAGCATCCAATAACACGGGATGACATCAGGAAGAGGTGGAACGACCTACGGGGGAAGGTGCGTTCCGTGGTCTCAAGACACCAGATTGCAGCTCAGAGGACTGGCGGCGGACCCCAGCCTCCTCCCCCACAACTAACAACATGGGAGGAGCAGGTCTTGGGTATACTGCATCCTGAGGGCCTCGCAAGAGTAACTGGAGGAAGGGACTCTGGTAAGTCAAATCTTAACTATTACATCCCCCACCCTACCTGCATGCTATCACATACCCCCACCCTCACCCTCACCCCCATCACTCCAACACCTCACATATGTCCCACTATCACAAACCACCCATCCCAACACCAAGCCCTGCATGCAACACCAAAGCATGGACACCCATCACCCAAGAATGTCCACTACACATACCCACACAGATCCCCAAACCAAATCTCACACAAGGTCCTAGACAAAAATGTAAGCACTGGGGTACAGGGTCACCCACCCATTGCACACGATGGCACACACAGATGCAATAATCCTGCCTTTACACCCCTGCAGGACCCCTACCCAACGTCACCGGACAGGAGGTTCCAGACATGTCCACCCCCCTCACAGAAGAGGCCCACAGTGATGACAGCAGCTCTGTCCAACTGGATCTAGATGACCAGCCCGGCCCATCTGGGACCTCGGGACTGTCGGTTCCCCACACACTGGCACATGCCACCACAGAGCCTCCGCCCTCAGGAAACACCAGCACAGCACCCACCCAGCTGGCCCATACCTCTGTCCCCAGGACACGTCAAGCAGCAGTGTGTCCACCACTACAGGAAACCTAGGCAAACCCACCAACGTAAGAACATCAGGGACCTGGGGCAGTGACAGTGGGCACACAGTTCAGGGGACAGAGGCACAGGAAAACAGGGGAACTGGGAGGACTGCTGTGCGACAGGGGGAGGACAGGCCCAGGGAACCCACTCTCCACGAGGCCCTCTCCAACATCATGGGAGCGTGCCATCATTCCCAGGAGACAATGGCAACGGCACTGGCCAAGTTTCAGGAGACCCAGCGGCTGCAGGAGGAACAGTATCTGGGTATCAGGGAGGACTTGAAGTCCATTAACACCACTCTGGTCACCACTGTAGGGGTGCTGAAGGACCTTGTGAACACCAGGAGGGGCACTGTGGCACTACAAGGGGCCCCTGACACTAGCCTCGATGATGAACTTCCCACCACTTCCGCCGGCGCTATTGGACAGGAGGCACCGCCACAGGACCACGACACCAGCACCCCACCCCCTGCAGATGGAGAACCACCCCGCAAACGGTCACTGAGATCCAGGACAAAGAAAGAGAACAATGCCAAGACCCCCACCAAGAAATGAGACCATCCTGAATGTCATCTTTCTGTCCCACTTCGTCACCCTGTCCATCCTTAAACTGCCCTAGCTCCACTTCCTATGCCCCTTTGGAAAATGCACCTGTGTGAGAAATAACTGGACTATGCCATGGACATTCCTCCACCATCACCCCTGACCATTGTATAACCCTCTCCTCTAATTTGCAATTAAATAAACACCCTTCAGTCACAAAACAATCTGGAGTCAGTCTGTGCTTTCACAAACGTGTTTTTGCAATAACTGAGGAAAATAGCAATGTCCATTGTATTGTCAACATACCTATGTCACACAGCTCTAGTCCATGAGGTAACATAGCAGAGGTCACACAGTGGGACCCACATCTGTGAAATGGAAAGGCAAAGTGACAGGTAAGGGTCCATACACTGGGTGAAAGTGACAGACATATGATAGGTCTAACAATTGTATGAGATGTAGGAGGCAGTGATGTCTTCTTACCTGTGTCTCACTGGAAGTATTGCTGGATCACGTTGTTTCTGTTGTGTATATCCTCTTCTTCTGCCTCCTCTTCTTCACTGTCCACAGGCCCCACAGCTGCCACAAGACCTCCTTCTGGACCATCCTCCTGCAGAAAAGGCACCTGTCGTCCCAAGTTGTGCAGCATACAGCAGGCCATGATGATCTGGCACACCTTCTTTTGTGAGTAGTACAGGGAACCACCTGTCATATGGAGGCACCGGAACCTGGCCTTCAGGAGGCCGAAGGACCTTTCAATCACTTTCCTAGTTTGCCCATGTGCCTCATTGTAGCGTTCCTCTCCCCTTGTCCTGGGACTTCTCACTGGGGTCAGTAGCCATGACAGGTTGGGGTACCCAGAGTCACCTGCAAATGTCGAGGGACAACTGTTAGACACACACTAACCCGTAGGTACAAGCCCAGACCCAGACAACTATTCACATTGTATAGGGTTCTTGTCCTCACCTATTAGCCACACACGGTGCCTCTGGAGTTGCCCCATCACATAAGGGATGCTGCTATTCCTCAGAATGTAAGCGTCATGCACTGAGCCAGGAAATTTGGCATTCACATGGGAGATGGACTGGTCGGCCAAACACACCATCTGCACATTCATTGAATGGTAGGTCTTCCTGTTTCTGTACACCTGTTCACTCCTGCGGGGGGGTACCAAGGCCACATGTGTCCCATCAGTGGCACCTATGATGTTGGGGATATGTCCCAGGGTATAGAAGTCACCTTTCACTGTGGGCAAATCCTCCACCTGAGGGAAAGTGATGTAGCTGCACATGTATTTCAGCAGGGCAGACAAAACTCTGGACAACATGTTAGAGAACATAGGCTGGGACATCCCTGATGCAAAGGCCACTGTTGTTTGAAAAGACCCACTTACCAGGAAATGGAGTACTGACAGGACCTGCACTAGAGGGGGGATTCCTGTGGGATAGCGGATAGCTGACATCAGGTCTGGCTCCAACTGGGCACACAGTTCCTGGATTGTGGCACGATCAAGTCTGTAGGTGACTATTACATGTCTCTCTTCCATTGTCGACAGGTCCACCAGCGGTCTGTACACAAGAGGATGCTGCCATCTCCTCACCTGCCCCAGCGGACGTGCCCTATGGATGAGAACAGCGAGCACAGAGTCAGCCAACACTGAGGTAGTAAAAAAAGAATTTATTGCACACATTTCTCAATCCGCTATGTGCCTGTCACTGTGTGTATGCAAGGCCTAGATATGTGTGACGCATTTAAAAAGAATGCCATGTGGCCCCCTGAAATGGCGCCTGCCTGACCTGTAATGTGGGACAAGGGGATATGAGGTAACTGCGCTGACGTTGTACACCGTTGCAGTAGGCGGTCAAAGACAGCGGCGCAATCCAGCATTGGTTAACATTGGGCCCTATGGGTCCCAGGAGCCAATGACGATGTACGCCGGCGGTGACGGTATGCACCGCCGCGGATGTGACCACCATTTTCTGTCTGTTCACTCACTTGATACCTGACCTTCGACAGGAGAGGACCTACACTGCAAGTGCTGCTGTGAACTGTGTCTGGAAGCGACGATGGCTCATGTGTCTGGGGAAAGGGCCCCTGCCTTCACTTCGGAGGAGTTGGAGAAGTTAGTGAATGGGGTCCTACCCTAGTACACGCTACTCTACGGTCCTCCAGACAAACAGGTGAGTACACTGTGAGCATGCTGTATGGGCAATGCCTGTTTGGAGTGGTGTGGATGGAAGATACGAGGGGGGGACTGAGGCCTACATGAGCGGACGGTGAGTGTATGTGCGTCAGGGCAAGGGTGGGAACGTGGGACAATGACTGACGGTCCGGACGGTTAAAGTTTTTCATTTTCCCCTATACTATTCCTCTAGGTCAGCGCCCACCAGAAGAAGGATATTTGGCATGCCATCACCAAGGACGTCCAGACCCTGGGGGTCCACCACAGACAGAGCACCCACTGCCGTAAAAGATGGGAGGACATTCGCCGCTGGAGCAAGAAGACGGCTGAGGCCCAGCTGGGGATGGCCTCCCAACGTGTGAGGGGGGCCCGTCGCACCATGACCCCCCTGATGGTCCGGATCCTGGCGGTAGCGTATCCGGAGTTGGATGGGCGCTTGAGGGCATCACAGCAGCCACAAGGGGGTGAGTACCGTCACATCCATCTGACTCTGCGCGCATTAGGAGGTGTCTAGTTGGGGGAGGTGGGCAGTGGGTTACCTTAGGCCAGGGCGAGCTTTGTAGGCAAGGCTATGTGGCACCCCAACCCCACCAGTGGTAAGAGCCATCTACACCTAGTCAGGCTCCTGTGACATTCATGTGTGTAACAATCGGGCATAGGCCTTGTACCCCATGTCCCTGTGATTAATTAGGGAACTCTAAGTGCATGGCGTAGTGCAGAAGGTGCTGTGTCTGTAGTGTCCGCCAACGGTAGCGGTATTGCATGCACTGAACATGTCTTTCTTCTTTCTTCCCCCCTCCCGCTTTTTGTGGTCTCCCTGTTCTTGTGTGCATTAGCATCATCAGGCGGAGGAGCAGTGCCACCGGAGCAGGAGGGAGCTGCATCCCACATGGCCCTGAAGGGCAAGACAACAGAGTCTGAAGTCACCAGTGGGACTGAGGGCGAGGGGAGCTCCACGGCGGGGACAGGAGCAGAGACCAGCGATACCGACTCCTCCTCTGATGGGAGCTCCCTTGCGGTGGTGGCCCCTTTGTGCCCACCGCATCTACAGGTACAGCCGCCACCCCCCATACCAGCACCGCCCTCTCAGCAGCCCCTCAGCGTGTGTCCCGTGGCAGCTCACCCAGGAGGGATGGCATCTCCTTTGCCCCAGGAACCTCAGGCCCTGCCCCAGTCAGTCCTGCTGCCCTCAGTGAGAAGGCCATTGACCTCCTGAGATCCCTCACTGTTGGGCAGTCTACCATTCTGAATGCCATCCAGGGTGTAGAGAGGCAGTTGCAACAAACAAATGCATACCTGGAGGGAATTCATTCTGGCCAGGCAGCCCAACAGAGAACATTTCATGCTCTGGCCTCAGCACTGATGGCAGCCATTGTCCCTGTGTCCAGCCTCCCCCCTCCAACTTCCGCCACCCAGACCCAATCCCCTGTATCTCAGCCCATCCCAAGCACACCATCAGACCAGCATGCACACACATCAACACACAAGGGTGGCTCAGGCAAACATAAACACCACACATCACACAGGCACTCACACAAGCATCATACCCATGCACATACATACCAATACCACTGCCTCCACTGTGTCCCCCTACTCCACGTCTCCCACCTCCCTCCCTGTCACGTCTCCACTCACACCTGCATGCACTACATCCTCAGCCACTACCTCCATCACCATCACGCCCATCACCACCCACCGCTCACGTGCACTCACCACCCCCACTACCATTCACACATCCCCTGTGTCCTCTCCCAGTGTGTCTGTGAGCCCTCCTCCCAAAGTACACAAACGCAGTCACACACCCACCCAACAGCCATCCACCTCACAACAGCCTCCAGCCCATGCACCTTCACCCAAAGTCAGCAAACGTACACCTCCTGCAACCACTACCTCTTCCTCCACTCCCAAACCCCCTCCATCTACCCATCCCAGTGTGTCTAAAAAGCTTTTCCTATCAATATTTGACCTCTTCCCTACACCTCCCACCCTGTCCGTCCCCTAGGGCCTGCCTTTCCAGGTCCCAACTCAGCACCTCAGCCACCACATCACCGGGCACAGTGGTGCCAGCAATAGCAGGATTCTCGAGTGCACCAAGCAACAGGGCTGTCAGTGTCCCAAGGAGTGAGGGCAAGGACATTCCCCCACTTCCAAAACAGAAAAAGTTGACTACATCCCGGATGGAGAAAGCGAAAACACATGCCACCAAGGGCTCAGGCAAGACAAAAGTTGAAAGTGGCAGGACAGCTGCGCCGCCATCCAAGGTGGGGAAGGGCCTGAAAATCAAAGGCAGGTCCACGTCAACGCCAACCTGCACGGCGGACAAGACCACCACCGGCACCGCCACTTCCACTGCCCCTACTGACACCGCTGCCAGCACCCCAGACACTGAGCCCTTCACCAGCACCACAGTCAGTGAGCCCGCCACCAGCACCGCCGCTACTGACACCGCCGCCAGCACCGCAGTCAGTGAGCCTGCCGCAAGCACCGACGCTACTGACACCGCCGCCAGCACCGCAGACACTGAGCCCTTCACCAGCATTGCAGACACTGTGCCATTCACCAGCACCGCAGTCAGTGAGCCCGCCACCAGCACCGCCGCTACTGACACCGCCACCAGCACTGCAGTCAGTGAGCCCACCACAAGCACCGCCGCTACTGACACCACCGCCAGCGGCCCCGCAACAGCCTGAGCTAGAGGCACCACCGCAGACATGGCTGCCATCCCCAGTGTTCAGTTGTACAAGGCTGGTGGTCTGTTCCAGGAGCCTGGGCTGTTTGCATGTTTCACCACCGTCAGTGGAGTGTCACATCCACTACCTCAGTCCTTGGCAGGATGAAGCACTCTGGGCACAAAGCCCCCTCCAGAACCAGTGGAGATTGACATCCACTACCTCAGTCCTTGGCAGGATGAAGCACTCTGGGTACAAAGCCCCCTCCAGAACCAGTGGAGTATCACATCCACTACCTCAGTCCTTGGCAGGATGAAGCACTCTGGGCACAAAGCCCCCTCCAGAACCAATGGAGAGATACACTCACTACCTCAGTCCTTGGCAGGATGAAGCACTCTGGGCACAAAGCCCCCTACAGAACCAGTGGAGTATCACATCCACTACCTCAGTCCTTGGCAGGATGAAGAACTCTGAGCACAAAGTCCCCTCCAGAACCAGTGGAGACTGTTATCCACTTGAGAGACTGTGGCTTTGCACTCCCCAGGATAAAGCAGTGGGCAACCCACCCACTGGAAAGACTTGAGAGACTGTGGCTTTGCACTAACCAGGATAAAGCAGTGGGCAACCCACCCACTGGAGAGACTTGAGAGACTGTGGCTTTGCACTCCCTAGGATAAAGCAGTGGGCAACCCACCCACTGGAGAGACTTGAGAGACTGTGGCTTTGCACTCCCCAGGATACATCAATGGGCATGGACCCCCCTTGTGGAACTGGCGTCGTGCACTCACCTGGCTGAGGTGTCCCCCTTCCCCCTGAGGTGCCTGTTTCATTTCGAACTGATGCCCCAGCAGTGTTCTCTCCGTTTGGAGTCTGGTATCAAGTGTGGGTCTCGCCTATGCACTTTGGGCCCAGTGATCCATGGACTATTAATGGTGCACTACCCAGACTTGAATAGTTGGTGTACATATTTGTTTATACTGTATTTAAAGTTTTGACTAATGGATTTTTATTAATTACAGTCGTTACAATAATTTCCTTTTGTCATTGCGTTCTTCCAGGGGGGGTTAGCTGGTGTAAATGTAATGTTGCGCCATGTGTTTGTGTGTATGTTATTGTGGGTGAGGGTGGGGGTGTTGTGTGTTGCATGTGTGGGTCACTGTCTTTTCCCTCCCCCCTCCCCTGTGTTGTAGGTGCAGTACTCACCGTGGTCGTCGCCGCCATCTTTCATGCTCCTGGTAGAGAAGCAGGAATACTATCACAGGGAGTATTTGGAGTTCTGGCTCCATGGCGTCCTGGTTCCTCGTGGGTTGTGTAGAGGTGAGCGTTTTCCCTTCCAAGTCCTGTTTCCGCCGTGTTTTTGTTTGTGTTGAATCCGCCCTGGAAAAGGTGGCAGATTGGCCTGTCATAATAGTGTGGGCGGTACATTGTGTTCCGCCTCTCTGTTGGCGGTGACCACCGCTGTGTTTGTTTCTACCCCGTGGTGGTCAGAGTGTTAAAGTGGCTGTCTATGTAGTCGTTTCCGTCATGGTCGTGATTCCATGTTGGTGGTCTTACAGCTGCTTTAACACCGACCACCAGGGTTGTAATGAGGGCCTTCATCTCTTCAAGAAGGACTCATTGTACATCGAAATTCGACGCACAGCCTGCACCGTGATGAAAATTTCACTGCACGCCGAACTGGAATGACACAGCCCGAGTTCGCATCGAGAAGATTGACGCAGCTCCAGCGTAGCGACCTGAAATTCGACTCACTGCCCACCTGATTGAGGCACAGCCGAGCCAGAATGACGCAGCCCGACTTCCAGAGAGGAATCGATGCAGCGCCTGCCGTGCGGTAGAAAATTAGATGCAACACCCACGAATCGACGCAGCTCCTGTGACCGCGTCCTGCCACTGCAGGAAATCCATGCATCGTCCCCGGGGCGTCTGAAAACACCGCAACCCGAAAAGGATCCACAACCGAGCGCCGGAAATCAACGCACAGCTGTCCCTGCGTGAAAACTAAACTACATCGCCGTGTGCGGTCTGAGAAATTGACGCACACCTTTTTGTTTCCACGCATCTCCTCCTCTGCGGTTCTTTGCGGACATTTTGCACGCAAACCAGGTACTTTGTGCTTGAAAGAGTCTTTGTTTGCTTGTAAAAGACTTAAGACACTTTATATCACTTTTACAGTGATATTTGAACATATGCTTATTGCATTTTAATCGTTTTGACCTGCATTTATTCAGATACATATTATATATTTTTTGAAAAACTGTGTGGTGTATTTTTGTGGTGCTATAGGGTGATATTGTGATTTATTGCAGAAATACTTTACACATTGCCTTATAAGTTAAGCCTGACTGCTCAGTGCCAAGCTACCAGAGGGTGGGCTCAGGATAATTTGGATTGTGTGTGACTTACTCTGACTAGAGTGAGGATCCTTGCTTGGACAGGGGGCAACCTGACTGCCAACCAAAGACCCCATTTCTATCACAAGTGTATTGGAATATAATGCCTTGTGAATGTGACAAGGTGGACTGGATGTCCACCACTTTTCTAATGGAGTAGCCTGCCCACTAACCTCAAAATCAGGCCCTTCCTTAATCTCTGTCTGAAGCTCTTGTTCATCTTGCTTCTGTGTGGCCAAATATTTGGCATAAAAGCAGATTCTAGTATGTGTCTCACTGATAACGACATAGAACATGCTTTAGTTTCAGGGAAACCTTTGCATGGTTATGACTCGTCACAAGCCTGCCACCCCCCACTTTACATTAAATGTGATGTTCTGTATATATGTGGAAATTGACTGGTATACATACAGCACAATCCCAGCATACGATAGACATAGCAATGTGCAGGACCAAAAAACAGATGAGCAACAAGGTAGGGGTTCTCCTCCAGTGCTCTGAGGGATGACACCCCTTGTGGTTCTATGAAAGCCAGATAAAATAATAACTGAAGCCATTAGTTTTCAGCTCCCTTCAGAAATAAATTGGCAGAAGCCAGAATTGGGCCTAAAAATAGGGTAAAAGTGAACCAATATCACCAGTCACTAGCAGACAATGAAAAGCACAATGGGTGCTGCTGCACCCGGCATTTGCACTGCCATGTAAAAGCTGGCGGAGACAGGGTGCCAGGGTGCAGGGTGCACTGCCCATGCACTTGGCATGGGCAGTGAGGAGCTCCCACAGACATCCTTCTCATGCTTAGCAGACAGTGAAAAGCGAAATGGGTGCTGCTGCACCTGACTCACCACAACATGGCTCGATTACTAGCCGGCGTCAATGTTGTGGGATGTTTCCCGCTGGCCCAGCAGGAAACTTGTAATAGAGACCACAGGAGGGCTGCCGCATAGGTGGTAGCCCGACCGCAGGAGTTTTGCAGGCAGGCTTTTCCACCCGCCAGACTCATAATCAGGGCCTGAGTATGTTTTGTGTTCTGATACAGGCTACTTGCACTGTGGTTGTTATAATTCAATATACTTTTTACTGCTAACATTACATCGTGACTCAAACCAGTACCATATTAGCAGGGCAGTGAAGAAAATGAAGGGGAATGATCATATCCAAGAAAGTGTAACTCATCCAAGGTATCAGCAGGCCTCAGACCACAAAACAGGTCAAAATGAAATGGTGAAAAAAGCAAAAGACTAAGGATTTCTACCAGGCATGACAGATACCATCCAACTAGATTCCTTTCCTGAAAGTATGCCGAGTTAATCATTATTCCTGGAGCTCACATCTTGCTATCTCTGTCTTGCTACATTAGTCTAATACCTTTTTACATTATGAAAAGTGGTCAATATTCAATGTGTCTGTTTTGTCATTATTGTCTTCCTAAAATTTTCCTAAATGCAATAATTTCCCTCGGGGCTAGTCTGCAGTCTGTTGACAGGGTAGTGCCTCATGCTGCGTCCTGAGCTTTGTCCTTGTCCTAGATACTCTTCTGCTGGTTGGTAACCAAGTCAGGATATTTTTTAGTCATAATTCTGTGTCCCACCTCTAATAGTGTATCATATTTTCATCTGCTGCTTGAGATGTGACCATTCTATGTGTCCTCACGGATCCCCAAATAAGAACAGCCTCAGGGGATAATAAGTTACAACCCCACAGGATGCCCATCACCTTGTGAACCAGGGTACTCTTTTCGATACTGCTCGCTTATGATTCCTATGCTGTGAGACACCACCGACTCCCCTCTCTCTTTGCCCACGCCCAGTGGCATGTCTCAGAGCAGATCATGCATGGGACATCTTTGTATCTGAGTACCACAAAGGAGAGAACACACAACGTCAGTGTGTCCTTCCTACCTTCATTCCTGTCCATATTAAGGCAACAATATCTGTGACATCATCGCATCATTGTGAGTAAGTCCGCAGTTTATGCGATAAATGAATCTTTGGTTGTCACTTTCTGCACCTTAGAGGTAAACATTTCGCGATCCTCTGTGATTTTCCACCACATAAATATGTGAAGGTAATCCGTCAAGAAAGGCTAAGATCAGCACGATATTGTGCAAATCTAATGGACTATAAAAAATAAACAAAAATGTCTAATGTATCTCCTGGTTATTGTTTTTAATAATATGAAGTTAACCACGTGGAGGACCAGACATATTTCTGACAAATGGAACTGTAATCAGGAAAACACCCACAGCAGCAAATCCAGCTTCTAGCAAAAAATAGATGTCCTTCGTCTCCATTTAACAAAGTAGACTTTGCATGAGTAAAGTCCTTTTTCCACTGGTTTATACTTTTTTTGTTGGCAAGTAACTGGATTAGCAAAATGTATTCTAGGCTCAGCAGATACAGAATGTTTCCAATTTGTTGATTGTGCTCCAGTTTATAATGCATGAAATTAGACAGACTTTCTTTGACTTTGTACTGTGGAATTTGTTCCAACTCAGGCCACTGGCTGAAAGTATTGATTATAAATGCACTGTGTATATATATATATATATATATATATATATATATATATATATATATATATATAGAGAGAGAGAGAGAGAGAGAGATCTATATATAATCACTTAATATTGATGGAAGGCTGAACACGATACTTTAAAGCCATTTGTTATTTCACGTTTACTGTGCGATCACTCAGTAAATTATTACCCGCTAACAGCCAAACTTACCCCTCCTAAAAAGTATCATAAGAAAACTCTTGAATGTGTGTCAGAAAAGATACTCTTTTAATGCCACTCTTAAAGCTCTTTACTCAATGCAAGGCCACATTCTTTAAGAGCCCCCCTCCCAAAGTGTAACTCGGCTTGGTTAAAACAAAAATCTCAAGGGTAAAAACAGATTCCTTTTTCACATAATTTTTAAATAGGGGAGTTTTACCCTAAAAAAATATGTGTTTTCCATATGAAAATTCCACTGTTATGAGTGTTTTCTTTATTTCTAAAACAACTTTCAAACTGCTACAGAAACATAACACTTGTAACCCCTGCTGTTTCTTTGTCATATATAATTGCTTAATTATCAGCTGCCCTTTCCATCGTCATTGAATTAACATTCTCACTTGTTACGTCCATGTATTAATATCTAAATGATTGTATCACTTTGCAAACAGTGTGACAGTTTTGTTTATTTCATGTCACTCCCAAACATCATTTTTTTATACCAAGTATCCATTGCACTACCCTCGAGAACTCGGAGCAGCATTTGCATTGGCATGAAATATGAAAAAAAGACATCTGCAGACCTTTCCTTCTTCTGCAGATCTCCTCAATCCTTAAACAAATCCCACTATGAGATCATGATTATCAGAATTAGGCTATATTCCACAAAACCAATTAACGGATTAAGATAACAATAGCTCCTGTACTTTTACACCAGGTCTATAATTATACCATGAACACCAATGACCGAAAGAAGGAAATATAGGGCCAGATGTATCATCAAGGCCATTTGCGATTCGGAAATAGCGATTTTTAAGAAATCGCTATTTCCGACTCGCAAAGTGCCATGTATCACATTTGCGAATCGGTAATAGCGATTTCTTAAAAATCGCAAATGCTATTACTGATTCGCAAATTGCGATACAGGCCCCATTCACACCTATTGGCCCATATCTGCACATTTTTTGCATTTCCAAAATTGCGATTTCTGAACCAGAAATCGCAATTTTGGAAATGCAAAACCCCAGGGTGCTGGGGGCATAAGGGTCACACATGCCAAAAGGGCATGTGTGCTTTACATGTACGATTTAAAAATGCATTTTTAAATGCATTTTTAAATTTTGCACATTGTTACCACCAAGTTCAACTTGGTGGTAATTAGCGATTCCTAAATGTCAAAATCGCATTTAGGAATTGCTTCATACATGTGCTAAGGAATCGCCAATTATGAATCCTTATTTGTGATTTCTAATTTAGAGAGTCGCAATTTGCGACTCTCTAAACAGGGTCACAATTTTAAGTAATCGCTATTTTAGCAATTCCTTAAAATTGCGTTCAGAATGTATTTCATACATTCTGAAATGGCATTTTGCATTCGCAAACGGGCATTCGCACCATTTGCGAATGCAAAATGCTATCATACATCTGGCCCATAATTTTTAAGATAATTCAGCATCAGGCAGTTATCCTTTGCTTGACTCTGAAGCAGACATTTTAGAAGCCCAAAACTAACTCCCTAGCTTCCAAAATAACAAACCATCTGGTTTGAAGCCACGTGCACCATATACCAATCATATGGTTGCCCAATCCACGAGTAGTTGTACCAAGATGATAAACCTTAATTCCCAGAATGTCAGCTAATCAACCAAACCACATTTCATAGCCAATCCCCCAAAAAGATCCGAGCTCAAGGTCTTTATCACTGGAGAGCCTTGACCTGCTCCTGGAACATCATCTTGACCTTTAGGAAGACCTTGACAACAGTTCTCTTTTTTACCACGATAGAACTAACTCTACCCTCCCCCACCACGGATGAGATGGGTACAATGCCCATGGAGACACTAGTGACATGAAGTAGCTAAAATGTCCATATTGAAGCATTAAAACGGATTAATGAATTAGATCAAATAAATAAGTAAATAAAAAGCCTGTACCTTGTCACTGTGTGTGTGGGAGACAGCCATAAAGTACCCCACCTTCCATTCTTTAACTCTGTATCCAGCTACTGACACATGGTAAATATTAATGTTTTATAGGGTCCCTAGATCATACAGATGGAGGTGTACTTCCTCTGACATCATTCACTTCACATTCATTTTTACTATTAGCTTCAGTACACCTATTCTTATACATTGCCTTTTAAAATGGCGGACACATGTCTTTCCCATTCTATTTCTTCATGGGAGGCAGTTTACGGAAGGTGATGACGTTACCAATTCAAATTTGACCGAGAACTGTAATAGTTGAAATACTTTTTGAATTGAAATGCCAGCCTTACTTCAAAAGATCCTTAAATACCGACTGCAAAGAAGAACATTATTAAGCTGATATTTACATGTTTGGATCGCAATCTCATTATCCAATGGATCACTCCATGCACCATCACCTGACAAAGCAATTTCACCTAGGGAAGGTGTCAAAAGTGAGTGGTCACGGAACGAGAGCGCGGCTCACAACCAGGACATTTTCCAAGCAGCCTTCCTAGCCCAATTAGAGTTGAAAACATTTAAGGCATTTAGTGCAATTTCCACAGTCAGGACAGTTTAAAACATTAATGACAAGCTAATGTTCGGGTTTAATTCTACTCTAAGCTACAGCCAATGTACTTAACCTAAACTCCCAGCGGAGGGTCGCATTTCTTGGCAACAGAGACTTGCCAGAAAGCAGTGCAGTCATTCACAGCTTCAGTGTTAGTGTCAGCTAGGAGAGCATTAACACTGCATTATGGCCATCACGCCCCCCCTTTCAGACGGTTGTTCCTTCATGGTGGGAATGAAAACATTTTCCTAGTCCTCCATTTACAATGCAACGGGGGAAAGTGTCACTCCGCCAGGAGCAAACCGGGCAAGACCAGTCAAAATGATTTACCCTGTAAATAAAGTGGGCTGTTTTCTTTAACTAGAAGAATTGCCCATGTGGCGAGACTTCCTATGGGAGGGGATGTGGTCAGCTTTCTACATTTATGTGCAGTGTTTGTATTTTCTTTTTGAAAAAGCTACACTGGAAAGATTAACAAATCTGTCAGTGAGAGGAATGATATTTCAAAGCCGCATTATAACTGAAAAGATACAGAGCAGACTATTCATTCCCGGTTTTCTAGACCCCCACTCTTCTCTGCTCATCCAGATTCTTTGATTAAAGGCACACTTTCTCTAAGCCCCTTTAAAATGCCGGGTTATCCCAACTGCAATGTCATATACTAACTTTGGAAAACGGATTAAGCTGTGTAAGGAACAGGTACTGAATTTTACTAGTTCCGCAAATAAAATGATTGCATTCTCCTGGTGATCCAAAATCATTTCTTTCACTTCTCTTGAGGTTTGATTTTGTTATGTTAATAAGCTTGAATAGAGCGCCGATACACCAATATCTGGGCTTGGAGGCTGAAACTGTGCCCAGCTACAAAGCTGGTAGCCGCAGTGGCCCCACAAATTACAGACCAGTCAGTCTAATTGGGGAAAAAAGGCAGAAAATGTTTGGTATAATAATTCTTTCAAGACTTGAAGCTTGGATAATTGATAATAATGTTCTGATTATAAAGCTGAATTTAAGAGGAAAATTAGCACAATAAATCAGGCTTTCAGATTACTCCCTCCTAAGTGATAAGCTTATCCCTAAAGTGATTCCCTGTATGTTTTCCTAGTGGAAGTCAGCATTTGATAAAATACAACAGCCCTGGATGTGGTACATTTTTAGCGAGGTTGGCACCAACTAAGTAGATATCTCTGCTTGCCTCCATGACAACAATTATGCAAAGGTGAGATGGTGGCTGCACAGGGAGACCACTCATAATTTTTTCTGTGACTAAGGGTATGGAAAAGGCGCAAGCTCTCCCCAAATTTATTCATTTCAAATACAGATGAAGTTGTGGCCTATCTGGATAATTGCCTAAATGATGCCTTCTAACTGTTGGAAAATAAATCCCAACATTGCTGTTCACAGACAATACACTCATTGTCTCTAGAACCTCTCTTGGCTTGCAGAGTGTACGTGAAAGATTTCCACTTTTTTCACAATCAATGGCTCTACAGCAAAACCAAATTTGTGGTACATCATCCCCATAATTCCTTCTGAGGCAACTCTAGATTAGACAATTTTGAATTGAAGGGGTTTCTATTATAGATTATTTAGTTATTAGGATATGTGATGACAACAAATGGGGGTACATGTATCTCTGAAAGCATTGTCCTGATAGTACAGCACTCTGGGGCAACCCCACTTCTTACAAAAAGTATAGGGGCAGGTTCATATCACCTGTTTTACAAGTGTATAGAGCACAATCTGCAGCTGTTTCTGGATCTCAGATATCATGCTGCACCAAAATTGCTAACACTAGTTACCACTGAAAATATGTTTTTAGAAATCTTTCATGGTTACCCAGAAGCACACCAAACGTTCACCAATACTGAAACAGTTGTAAACCAGTCCAAGACTGGAGAATCTGCCAGAGCTCCATTTGCAGTTAAAGCAGTGCTTAATTTGAGCAAGTGGTTTCCAGCGCTTGGCACAACACAAAATTGGCAACACCGACACCTATGACAGCTGCCACATGGGGGCGCTGTTTGTGAAATTTAAAAATCAGCAGAACACAGTTGTTTGTAAATTCAGTATACATTAACTCCTGTAGTGTGTGGGACGGCCAATGGCTGTCACATGCACACCCTCCCTGGTGGGGTGTCACCAGGGAGGGCTTTGAAAAATCCTCCAGTGCAAAGCACTAGAGGATTTTTTTCTTCTAAAAGCCCTTAGGAGATGTGGAATATGTTCCGCATTTCCACCTCTGATAATCAGTGACATTCGTGCTGATGTCACATTGTTTCCACCAGAGGATCGGAGGAGCAGGTAAGCGTTCTCTCCCACTTTTGTGGGGAATAAAGAGCAAAACAGCCTCCCCATATGCCAAGGAGGCATTGATAGAAAAAGGAGTCTCTCCCCTTTCCATTGATGCCTACCTGACACCGTTTCCTGGCTGTGGATCGCAGCACAGCTGCAATCCACGGCCAGTAATCGGCCCTAAACACCAGGGATCTTGTTTGGGCGGTCAGCCCCCATGTAAGTGGATCACAGTCCCCGCAGGAGCAATATTATTTAACATAAAGAATGGCTTTCCCCAGCGGGGGCGATCATGCCTTCCCCAGTGGGTGAAAAACAATAAAAAAATTAAAAACATTAATGCACACTGAAAATGCCAGGATTGAACATCCGAAACACGGGTCAACCCATGTGTGGTGTCCCTGGGGGACACAATCGGAGAGAGAGATGCTATATATATATATATATATATATATATATATATATATATATATATATATATATATATATATATATATATATATAATATATATATATATATATAGAGAGAGAGAGAACGAGAGAGCGAGAGAGAGAGAGAGAGAAATCTGTCTCTCTCTCTCTCTCTATATATATATATATATACATGTGTGGTTTCCCTATATATGTATTAAAAAGCATTGGCAAAGCCAATAGCTTTTTTCTTTGTGAGATTTACTGGTTTTACTGGTGTTTTTTACATGTTGCCTAGCAGCATGTGCAACATGGCTTAAGGTGAAAGAAAGCACTACGAAGCATCTAGCACTGAGAGTGTCATAGGGTTTTTTCCCTGCAAGCCATGTTCCACAGCAGTCATCAACTGTCTAAAAACAGCACATAGGGTTTAAAAAATTTGAGGAAGCAGGGTAGGAAACAGCAGAGAGTGGGAGGAGGGTGTGTGTGTGAGTGAAACAACGGAGAGCGGCGCAGTGGCGTATTTGCAGGCTTTTCTCACAATTCATTTTATGCAGAAATATGTATATATTTTTTTGCAGTATGCTATAGTGCAAACCCGGCCGAAGTTATCGGAGCACTTTACATGTGCCCCAGTTACATTGCCAAAAAACAATAATTTTATGTTAGGCACAGTGAGATTACATGATTTGACCAGAATCACAGGAGCTGAAGCTAAGACTCAAACCTGGTTCTGCACCAAAAAAGTCGGCAGATCCAGCCGTTATGCTATATCCACTCCTCTCAAAGATTGCGCTGTCATCCTTTCAAGAGCACAGCATTTGCAGATCCATTGATTTCACAGGATATAAGACATAATTGACTACGGAAAAATAAAATATATTTTACAAAATGATGATTCATCTGTTCACTGAAAAACGCATTCACTTGCCATCTCAAGCATGGAAATAAGTGTACAGATTAGAAGGGAGAGCCTAATGATAACATCTTACCATAGTGCTGTGCCTTCCCATCACAGCAGAGTGCTTGTCAAATATCTCTGGTGCACTAGAGTGCATTAAGGATGGAAATGCATTGTCAGGATTGAGAGAGACTGCAGAGACATGCAGTCTTGGAGTGCTTGTCGAAAAGTAAGGGCAGAATGAAGGGCCTGTGGAGAGCATAGATGCAGTCTAGGAGAACAGAGACGCAGTCTAGTCTCTCCACGGGATCGTTCAGGAACAGGAAGAGTGACGCGGAGGACAGGGATTGATGAGGGGACAAGCAGGAGTGGGCTTACGGGAGGGATATGTAGTTAGGTGGGGAAAGGGATCGGCCTCTTCCGCACCAGCTGATCGTACTGCGAGGAAGTTGGCTGGGTGAGGTAGGGAGTAGGTATCATCATGGCTCCAGGCCATACCATGGAGGCCGCCGTGCCGCTCTCCACGTTCACGGTGCAGTCAGCAGGGCAGATTTACCCTGGCCTGCTGTCCTCTACCAGGCCTGGGTGAGGGATTGGTACGGCCTATGTGCACCGCGGTGTACGGTGTGGCAGTGGCGTCGGTCACCACCTGCCAATGGCTGTAGGTAGGGACGGGGAGAAGGAAGGCGGCAAGGGGGTGGGGACGCAGAGCGTCCCAAAACCCTCCCTTGAGGTGCAGAGCAGACAAGGCAGGTTAGGAGGGGGCAGGGTAGAGGATATGGTGGGGCTGAGGGGTGGGGCACCAAAGACATAGGCCTTTGTAGGACACATAAGGGCCCCTTGGGCACCCCTTTTGTGACTGTGTCCTTTTGCAGATGGGGAAGGCAGGGCCAGAGAGCCCAGGAGAAGGGAACCAGCCCCTGAGCTTGTCTGTTGGCAGGGGCAAGAAGGAGGAGAAGGGCAAGGGAAGGCCTCTGGGAGCCAAAAGGTACAGAGGCACGATGAAACAGGTGCATGGCCAGGGGCAGGAGGCAGGTTTGTAGGCGAGCCCCATTAGGCACCAGGTTGAGTGGAACACGGTGGGGGGGCCTTTGGGGAGCAGGCTGGGACAAGTGGTGGGGGCATTTGGGAGGCAGGACACAGCTAGCAGCGGCACAGATTGGGTGACATTAGATATTGAAGCACCCTGGTTGGTGGTCGAGACTGAGGACAGGTGGGCACAATTGTGTGAGGACAGGGAGGAGGCACTAATATGGGAGAGGCAGATCAAGAGAAAGTCAGTAGGTGGAGGGGTAGGTGAGGTAGAAGGGACCGGAGTAAGGCAGGGAGGATCGGAGGAGTACCGAATGAAGGAAAAAGGGGATAGCTAGAGGCTAGAGGAGGTTCCAGCAGCGTGAGAGACACAAATGGTACACGCAACCAGGGTGGACGTGGAGAGTAGAGGCCAGGAGGTGAGGCTTGGCAGAAAGGTGGCAAAGCCAACGGGGCACAACACAGCCTCGGACATTGGTCAGAAGCAATAGAGTGGTCTTTGACGGCCTTATCTCCACCGCAGTAGCGGGCGAACAACCCGCATGGCAGACGCCATGGGGGAGATGGAGCGGAGGTGTGGCAAGAGGTCGTGATTGCAGTGGATGTAGAAGGAAGGTACGCAATGGAGGATGATGGTGTGATGGAGCTTGAATATGATGAGAACAGTGAGGAGTGGGAGGAAGGAGAGATCCACAAAGCGGAGGTGAGTGGGGGCAAAGGGAGGGAAAAAGGGGCACAGGAGCGGAGCAACCCCCTCTTCAATTGATCTTTTACAGGGTACAAAGACTGGTGCACATAAGCAAAAGGCACATGTAAAGACGGTCACAGTCGCAGGACGTGCAAGGAAGCAGGAACCCATGAACGGGACTAAAAGGTAAAGGTGTATGGTGGTCCGCTTGGTGTGAAACTCAGGGCATGTTTACTACGCCTCATTGAAGTCCATTGGGGTGGGGGATGATTCAGTACACAAGTTGACAGGAGCAAGGGCGGCTCAAGCAGTGAACACCAGTGGGAAAACTTATAAGGAGGAAATATGCCCTGGGGAGGGGGTGCGGGGAGAAGACAGTGGAGGGGGAGGCAAATGGCAACGAAAAAGATGGAAGTGGACACAAGAAAAGATTTACATGTGTGGAATTTGTGATGCCTTTGGTTTTTCATGTAGCGGAGAAAACAAAAGCTAGGAGATGGAAGCACTACTATGTGAATGTATTCACACTTCCCTGTAGAGATATACAGGCGAAGGAAGGCTCTAAAGAGGAGGAGGGGGAAATGACGCTTAGGCCAAAGATTCCTAATAACTATGGATAACTGGACATCTTTTTTTAATTTAAGCAAGCATTTATTGAGAGAAATACCTTGACAAGGCTATCACAATGTTTAAATATATGGATATTATCTGCAAAGCGCAGATGCATTTTGGGGGTTTTGCACCCTGACCAGCCTGGCGGAACAATGGAGATCTATCAGCAGCAGACGAGTCCAAGGCGCTCCTGGGACAAGGGGTTCCTACTCCAATTAGATTGGCAAAGTTGCTGCCTTGTTCACACATGTACCCTGATACGGACATAGTGCGCAGATTGGATTGGGGTTTCAGAGAAGGTTTTTGGGTGGGCTATCAAGGGCAGCAAGTGCGTCAATGGACCGACAATTTGCAGTCCATCAGAGTACAGCTGGAAGGGGTAAATCGCCAAATTGAGTAAAGAAGTGTCAGAAGGCAGAATATCGGGCCCCTTTTATGAGTGGCCTTTTGGAGGATGTGATGATTTCACCTGGGGACGTGGTGCCTAAAAGACCGAAGGAGATTTCGTCTCATACATCATTGGGCTTGGCCGGACGGGGCGTGGGTGAATGATTTAATCGCACCAGAAGATACACGACTAGGTATGCCTCAGTCGATGATGCCAGATGGCTCATCTGAGGGGTTGGCAGGGGATTGGAATTGGCTCAGTGTGACATTAATGAGGCTTTTCGACTCTTACCCATTGATCCAGAGGATTACTCCTTGCTGGGAATGCGGCTGGAAGGGGCCATGTATGTCAACATGGTTCTCTCTATGGGTTGTGCTGTTTGGTGTGCCTTGTTTGAAGCCTTTAGTACATTCCTGCAGTGGGGTTTTCACCAAAGTGAGTGGGCATCGAGCAGTGTCGCACTATTTGGATGATTTCTGGTTTGTGTGGATGACGGGAACTGGGGCGTGCAACAGGGCCTTGAGGGGTTTTTGAGCAGTTGGAGCTGGAGATAGGAGCACCTCTGGCAACAGAATTGACTGAGGGCCCAGCTGGATGTTAACTTTCTTGGGCATTGTTACGATGGCAATCGTGGTACAACTGCTGGTAGAAAAGGCTTAGGAAAGGCGGACTTTTCTGTGACGTTCTCGGCTGCTACATAAGAGAGAATTGCGGATGGCTAAGCGACTATTGGGTTTCCTCACTTTTGCTTGCAGGGTGGTTTGTGGGGGCAGGGTTTTTTGACGGCGCATGGGTCTGGTGATGTCGGGGGCACCCATTCCTCATCGCAGGATTCTGTTTTCGCTGTGTTTTTAGGTGTGGAAATCAAGGTCTGGGAGGTGTTTCTGATGCAGTTTAATCGGGTCTTGAAGGTTTGTCGGGAAGAGGACACTGTCTGGCAGGTTCAGATACTCTTGGATGTAGCGGGAGCATCAGGTTTGGGCATATCCTAGGAAGGTCGGTGGTGCGCGGAGGCATGGCCTGAGCTGTGGTTGAAGCGGGGTAGAAGTATTGCTTTCTTGGAATTTTCAGCTGCTGGTGGCACTGATGAGGTGGAGGGCAAGAGATCTCAGGGTTCTGAGGCTGCTGAGGGATTTTATACTTCGGTATGTAAAGTTGAGTATCAATTTGAAGCAGCACACATTCCAGGAGTCAAGAATTCTATCATGGTTTTCCTGTCTCATTCCCAGTGGAATCGTTTCTCCAGTTTTGTGCCAGGCGTCAATGAGTCCTAGTCAGCAGTCCCGGCAGACATTTGGGAATGGGGGGGATGTGATTGTCATTAGACTTGTGAAGAAGTTGCTAGCGGTTTTCACTCAGAAGAATTATCGCCTGGTAAGGTCGGAATTCCAGTCTTTTGAGGGTTTTGAAGGACAGTTTCTTGGTTCCCGGACACTGGTGTGCATAAAGCACGAGTGTTGTATTTTGTGTTGTGATTGATTGTTAAAGGTCTGTCTCCAGCCATGATAAGAGCAAAGTTGGCAGGGGTGTCATCTATGGCACATTGTTTTTTGGGTGTGATTCAGCACAGAATGTCACTTTGGGGGAAAATGCTGAAAGGATGGGGGAAGAAAAAGACGGGGTTTGGTGCTGCGATAAGGGGAGTTATTACATTTGATTTGCTCCTAGAGCGGTTGCACGTGCTGTCAGTTTGTTGTACGAATGCACGGAAAGTGTCTCTTTTCCATTTGTGCATGATAGGAAGGCGTTTGTCGTGAAACATGGGGGGGGTTTGCCTGCTAGGAGAACGTCTGGGTGTCTGGCTGCATAGATCCCAGACAGATCAAAGGTGTCGGGGAAAATAGGTGTGGCTGTGCAAAGGGGGTGATTTGGTAGCCTCCCCCAGCCTCTGGAAATGCTTTCAAGGGCACAGATGGTGCCCTCCTTGCATAAGCCAGTCTACACCGATTCAGGGATCCCCCAGCCCCTGCTCTGGCGTGAAACTGGACAAAGGAAAGGGGAGTGACCCCTCCCCTGTCCATCACCACCCCAGGGGTGGTGCCCAGAGCTCCTCCAGTGAGTCCCAGACGTCTGCCATCTTGAATCCAGAGGTGTGAGGGCACAGTGGAGGCCTCTGAGTGGCCAGTGCCAGCAGATGATGTCAGAGACCCCTCCTGATAGGTGCTTGCCTGACTAGGTGGCCAATCCTCTTCTGAGGGCTATTTAGGGTCTCTCCTGTTGGCTAGTCATCAGAGAACAAATGCAAGAGCTCACCAGAGTTCCTCTGAATCTCCCTCTTCGACTTCTGCCAAGGATCAACCGCTGACTGCTCCAGGACGCCTGCAAAACTGCAACAAAGTAGCAAGAAGACTACCAGTGACATTGTACTGCCTAATCCTGCTGGCTTTCTCAACTGTTTCCTGGTGGAGCATGCTCTGGGGGCTGTCTGCCTTCACCCTGCACTGGAAGCCTAGAAGAAATCTCCCATGGGTTGACGGAGTCTTCCCCTTGCTAACGCAGGCACCAAACTTCAGCTTCACTGGTCCTCTGGGTCCCCTCTCATTGTGACGAGCGTGATCCCTGGAACACAGGTAGTGGATCCAAGTGACCCCAACAGTCCAGTGGTCCATCTGTCCAAATTTGGAGGAGGTAAGTCCTTGCCTCCCCTTGCCAGACAGTAATCCTATTTACTGCATGAACTGCACCTGCTAGGGCTTCTGTGCACTTTTGCAAGGAATCATTTGTCCACAGCCTAGCCCAGGTGCCCAGCACTGTGTCCTGCATTGCTCAACTCGCTGAGTTGACCACCGGCTTCGTGGGAGCCTCTTTTGTAGTGTTAAGACAACCACCGTGCTCAGTTTTCTTGAACCTGTGTTCAAGTACTTCTGCAGGTGCTGCCTTCTTGTGCATGGGCTCTCTGTATTGCTGTGGGTGCCTTCTGTCTTCTCTTCCAAGTGACGACCTCCTGGTCCTTCCTGGGCCTGGGCAGCACCCTTTTTTTTTAACTGTGACCTTTGCAGCTAGCAAGGATTGTTTGCTGTTTTTCTCCAAAGAAACAACTCTGCATCCTCCAGCGCTCCGTGGGATATCTTCTGTGCAAAGGAGAAGTTCCTGGCATCTTCCTTTGTTGCAGAATCTTCAGCTTCTTCCACCCGGAGGCAATCATTTTGCACCTTCATCCGGGGTTTAGTGGGCTCCTGCCCCCCCTGGACACTTTTGTGACTCTTGGACTTGGTCCCCTTTCTTTACAGGTCCTCAGGTCCAGGAATCCGTCTTCAGTGCTTTGCAGTCAGATGTGGTCTTTGCAGAATTTCCTATCACAACATTAGTTAGTTTCTGGGGAAGTAGGGTCACTTTACTCCTACTTTTCAGGGCTTTGGGGTGGGGTATCTTGGACACCCTTAGTGTTTTCTTACACTCCCAGCGACCCTATACACACTACACTAAGCCTGGGGTCCCTACGTGGTTTGCATTCAACTTTCTTAGTATATGGTTTGTGTTGCCCCTATGCCTATTGTATCCTATTGTATTCTACAGTGTTTGCACTACTTTTCTAACTGTTTACTTACCTGATTTTGGTTTGTGTGTATATTTTGTGTATTTTACTTACCTCCTAAAGGAGTATATTCTCTGAGATATTTTTGCCACATTGTCACTAAAATAAAGTACCTTTATTTTTAGTAACTTTGAGTATTGTGATTCTTATGGTATAGTGCTATATGACACCAGTGGTATAGTAGGAGCTTTGCATGTCTCCTACTTCAGCCTAAGCTGCTCTGCTATAGCTACCTCTATCAGCCTAAGCTGCTAGAACACTACTAATCTACTAATAAGGGATAACTGGACCTGGCACAAGGTGTAAGTACCATCAGGTACCCACTATAAGCCAGGCCAGTCTCCTACAGGGAGTGGCGAGAAACTCATAGCATTTCAAGTGTTGTCAGTTTTGCAGATGGCATTGCAACATATTGGGCTATGAGCAGTACATTTCAGGACTCATTCCTTCAAGTTTGGGGCAGCGACAGAGGCTGCCTGGCTAGGATGCGACTGGGCACAGATTAGGCGTATTGGAAGGTGGCGTTCAAATGCGGTGAGTGGTATGTGGGGGACTGCATTTTGGTCGAATCTAAGGTGATGGGAAATCGCGCAAGTTGCAGCGTGGGGGTTAGGCGTATTATATGTACTGAAATTTGTTCTCTTTGCAAGTTGCATGAGTGGCCCAGCAAGATCAAAAGTGGGTCACATGGCTTGTTGGGCATTCCTTTATACATTGGGCAGAACAATACACAGAGAGACAACTTTATAGACCATAGTGTGGAATGCCGAGTAGCTGTTATGAAGTTTTGTGGTGGGGGAAGAGCGGAATGAGGTGGGGTTAATTTGCTTACCTTTTTGACATCTATGCTGCCAAACTGGGGTTGTTCTGAGGTTAGTATTGCGCCCTACTGCAACACATGCAATGAGAAATGGCTTTGTTTTGGCAGAAAAGGGCTGGGACCTGTCTGGGATGGACTGAATTTGTGCCCCGGAAGAAAGGGGGAAGGGCAATGAAACATGGGGCAATTGATGGGGCCAGGAGGAGGCTCAATTTGGGCAATGCAGGTTTTGCTGGGCACACGGTTTAAAAGTTTTGATGCATGAGGGGATCAAAGAGGAGAAGGGGGTGCTCTCCTGAGACAACGGAGTGCACATCTAGGAGATGATAAATGCATTATTACCTCATGGAATTGCGGTTTTGCTGTTGGAATTGTGGGGAGAGAAAGTATAATCCTAAGAGTATATTTCAGTGAATTGCAGTGTTGAAGTGGGTTCGCTGGGGGGCAACAAAATGCCACAAGGGTTTGGCTGGGTGGCAGTTGATGGGGAAGGGTGGAGAGTCAGATGCGGGCCTGGCCACCCTTCCAGGGGGGAAGAAATGCAGATGAAGGATGACAGCGTGGGGGACGCTCAAATGAGGCAGGGGATGAAAGGAGAATGTGGATAGTGGGTAAATGAAAGCAGAAGCTGGGTGAACGGAGGAAAAAGTGTGGTAATGAAGTGAGAACTGAAGAATCAAAAGGGGTGGCACTGGAAAGTTTATGAGAGGGACGTTTCAAAAGCTATGCAAATGTTATGTTACAAATAAGCAATCCTGTCCTAATAAATGGCCTTTTACACTTTTCAAGAGTGTTATGATGATTATGTACCGATGAAGGGCCCCATCGAGAGCAAAGACACAGTCTAGTCTCTCCATGGGATCCTTCAGGAACAGGAAGAGTGATGCAGAGGATAGGGATTGGTGAGGGGGGACAAGTATGGGTGGGCTTATGGGAGGGATATATAGTTAGGTGGGAAAAGGGATTGGCCTATTCCGTGCCTGCTGATCATGCCGCTAGGAAGTTGGCCACCCACCCGTCCTACATATAAGATATATTGGGAGTAAGAGTGTTGGAAAGGGGCAGTGAGGGTCTTTTTGGTTCAAGTGATGTAAGTGGGAGGTACGTTATTCTAGTTTAGGGCAGGTTGCTGTGATTGAGCAGTAGATGGGAAAGTGTGAGGAGTCAAATGTGGGCCTGGCCATCCTTCCGGGGGGAAGAAGAAGCAGGTGAAGGATGACAGCATGGGGGATGCTCGAATGAGGCAGGTGATGAAAAAAGAATGTGGATAATGGGTGAATTAAAGCAGAAGCTGGGTGAACGGAGGAAAAAGTGGGGGAATGAAATGAGAACTGAAGGATCAAAAAGGGTGGCACGGGAAAGTTATGAGAGGGAAGTTTCAAAAGCCATGCAAATGTTATGTTACAAATAAGCAATCCTGTCCTAATAAATGGCCTTTTACACTATTCAAGAGTGTCATGATGATTATGCTCCAAAAGTTACATTACAGAGTGGGGATAAGGGGTCAGAGCTATTCCTTATTTTTAAAAAAAGGTGAGTGACTGATAAATATTAGCGATTTGTTAGGAGCTTGTTTGCTCCAACGTATATTATCACATGAAACCAACTATGTGTAATCATTCCTCATAACGCAAAAATTAGACACCCCATTACGGGAGGGGTGCATTCTTTCCTGAGGTTTGTAAAGTTTCCTTTCTCCCTTGGTGCTCCCCTGCCTCTTGTTTATCTAATCTCCCCTCATTAATTGTTCCGGTTAATAGGTGTTTGTGTGATAGTGCCACTGGGCATGCACATGAGTACTAGGGAACGGCATCTGAAATCTATCTGCTTCCCCTGTTGTGCTGCTTGTTCCTGCCTTATGTCTGCTGTATTATGAAGCCATTTATCATTTTCATACGTATGAGATTTACTGTCCAGTTCTCTGTATTTTACCAGGGGCAAATACGATGCAATATAATTTATTTCATGTGATATCACATTTTCATCCAAAGAGTATGTGAATTATGTAAACCACTCTGTGGCTGCTAGTGGTGAGCTTAACAAATTAATAATCGAAACAAGATGACATTTTAAGATGTGGAGTTGTGGGCAGTGAGACCCTGCAGCCGTGTCTTGAATAAAAAGTCCATGTGTGAGAATTAGTTTCATACAGTGACACATGAAGGCCTACTGCCACACCCTACTTAGCCCTGTCTTGGTGCCCTGCAAACGTCAATCACCTGAAGGTTTCACACAAGCAGCGGTCTGATGCTTTCATTACACTGTAGTCTTAGCCCGGACTGCAGTCATAGATCATGGTCTAGAGTGTGTCATCTCTGAACATTTGAACAAAGATAGGCTGAATAACGGCAGGCGCACATGGACCTGTAAGTGAGGAGACCAAGAGTAGTCAGTGAAGAGTGAGCCACGTGCAGCCCAAGGAGGTCGTGTGAGGAGTTTTGGGAGCTGTACATTGGAAAGAAGATCTGTGGGGATCCAGAGGCAAACAATCGGCCTGCACCAACCTCCGGTATCACGTCAGAACACCTGACACTGAGGGGCATATTTATACTCTGTTTGCGCTGAATTAGCATCATTTTTTTACTCAAATTTGGTGCAAAACTAACTCCATATTTATACTTTGCTGCTAGACCCATCTAGCGCTAAATTTATGGAGTTAAAGTCATTTTTTGGACATGGAAACCTACCTTGCCTTAATGAGATGCAAGGTGGGGGTTCCTGTGCAAAAAATGACTCTATGGCCTTAACATCATATTTATACTCCTGTGCAAAAATGGTACACGGGAGGGAGGGGGGGCTCAAAAAATGGTGCAATGCTTGCTTTGCCCCATTTTTTTAACACCTGGGTCAGGGTAGGCGTTAGGGGACCTGTGGGCCTATTTCCATGGTGGAACATCATGAAATAAGCTCACAGGTGCCCTCCCCAGGCCCCAGGGACACCCCCACCCACACCAGAGAGACAGTGGAGGATGGGGGACCCCATCCCAGATAAGTACTGATAAGTACAGGTAAGTATTTTATTTTAGTTTTTTAAAGTGCCATGGGGGGCCTTGAAATGGGCCCCATACATAGCACAGGGTGCAATGGCCCTGCCCAGGGGATCCTGGTCCCCTGTGCTGGCCATTGGGGTGGTGGGCATCACTCCTGTCTTTTCTAAGACAGGAGTCATGTGGGATGGATGGGTTTGTGTCAGAAAATGATTCCAGGCAGGTTAGAGTAATTTTTTTGGTACAAAAACCCCTTCTTCCATACCGCCAGCCCCACCCGATTAACGTAATTTTTACACTACCCTACCCTTTGCACCAGCTTGCACCATTCCATGAATATGGTGTCCGGCTAGTGCACAGAAATGGTGCTAGCCAGTGCTAAACATTTTGTTGCAAAACTGCGTTAGAGCAGTTTTGCACCAGAAAGTATAAATCAGGGCCTGAGTTCCTGCACCAGGCACCAAGCACTAAAGAGACATAACAGAAGTGAGCTAGGACACCGAAGCCCTCCATGCCCTCCCATGTTCCCTGAGGCTTGCTCCTGCCCGCTCTACCACCCGCTACTACACCCACCAGCAGGCCAGATTGCTCCTGAGTCCAAATGCTGCTCAGGGGGAAGTAGGTGTGCAAGTCTTATGAAGGAGCGATGAGGAAGCAGTTTTATCAAGTGCTAGGCACTGGTGGGCCCTCCTCCCTAGCAGAAGTGGCAAGTGGAAGGAGATAGGCACCGAAACCAGTACTTTCGCTGGAGGCCAGTCTAAAGTGCACGAAGATGGAGTCGAGGAGGAGGCGTTGACCAGCAAAGAGTCATGGGGGAGCCAGCCAATAGTAAGAGGAGTGATCTGGAGACCATGTGGTCCCTCAAGGTAACTAATGGGTGGGCTCTAAGCCCCCATTAAGATTTGCTTTTTAAACATAAAAGGTTTCACATGTATAGCACAAGTGCTGTGCAGGTGAAACCTTAAAAAAGTGCTCTCTCTCTCTATACATATATATATATATATATATAATTTCTTTGGGAACGTTTTGTGAAGATTCGTCAACAAGCGTCAAGGATATAGGCAAGTAAAAAATTTTTTTTTTTTTGTAGAAACTAGGTCCTAATACCTAGTGGTGACTGCCACTAGGTAATATGTGTATACATATATTATATATATATATATATATATATATATATATATATACATATATATATATATATGTATAGTGAGAGAGAGAGATATTTCTCTATATATAGTCTCTCTCTCTCTCTCTCTATACATATATATATATATATATATGTATATATATATATATATATAATATATATATACACATATTACCTAGTGGCAGTCACCATATATATACTCTATATATAGAGAAATATCTCTCTCTCTCTCTCACTATACATATATATATATACACATATTACCTAGTGGCAGTCACCACTAGGTATTAGGACCTAGTTTCTACAAAAAAAAACATTTTTTTACTTGCCTATATCCTTGACGCTGGTTGACGAATCTTCACAAAACGTTCCCAAAGAAATTGCCACTTATATGAGCTGTTGTCCGGACTGTTTTGGGATGATCCCTCAAGTGGGGGCCGAGAAAAATGGGGGGTCCCAAAACGTTTTTTCTCCATGTTAATTTCCATAGGGATTTTGAAATAGTGGCTGAACCGCTTGACAGATTTACACCAAATTTGGCAGAAAGCTAGATTTGGGTGCATTTTGGTATTTGGTATAAATCCATTCAGTAGTTCTCTATTTATTCAATGAAAACCAAATGGTTATATAAAGGGACGCTGATCTGCTTCGGACCCTCAGCAGATTTGGAGAAAAAGCATGGCCCTGACTTGCTTGCTACAACCTGACAGAAAAGTTGCGGTTGCCATTTTGTTTCTCGCATTGCCTGGGAGTGGGAAAACGCAGTGTAAAAACATACAAGGGTTGAGGATACAAGTATCCTGACCCCATAGTATACATGGAAGGGTCCCTTAGTGGCCCCTCATGGGCAGAAAATTGCCCTTTTTATTTTAGCCAATCCATGGATTTGAGGATCCTCCTTGGATCCTAGGAAAGGCAAGACCCTGATTGACTTGCTGCAACCTGACACAAATATTAATGTGGGTGTTGCAAAAAACATATAAATTAACTGAAAAAAACCCAAAGGTTACAGGAACGTTATACTTGGATTGATGTTTTACCCATAAAAAAACCATAGAGACTCAGCAGTTATAATTGTACTTATAGTCATATTTATCTGAAGAAACTATAACTTGTGCCAGAAAGTAATTTTGGACAAATGAGTTATAGTTTCTTAACATAAGCATAACTATAAGTATATAGTTGGCTAAAACATCAACCTAATTATAACCTCCCTTTAACCTTTGTTTTTTTCAGTGAATTTCTATTGTTAAATATATTGAAGAGATCTGCACTCTGGCAGCGGTTAGAAAAGCAAATAAAATGTATTCAGCGGAGGAACCAACTATGTGTTTTGGCAAACAGCCTTGTTCACGGAGGTAGCGCGTTTGTTTTCCACTCATTTAAATATGCCTCATCTGTCATGACAACGTAGCCCATGTGTACATAAAAACTGAGGATGGACAACATAATATTTACCAAATAGTCCCACCAACTTGAAATGTTACAATTCACTGTCCACTTTATGGGAAACAATTATTAATGCGAACCTTGTTCTTTTTTACCACACTGCTTTCACATTTCATTAACTCATACCATACTTCAATTCAGAAACAGAGTGCAAAGTCACTATTAATTTAAAGCGCAGCAATTAAAATGTAAATTCACTTTATTTAGATCTTATCTTATCAATCAATCTTTGTCCAATGCCACCTTAAAATGTTTCAATTTGCATTTCATCCATAGGATAAATGAATGTTAATATGAATCATATTCTTTTTGATAACATCACTTTCATAATTTCTTGCTATTTGAAGTGAACTCAGAATAATTTATCACAAATCATTACAAGTGCAATATCGAAATGCAATACTTTGTGCTTATGTTCAATTGTACACCAATTTCTCATCTAATTTCAATTATATTTTTACTTCAATAGATAATTTCACTAGATTGTATATTGCAAGTCCATGTACATCCACCATGACCCTCACCAATTCTAAAAGTCAAAACAAAAAATCTTAAATTAAAATCCTTTATTTGTTTGAAAACTTTAAGGGAACAAATCTAAATTAATCTCATAGAAAAACATATAACTCTTCTTCCATATTTAATCCATTGGGTTCAAACTGTCCATCTCCAAATTCAATCTCGCCTCTAATCTCTGAAAAGTAAATTCCCTATTCCCACCCCTAATGGGTACATGTATCAGACCTCAGTATCTAAACAAAGATACCTCCCCATCATGTTCCCTGGAAAAATATGTAGCACTGAATATCACATACCCCTGTTCTTAATTGCCCTTAGATGTTGTAAAATCCTTCAGTCTAATGGAAGAGTAGTACTTCCTATGTATTTCTTTGAACATGGGCAAAGTAACATATTTATGACATGGCTGGTCTTAAATGTTATTCTGTCCTTTATGGGTATATTACATCTACACGCTGTATCATATTTGTCCTTATTCATACCCTGCTTGCATGTTTTACATTGTGTACATTTAGTGAATTTCTTCTTAGGTTATAACCATAACACTGTTGTGCCACTGTCCTTCGCATAACTTTTGACCAGTCCTTCTCTCATTGGCTTAGCTCTTTTATAACTTATTAAGGGATGTTTAGTTACTAAAGGACGTATCACTGTATCACTTTGTACCACATACCAATGTCTATTCAGGGCTGATCTTACTTCTCTGTGTTGCCTATTATAGGTTATAAAAATATATGCTCCACCATCACTGATCTTTCTTTCCCTCTCTTCTTTTTGTTCATCTTATCTCCAAACAATGAATCCTCCCTTTTCTAAGCTCTCGCACTTACAGAGGCCTTAGGTAGTATCTCCCTACTATATCCCTTCTGTCTGAAACTTAAAAGCATTCCTCTTTCAGTTTTCCCATACTCCTCTTCTGTACTGCATATTCGTCTTGCCTTATAAAATTCTCCAAAAGGAATGTTCCTAATGAGAGGACCTGGATTGAAACTGTGGGCATGTAATGTACTATTGCCCGCTGTTAGTTTTCAGTGAAATGTTGTTAAACTCAGTTATTCTCCACCTTCATACACACATTCAAGAGCCCCATTTCTCTCTTACTTATCTTGTGTGTAAATCTCGTATTTAAATCATTTTCATTAATCCCTTCCAAGAATTCCTCAGTAGATGCCTCAGTACTTCTCCAAATCAAGAAGAGGCCACCAATGTATCGTACACACAATACAGTGTTTTCAAACCATTTTTCAAACTGGGGACTTCCTATCACCTGCTCCTCCCACCAGCCCATAGACAAACTAGTATAGCTGGGGGCGAAGCAGCTGCCCATTGCTGTCCCTCATTTTTATTGAGAATCTCATTGTTAAACATGGAGATACTACTATTCAGACAGTACTTAATCATGGTCAATAGCAATGATTGGGCCTATACAACTTTATATGCTTCATCCTTACAAAATGCTCCATTGCTCGGATACCATCCTCATAGTTTATACTTGTATTCAGGGAGGTAACATCCATAGATACCAACACAAGTCATCCTCCCAACGTATGTCAAACATTCTTCGTAAGAAATCAGAAGTGTTCTTTATAAAAGATGGTAAAACACTCACCATGTGATTCAAAAACGTATTTATGTACTTCAAAACATTCTCAAAGTTGCCTTCAAGTGCTGAAAGTATAGGTCTACCTGGCGGATCCACAATACTCTTATGGACTTTTGGTATTAGATAAAATATAGGCATTCTGAGGAACTCTCGCCTCAGGAACTTAAATTCATCTTTATTGGTCAAACCCTCTTCATTCCAACCTTTCACGAGGTTGTCAATCCTGGATTTTGTGTCACAATATTCTTCCATGGAGGATCTTGCATAACAGCTTGTATCATTCAAATGCCTATATTCCTCCTCATAATGCATTTCTTTCAGCCAAAGAGCAACATTACTCATAAGGATCTTATCACCAAGGTATTCACAGCATTCAATTTCTTAATAGTTTGCACATACAACAGCAGTAGGTCTAGAGTTATTTCATCTTTCCCTAGTGCAGACAGCCTTAAATTCCTTGATCAAAATGCATGAGAAGGTATCTATGTTGTCACGGAGGGTTTGTGGGATAAATTTAGATGACAATTTCAGTCCTGAACCTCCCTCTAAATCCATAGGTATGTATGCTAAATGTCTAAATACCAATTCTGCACACTCAGACTCCTCTCTTCCAATCCCATATTCTAACTCCACCATATGCAACATAAAGTTCATATCAGATGCCAATAAATTGGTTGCTGGAATATGCACATCGTCAATCATAGTAACAACTTTCTTATTTCTTTTGTATTTTTTCTCTTCAAATATCTTTATCAATTCTATTTTTCTAGTAAGCTTGTATACATCTACTCTACTCTGAACACAATTAAAGCATCAGTCTGCACAGTAAGAGAGTCCCTAACTGAAAATCTGTAGCTCTGCTTTCAATAATTCCTCCCCAGATAAATGTATCACACTGCTTACATTCATTACTGCTTTCTGTTTTTCCTTGTTTTCCTCTTGTTCTGTCCTCCACGCTCTCCTTTTTCCTTGTCCCCCTCTCCTTTGTCACCTTCTAATCTTCTCTTCTCTCCACTTGCCTTAGGTCTGTGATTGGTCTTGTGATCTATTCGTAAAATTTGAAACTCATCTGCCACAGTGGTACAGGCTACTTCATATACCACATCCAACCTCCCAGACTCATCCGCTTCCAATTCCGAGCCTGAGCTCACATCACTTATGGATATGTCCTGTTTTATTTTTTGTTCTAATCACCCATTCTGTTTTCTTAATGAATTAAGGCCCTCATTACAACCCTGGTGGTCGGTGTAAAAGCAGCGGTAATACCGCCAACAGGGCGACGGTAACAAAAATGGAATCATGACCACGGCGGAAACCGCCAACAGATACAGCCACTTTAACACTCCGACCGCCACGGCGGTAGCGACAAACACCGTAGCGGTAACCACCAACAGCCAGGCGGAAGACAATGTACCGCCCACCCCATTACAACCAACCCATCCCTCTCGACACTCAAGGAAAAACCAGGACACCATGGAGCCTGAGCTGCATGTCTTTCCTATGCTGGTGTTTCTGCTCATATACCAGGAATACCAATGGCGGCAGCGACGACCACAGTGAGTACTGCACCTAGCACATAGGGGAGGGGAAAGGTAAAAGAGAGTGACACACACACGGAATACCCCCACCCCCACCCTCACCCCAACACCATACACACAAACACATGCAACAACATTACATATACAACCCGTAACCCTCTGGAATAACGCAATGACAAAAGTAATTGAGTCAAATGAGTATTATATTAGAAATAATTAGAAATACATTAATAATTCAAAAACATTTTTACAAAACATACAATATGTACAAAAGGTGGGACAATGTCCACTCAAAATGTCCATGGCCCACTGGGACAAAACACATAGGCCAAGCCCCCACTTGACTCCTGCCTCAATACGGAGAGAACACTGCAGGGGCATTGGGTCAAAAACACACAGGCACCTCAGGGGGATGTGGAAGGGAGGGCACCCCTGATGGAAGATGGGACAATGCCACTGCTCCTGGAGGGGGCTCCATGCCCACAGCGATGTCCTGGGGAGTGCAAAGCCGCAGTCACTCAAGTGGGTGGTTTGCCCACTGCTTGGTCCTGGGGAGTGCAAGGCCACAGTCTCTATAGTAGGTGGTTTGCCCATTGCTTGGTCCTGGGGAGTGCAAGGCCACAGTCTCTCTAGTAGGTGGTTTGCCCACTGCCTGGTCCTGGGGAGTGCAAAGCCACAGTCTCTCAAGTGGGTGGTTTGCCCACTGCTTGGTCCTGGGGAGTGCAAAGCCACAGTCTCTCAAGTGGGTGGTTTGCCCACTGCTTGGTCCTGGGGAGTGCAAAACCACAGTCTTTCAAGTGGGTGGCATCTCCACTGGTTGTGAAGGGGGCTTGCTGCCCAGTGTGCTTCATCCTGCCAAGGATAGGGTGAGTGGATGCCTTCTTCCACTGGTTCTGGAGGGGGCTTTGTGCCCAGTGTGCTTCATCCTGCCAAGGATAGCATGAGTGGATGCCTTCTTCCACTGGTTCTGGAGGGGGCTTTCTTCCCAGTGTGCTTCATCCTGCCAAGGATAGGATGAGTGGATGCCTTCTTCCACTGGTTGTGAAGGGGGCTAGGTGCCAAGTGATGGGGTGTGCAAGGTCACAGTCACGCACCTGGGTGTCAGATCCACATGATTTTCTATGGGCAGGATGCATGACACGCCATGGATGTATGACTACAGTCCATCCGCCGATTGGGACGGCTGTACAGTGGTTGCAGTGCCGTTGCAGGTGGCGGTGCAGGTGGTGGTGCTGCCAGTGGTGGGGGGAGGCTCCAACCCTTCCCCTGCAGCCTCGGACGGCTGCCCACTGGGGCTGCTGCAACTGGTGGTGGTGCTGCTTGCGGCGGTGCTTGCTACGGTGCAGGTGGCGGTTCTTCCCGCGGTGCAGCTGGCGGTGGTGGCCGCGGTGCAGGTGGCGGTGCTGCTAGTGGAGGGGGGAAGCTCCAGCCCTTCCCCTGCAGCCTTGTGCGGCTGCCCACTGGGGATGCTGGTGGCGGTGCTGCTGTCTGCGGTGGAGGCGGTGCTGGCCGCGAGGCAGCTGGCGGTGGTGGCCGCGGTGCAGGTGGTGGTGCTGGCTGCGGAGCAGCTGGCGGTGGTGGCCAAGGTGCAGGTGGCGGTGCTGCCGGTAGAGGGGGGAGGCTCCAGCCCTTCCCCTGCAGCCTTGGACGGCTGCCCACTGGGGCTGCTGCTGCTTGTGGTGGCGCTGCTGTCGGCGGTGGAGGTGGAAGTGCTGGCCGCAGGGCAGCTGGTGGTGGTGGCCACGATGCAGGTGGCGGTGCTGGCCGCAGGGCATCTGGCAGTGATAGCCGCGGTGCAGGTGGCGGTGCTGCCAGTGGAGGGGGGAGACTCCAGCCATTCCCCTGCATCCTCGGACGGCTGAAGTGCCCTGGCTGGTGTTCTGTGCCCCATCCTGCCCTTGGCAGACGGTAGTGCCTCCTTGCCTCTGCCAGCTGGAGTCTTTGCCTTGGCCTTGCTGGCTGGTTGTGCCTCCTCCTTGCTGGATGCTCTCCCCTTTTTGCTGTTTCCTGGTGAAGGAACCTTCTTGTCCTTGGCAGGTGTTGGTGGCACACTGGCTGGGCTGACGGGTGCCTCCTTAAAGCCTCTCAGAGCTCCAGAAACCACAGCAGACGTGGACTTGGTGGCTGAGGTGCTGGGCTGGGTTCTTGCAACCCTAGCCCGAGGTGAAGGACGTGGGGGGAGGGGTAGGGAATAAGTCAATGCTGGCGAGGAAAAGCTTCTTAGGGACACTGGGGTGGGAAGAGGGTGAAGGTTTGGGAGTGGAGGAATAGGGAGTGGTTGTAGGAGGTGTCAGTCTGCTGTGTGTGGGTGCAGGTGCATGAACTGGATGCTGTTGTGAGGTGGATGGCTGTTGGGTGGGTGTGTGTTTGTGTACTTTGGGAGGAGGGGTCACAGACACAGAGGGAGAGGACACAGGGGACGTGTGCATGGATGTGGGGGTGGTGACTGCCTGTTGGGGGCGTGTAGTGATAGGCGTGCTGGTGATGGAGGTAGTGGATGAGGATGTAGTGCATGCAGGTGTGAGTGGAGACACTACTGGGAGGGTGGTGGAAGGAGGAGGAGGAGGGGGACACAGTGGAGGCAGTGGATGTTGGAATGTCTGCTTCTGGATGGTGCTTGTGTGAGTGCATGTGGGATGATGTGTGGTGCTTGTGTTTGCCTGAGCCACTTCTGTGTGTTGATTTGGGTGAATGCTGGCCTGAAGGTGTGCTTGGGATAGGTTGGGGTTGAGGGGCTTGGGTAGAGGAAGTTGGAGGGGGGAGGCTGGAGGAACAATGGCTGTCTTCAGTGCTGAGGCAAAAGACTGAAATGCTCTCTGTTGGGCCGCCAGGCCTAAGTGAATGCCCTCCAGGTATGCATTTGTTTGTTGCATATGCCTCTCGACACCCTCGATCGCATTCAGAATGGTTGACTGCCCAACAGTGAGGGATCTCAGGGGGTCAATAGCCTCCTCACTGAGGGCAGCAGGGCTGACTGGGGCAGGGCCTATGGTGCCTGCAGCGAAGGAGATGCCCACCCTCCTGGGTGAGCGGGCATGGGAAGCATGCCGAGGGGCTGCTGGGAGGGCGGTGCTGGTACGGGTGGTGGTGGCTGTACCTGTAGTTGGGGTGGGCACCAAGGTGTCTGCCACCGCCAGGGAGCTTCCATAGCAGGAGGAGTCGCTGTCTGTAGTGTCCCCTCCTGTCTCCGTTGTGGTGCTCTCCTCGCCCTCCGTCCCGCTGGTGCCCTCACTTTCAGTGGATTCGGCCTCCAGGCCCATGTGGGATGCAGCTCCCATGTGGGATGCGCCTCCCTCCGTCCCCGGTGCCTCTGCTCCTCCGCCAGATGATGCTAATGCAAACAAGGACAGGGTGACAAAACAAAAAGGGGGGGAGAGAGACAGAGCATACACTTGGTCAATGCCAGCAACACCACTACTGTTGGCGTACACAACACACAGGGTGCTACCCTATGCACCAGGCCATGCACTACCAGTTACACAGCTAGGCACCAGCTCATGGGGTAGAATGCCTAATGTCATGAGCTGCACACGTGAAACCCACAGGACCCTGCCCAGTAGTAAATGCCCACTAACACTATTGGGGTTGGAGTGCTTCAGAGCCTGCCCAACAAGGGACCTACCCTACCAGTTCGCCCTGGCCTAGGGGATCCCACAGCCCACATCCCCCACCCAGGTAAAACCTTAATGCGTGCAAAGTCATGATTCTGAATCTGTACTCACCCTCTTGTGGCTGCTGTGATGCCTTCAAGCGCCCATCCAACTCCGGATAGGCCACAGGATGAGGAACATCAGCGGGGTCAGGGTATGACAGGCACCCCTTCCTCGTTGGGAGGCCAGCCCCAGCTGGGCCTCCGCCATCTTCCTTGCCTAGCGGCGCAGGTCCTCCCACCATTTACGGCAGTGGGTGCTCCGCCTGTCAAAGACCCCCAGGGTCCACACCTCCTTGGAGATGGCACGCCATATACCCTTTTCTGATGGGCGCTGACCTGCAGGGAAATATGCATTGAAAAAAGGGATTAGTAATACCGTCTGGACTGTTACACTCAAGTCCCACAATATCCCTCCCGTCCCCTTATGCACAGACATTGACCACCAGCCATGCAGCACTCTACCCAGGACCTCTCAACCCCCCCTACACGAGGCAAACACACACAGCACTCCATACATTCATGGCCCACGCATCATGCTCACAGTGTACTCACCTGTTTGTCTGGAGGACCATAGAAGTATATTGCGGTAGGACCCCATCCACCAGTCTCTCCAACTCCTCCGAAGTGAAGGCAGGGACCCTTTCCCCAGACACTTGATCCATTGTCGCTTCCAGACACAGGTCACAGCGGCACTTGCAGTATAGGTCCTCACCTGTTGAAGGTCGGTAGCAAGTGATTGAACAGTTAGAAAATGATGGTCACGTCCGCGGTGGTGCGTACCGTCACCGCCGGCGTAGGTTGCCATTGGCTCCTGGAACCCATAGGGCTCAATGATAACCAATGCGAAGTTGCGTGGTGGTCATCGACCGCCGACCGCAATGGCGCACAACGCCAGCGGAATTACCTCATTTCCACTTGTCTCTCCTCAGAGGTCAGGCAGCCACCATTTCAGGGGGGCACAGGCCATGGCACCTAACTGCATCACAGCAGACATTGGTACATCAACTGAATTTCCAATTCACATACTTTTTCTGTAAAGGAAGAAATGCATTGTTATTTTCACATATGTGTGAATATGACCCTCTGCTCACCGTTTTCCACCCTAGATTTCAACCGCTGAGGATGAATAGGAGATGGAGACATCCCCCCACAGACCCCTTGTGGATCTGGTGACTATGGAGGACAGGCACATAATCCTTACCTACAGACTTGATCGGGCCACAATCCAAGAACTGTGTGCCCAATTGTAGCCAGACCTGATTTCAGCTATCCGCCACCCACAGGTATCCCCCCTCTAGTGCAGGTCCTGTCAGTGCTCCATTTCCTGGCAAGTGGTTCCTTCCAAACAACAATGGCCATGGCATCAGGGATGTCAGCCAATGTTCTCCAACGTGTTGACCAGAGTGTTGTCTGCCCTGCTGAAACACATGCGCAGCTACATTGTATTCCCCCAGGTGGAGGATTTAGCCACAGTGAAAGCTGACTTTTATGCCCTGGGACATATCCCCAACATAATTGGTGCCATTGATGGTACACATGTAGCATTTGTCCCCCTCCGGAGAAATGAGCAAGTGTTTAGGAATAGAAAAAGCTATCACCCTCCAAATGTGCAGATGGTGTGATTCGTGGGTCCTGATACTGTAGGTGTATTTCTGTTGGTGTAACAGTGTGGGTTTTAACACCACCAGTTTATCACTGACCTTTCGGTTGGCGGACTTGTGTGGGTGTCTGTATAGTGGTGAATTTCTCTGTGTGGGTCATAATACCTGTAGCGGTACACCGCCGCTTTCACGGTATGTTGGCGGCTGTCAGCACGGCAGTAGGCGGCATTTACCACCAATGTTGTAATGAGGGCCTAACTCTCTTGGCAAAAGTACAGATTTGGCCCCTCTCATAACCCAAACAATCTCTTTTAAATTTTACTGCTTTCTTTGCCTTTATCGAATCTTCATACTTCATCAATCTTTCTTCCACTTCTTACCTGTGTTTGCCAATCTGATCCTTTTCCGTCTCCTTTTTCAATTGATTGTTCAATTCAATTATCTGTTTTAATAAATCATTCCTATCGATCTCCGCATATTTTATCAGAATCTTCACTATTCCTACTGAATTGCTCACATTATATTCTGCTGATTCTCTTAGGAGATCTGCGTGAGGGAATTCATAACTTGAAGTAATCATTATGCGCAATCCTCTAGGGATTCCACCCACCTCAATGTATTTCTGTAGAAAGGACATTTCCCACCCTTTTCAAACTTCTCTTTTATAAAGTCTTTCCAGGGTTTGCATCTTTCCTGTCCAACCTTGCTCCTGACCTCTCTCTACTGCTCCATGTCTGGTGCCTGAGATCCAACTTGGCATACCAGTTTCTGAAAACAATTCTTCCGCCACTCGTTCCCTCAAATGGTACTCATCCTCAGCCATAATGCCTCTTTCTCTCTCTTTATCAACTGCCACCACCCAGATAAAGTTGTTTACAGCAATTGCTTCAAGTGTCCCAGGCCTGACTCCTGGCCACCATTTCAAATTGCATACAACAGAGAGAAAACCGGTGCAGAACATGGAGCCTTCTGACTCCACGTGCATCATCATTCACCCTGTGTTGCATTTTTCCTTATACTGGCTCAATGTCATCTCGACATTCGGGGTGTATACTTGCAGCCCCCGTCAAGGAGCCACTGATGGCTCTTGGGACTGCCATCCCCCAGAGCTGGCTCCTGCCCACCCCGGAAAATAGCTGTTTTCCTTGGCTGCAGCTTTGAAACTTTTTGACAGCAGGTACCACTGTCAGAAAGTGGAGCTCCAGAGATGAAATGTTCCAGCAAGCGGGGAGCTGCTGTTAAAAGCAGCTTGTTGCTTGCTAAAGCAATGGCACCACGAGGGAAGCCTTGAGTCTTACCCCGCAGTGTCAGGTAGTCCGTGAAGGGCATTTTGCTAAATATTAAATAAAAATAAATAAATAAATATGTAGGGACCATGGGGGAGGCTTTGACGTCTCTCTCGCGGTCCCAGATAGCCCATAAAGGGCAAAAACATTTTTATTTTTAAGAGAAAGCAATAGCTCAGTGTGAAGGTCGCAGATCTTCACACTGAGCATTCAGGGTTTGAATCCAGCCGGAATCCCTTCCTTTTTTTTCTTTTAAAGTACAAATTCTTTTAATTTAAAAATGACAGATACATTTTTTATTTTAAATTGTGCAGAAATATCACATTCTAAGTATATCATACATCAAAGCATAAAAAACTTGCTCTCTCTCTCTTCTCACTTTCTTTCTCTCTTGTCTCTCTTTCAATCAATTTCCCCCCTCACACACCTGCTCAGACACTTACGCACCCAATCACAGACCAACTCAGACACTCTCGCACCCACTCACAGACCCACTCAGACCTTCGTTCACCCACCTACAGCTCCAGTTAGACCCTCACGCATCCATTCACAGACCTGAGCACACACTGATGCACCCACAAAAACTCTGATGTATTCACTCTCACACCCAGACAGTCTCACTGCCACTCTCACCCCCAGATAACCATCTCACACCTATCCTCACACCCAGAGAGGCAGCAGCCAGCTTCTACCATGCACGCCCAAAGAGCCAGGCAGAGCATTTGGCTGGGAGGTTAAGGGGGGGTTTTGTCCACAGGGTCTGGCTGCAGGCCAGGTCTTACAGACACTTTTGCTAAGCATGGGTGAAGGCTGTGCATGGTGCAAGGTTGGATGCTTATAGGGGGTTGGTCTCAGGGCCTGGCCCAAAGGCCGTTCGTGGCAGTGTTTGGATTAACATATAGTAACAAAAATTACTATATGTTAAACAAACCATAGACATTCACTGAAAAAACAAAGGTTACAGGGATGTTATAGTTAGAAAATGGAATTAAAAAATAAAAAGAAATTCAACCATGGGGCGCGAGGTATAGTTACCTTAGGGCATGGGTTTTAGTTATTTGAGGTAACTAGCTATAATTGGTTAATTTCTATGGTTTTGTAAGTTTAAAAGTTTTGATGCCATAAAGTAGCACAGAAGGTTTATATGCCTGATGCGAAGAACAAATCTGTATTTTATGTGAATAGCTGAGTGGATTAGTAAAGCCATCTGTTACCCGCACTTTAAAACAAATGAATTGTATTTACAAGAGGAGCTATGGAGATTGGTGGTGGTGAGGGAATCCAAGGAGGAGGTCATGGGAGGGGGAGCACCAAAAATGATTGTCGGACTGGGCACCACCAGCGCTAAAGGCTGTGATGATCGGTATGTGGCAAGGTGAAGTCATAGTGTGTCTTTTTTGTTTTTTCATTGCCTTTAGAGAACCTGCTGATTGAGGGAAGAAGCAAAAGTAAGGTGCCTGTCATTTACTGTTGCACACATCACACACACACATTCACCAGCAATTTTGCAAACAACATATCTGTCTTTTACGTAGGCTAGTGTTTTAGAAGGACCGTTTTGCCAGTAGCATAAATGGCGTCTCGTTGGATGACTGCTGCTTAAGACATAACTCGGATTATGGTGAATAGCTCTAAGGAAGGATCCAAGACTGAGAAATCAGATACTGAGACAGCATCTGAGGGAGAGGACAATGGAACAGAATCTGGGAGTGATTTTTAGTCCCATCTAGTGACTTCTCTTCTAGTGATTCTGAGGCAGACGATGAGGACAGTCGTGCTGTCCCTTCGCAAGCACAGTCTGTGCAGTGGGACAAAAGAGGGTTAGCCCAACCCAGAGAACAGGTGCATGTGGTGGCAAGTACAGAGTGCTTTCTTGGCAGCCCCCCAACTTAGTTCAGCCCCAAATTCCACCTTTTACTGATGACTCTGGATGTAAAGTCAATAAAGCCAACTTTTTGCCAATTGACTAAGTCCATCTCTTTTAGGATGTTGACTTCCTTCAGCAAATTGTGCAGCAAACAAATTTGAATGGTGAACAATTTCTGGGGGAGCATAGATAATCTCTAGGGCCCCATTCTAGGGCACACCAGTGGAGTCCCACTTCACTGCAGGAGTTAAAGATATTTTTGGGCTTTATGCTCAAAATGGAGTTAGGATAGAAACCCACCTTGCAGTCCTACTGGTTGACTCACACGGTTTGTGTAACCCACATCTTTGTACTATACTTGAGAAGAGATCATTTTTTGCTATTGTAGTGCATAGTGCGTTTCAATGACAATTCTGCTTCATTGCCCCAGGAACCTCCAGACCATGACAGGCTGTTCAAAATTTGGCCTGTAATGGAACAATTGTCTGCCAGGTTTCCAGAGATTTATACTCCTGGGAAGAATATAACAGTTGATTAGCAATTGATCCTGTACAAAAGGCGTCTACTGTTCAGGCAGTATGTTGCAAGCAAAAGAGCTTGCTGTTGTATCAAGCTGTATGTGAGAGCTCTACTGGCTATGCATATAGCTTGAGAGTGTATACAGGGAAAGACTGCATGCTAAACCCTGTAGGCTGCCCTCCCATGTTAGGGGTCATAGGAAAGATTGTATGGGAGCTTATCCAGCCACTTCTTCACAAAAGTTATAACGTTTATGTGGACAATTTCTATACAGGAATAAAGCTATTCAGTGAGCTCTACAAAGCTGGCATTGTGAGCTGCTGTACAGTTTGTTGTCACCGCAAAGGATTCCCGCAGGAGCTGGTTTTCAAGAAGCTCCAGAAATCCCAGAGTACTGCACTGCATTCCAATGAACTGCTCACAGTCAAGTTCTTCGATAGGCATGATGTGTATGTGTTCACAACAATTCATGATGAGAGCACTTCATCCATTATGGTTTGGGATCAGATGGCCGAAGTCCATAAGCTCACCTGTACACTTGATTACAATAAATACAGGGGTGAAGTGGACAAGAATGACCAGGTTCTTCAACCATACAATGCGAGTTGTAAAACTCACACTTGGTAAAAGAATCTGTTTACCCTTCTGAGCAAGATGGGGTCATACAAGGTGTATGTTGTTTATCATCAGAAAACCACAGGAAGACTCATGTCTTTCCTTGACTTTCCAGTGTCTATGATTGAAAGCCTCACTGCTGCTACAAGAAGCAGCAGCTTTCACTTCATGTTTTGGAGGACGTGGCGAGGCTGCAGGAGTGACACTTTGCTGATTGCATTCCTAAAACACCCAAAAAGGATCGACCATGTTGTTGTTTTAAAGTGTGCTTGAAGCAAGGAAAGAGACAGAAGATTGTGTTTACTGTCCCCAGTGCCCATCTCAACCAGGCCTGTGTTTCTTACTTGCTTTATGTTGTATCATGCTAAAGCAAACTTCTGTAAAATTCACTGAGGTGGAGCTGCCATTCGGTAAACCTTTCAATGGCTGCGCAGGATTCCTAACATCCAAGGGCCACCACTTTGTTAGGCAAGCAGCCACAGAATTTTAGTTCATCTGCTTCAGAAAATCATGGGCTTCCTTATGGCCTGCTTGACACCTTTATCTGCCATCAGAACATGGTAGGTGTTCTGTTTGACGATTAATGTGCATTATAGTCCCCATACTGCACATACTGTTGGAAAGAACATACGCCACACTGTCACGGAGTACAGTGTGTGGCAAATTGTTCAAAGAGTGACTGAATTTTAAAGAGCTTGTTAGGGAACTTATGTCTTCTAGAGAAAGACCACCCTGATTGCCAACGAGAACCAGACAAAGGGGGTCATTATGACCCCGGCGGTCGGTGGAAATGTAGTGGTAGTACTGCCAACAGGCTGGTGGTAACACATACCACCATATTATGTACCACACCGACTGCCATGGGGGTAGCAGCCGCCGGTCTGGAAATTAAAATCTCCAACCCGGCGGGTGCTACTGTCCCGCCGGCGGCAATATGACCCTGCCTACCGCCTTGGTTTTCGTGGCATTCGTTAGGCCACAAAAACTATGGTAGTACGCCCTACCAGTGACAGGGAACTCCTTCCCTGTTACTGGTAGGGGGTTCCCCCAGCACTCCCCATACAACCCCCCAAACACTCCCCATACAACTCCCAACCCCTCCTCCATCCACACCTCCCCCTTCCAAACCGCCCCCCATACATGCACACACGCAGGCACACACCACACATTCACACACTCACTCGCACAGGCATACACACATTCATACATGTCTGCATCCATTCATTCACGCACACATCCGTACACACATCCAAACTTACACGCAGACACGCATTCACTTTTCCATTCATTCACACATTCTCACACATGCATACGCACGCAACACTACATACTCATGCGCATGCACGCACACACTCACACAGTCATGCACACACCCACACACACACATACAACACCCACCACCCTCCTCCCCTGTCAGAAACCCTACTTACCTGAATCCAGGGGATCTTCCGGCAAGGGAGGAGACGGGGCACTGCTACCGCCAACAGCGCCCACCAGCGGAACACCGCCAGGCCGTATTATTTTTCATAATACAACTGCTGGTGGTCTACTGGCGTGGCGTTGCTGGTGGTAGCAGCGCCCCCTTAATACCATCCGTGAGCATGGCCACAGCCGGATTTCTGCCCTTCTTGTGGCGGAAATCCAGCTGTGTTCATATTATGGCGGAGTAATGTTAGCCACAGTGACGTCTTTTGGTGGCCGTCGCCACGGCGTTAGACGGCACTTACCGGCAAAATTGTAATGTGGGCCTAAGTTTAATAAGTTAAACAAATGTCCTATTGGACATATTCACTAATGTAGGAAAGTACCATCTTGCCTGGCATGTTACCCCCATTTTTCACTGTATATATGTTGTTTTAGTTGTATGTGTCACTGGGACCCTGGTAACCCAGGGCCCCAGTGCTCATAAGTGTGCCTGAATGTGTTACCTGTGTAGTGACTAACTGTCTCACTGAGGCTCTGCTAATCAGAACCTCAGTGGTTATGCTCTCTCATTTATTTCCAAATTGTCACTAACAGGCTAGTGACCATTTTTACCAATTTACATTGGCTTACTGGAACACCCTTATAATTCCCTAGTATATGGTACTGAGGTACCCAGGGTATTGGGGTTCCAGGAGATCCCTATGGGCTGCAGCATTTCTTTTGCCACCCATAGGGAGCTCTGACAATTCTTACACAGGCCTGCCACTGCAGCCTGAGTGAAATAACGTCCACGTTATTTCACAGCCATTTTACACTGCACTTAAGTAACTTATAAGTCACCTATATGTCTAACCTTTACCTGGTAAAGGTTGGGTGCAAAGTTGCTTAGTGTGAGGGCACCCTGGCACTAGCCAAGGTGCCCCCACATTGTTCAGAGCCAATTCCCTGAACTTTGTGAGTGCGGGGACACCATTACACGCGTGCACTACATATAGGTCACTACCTATATGTAGCTTCACAATGGTAACTCCGAATATGGCCATGTAACATGTCTATGATCATGGAATTACCCCCTCTATGCCATCCTGGCATAGTTGGCACAATCCCATGATCCCAGTGGTCTGTAGCACAGACCCTGGTACTGCCAAACTGCCCTTCCTGGGGTTTCACTGCAGCTGCTGCTGCTGCCAACCCCTCAGACAGGCATCTGCCCTCCTGGGGTCCAGCCAGGCCTGGCCCAGGATGGCAGAACAAAGAACTTCCTCTGAGAGAGGGTGTGACACCCTCTCCCTTTGGAAAATGGTGTGAAGGCAGGGGAGGAGTAGCCTCCCCCAGCCTCTGGAAATGCTTTCTTGGGCACAGATGTGCCCAATTCTGCATAAGCCAGTCTACACCGGTTCAGGGACCCCTTAGCCCCTGCTCTGGCGCGAAACTGGACAAAGGAAAGGGGAGTGACCACTCCCCTGACCTGCACCTCCCCTGGGAGGTGTCCAGATCTCCTCCAGTGTGCTCCAGACCTCTGCCATCTTGGAAACAGAGGTGCTGCTGGCACACTGGACTGCTCTGAGTGGCCAGTGCCACCAGGTGACGTCAGAGACTCCTGCTGATAGGCTCCTTCAGGTGTTAGTAGCCTATCCTCTCTCCTAGTTAGCCAAACCCTCTTTTCTGGCTATTTAGGGTCTCTGTCTCTGGGGAAACTTTAGATAACGAATGCAAGAGCTCATCCGAGTTCCTCTGCATCTCTCACTTCATCTTCTGATAAGGAAACGACTGCTGACCGCGCTGGAAGCCTGCAAACCTGCAACATAGTAGCAAAGACGACTACTGCAACTCTGTAACGCTGATCCTGCCGCCTTCTCGACTGTTTTCCTGCTTGTGCATGCTGTGGGGGTAGCCTGCCTCCTCTCTGCACCAGAAGCTCCGAAGAAATCTCCCGTGGGTCGACGGAATCTTCCCCCTGCAACCGCAGGCACCAAAAAGCTGCATTACCGGTCCCTTGGGTCTCCTCTCAGCACGACGAGCGAGGTCCCTCGAATCCAGCGACTCTGTCCAAGTGATCCCCACAGTCCAGTGACTCTTCAGCCCAAGTTTGGTGGAGGTAAGTCCTTGCCTCACCTCGCTGGGCTGCATTGCTGGGAACCGCGACTTTGCAGCTACTCCGGCCCCTGTGCACTTCCGGCGGAAATCCTTTGTGCACAGCCAAGCCTGGGTCCACGGCACTCTAACCTGCATTGCACGACTTTCTAAGTTGGTCTCCGGCGACGTGGGACTCCTTTGTGCAACTTCGGCGAGCACCGTTTCACGCATCCTCGTAGTGCCTGTTTCTGGCACTTCTCCAGGTGCTACCTGCTTTAGTGAGGGCTCTTTGTCTTGCTCGACGTCCCCTCTCTCTTCAAGTCCAATTTGCGACCTTCTTGTCCCTCCTGGGCCCCGGCAGCGTCCAAAAACGCCAAACGCACGATTTGCGACTAGCAAGGCTTGTTGACATCCTTTTAGCGGGAAAATACTTCTGCACGACTCTCCACGGCGAGAGGGATCCGTCCACCAAAGGGGAAGTCTCTAGCCCTTTTCGTTCCTGCAGAAACCTCAGCTTCTTCTGTCCAGTCGAAGCTTCTTTGCACCCGCAGCTGGCATTTCCTGGGCATCTGCCCATCTCCGACTTGCTTGTGACTTTTGGACTTGGTCCCCTTGTTCCACAGGTACCCTAGATTGGAAATCCACAGTTGTTGCATTGCTGGTTTGTGTCTTTCCTGCATTATTCCTCTAACACGACTTCTTTGTCCTTAGGGGAACTTTAGTGCACTTTGCACTCACTTTTCAGGGTCTTGGGGAGGGTTATTTTTCTAACTCTCACTATTTTCTAATAGTCCCAGCGACCCTCTACAAGGTCACATAGGTTTGGGGTCCATTCGTGGTTCGCATTCCACTTTTGGAGTATATGGTTTGTGTTGCCCCTATCCCTATGTTTCCCCATTGCATCCTATTGTAACTATACATTGTTTGCACTGTTTTCTAAGACTATACTGCATATTTTTGCTATTGTGTATATATATCTTGTGTATATTTCCTATCCTCTCACTGAGGGTACACTCTAAGATACTTTGGCATATTGTCATAAAAATAAAGTACCTTTATTTTTAGTATAACTGTGTATTGTGTTTTCTTATGATATTATGCATCTGACACTAAGTGGTACTGTAGTAGCTTCACACGTCTCCTAGTTCAGCCTAAGCTGCTCTGCTAAGCTACCATTATCTATCAGCCTAAGCTGCTAGACACCCTATACACTAATAAGGGATAACTGGGCCTGGTGCAAGGTGCAAGTACCCCTTGGTACTCACTACAAGCCAGTCCAGCCTCCTACATTGGTTGTGCAGTGGTGGGATAAGTGCTTGAGACTACTTACCACTCTTGTCATTGTACTTTTCATAAGAGAAAAATATACAAAACAAGGTCAGTGTATATACACATAGCCAAAAAGTTTTGCATTTCCTCTTTTCACTCTTTTCTAAGTGCTGAAAAGTACTCCTAAACTTTCAAAAAGTTCTTAAAAGTTTAAAAAGTTTTTTTCTGTCTTTCCAAAAAGTTCTGAAAACTTTTTTCTCTTTTTCTATCACTTTAACTCTCTCTAAAAAATGTCTGGCACAGGCCAAAGTGTTGATCTGTCCAAACTTGCATATGACAACCTTAGCTGGAAAAGAGCAAGGAGTCTCTGTATAGAGAGAGGTTTGAGTGTAGGGAAGAATCCTTCCTTGGAACTGTTACTTAACATGCTTAGAGAACAGGATAAGGCCATAGGTGCCCCATCTGTTGAAAAAGTACCTAATAGTTCTCAATCTGATTCAGGGACTCCCCCAGGAAAAGATTCAGGAAAGAAACTTCCTAGCCTGCCCATTACTAGACAATCTAGCATAGATGGTAATGATGATGAGCCACACCAAATAAATAGTGTTGTCTCACATCATAGCAAAAGCATATATTCTCACCATACTGGTAGTAATGTTTCTGTAAACCAAGCTGTTAGGGTGCCTTCTGTAAGGGACAGGTCTCCTTCTGTCCATTCCCATCATAGCTCTGTTTCTAGAAATGTCCCTCCCACCAACCCTGATGACAGAATGTTAGAGAGGGAACTCAATAAGTTGAGGGTGGAACAAACCAGACTGAAGCTTAAAAAGCAACAGCTGGATTTGGATAGACAGTCTTTTGAATTAGAGAAGGAAAGACAGAAGTTGGGTTTAGAAACCCATGGTGGCAGCAGCAGTATTCCCCATAGTCATCCTGCAAAAGAGCATGATTCCAGGAATCTGCACAAGATAGTTCCCCCTTATAAGGAGGGGGATGACATTAACAAGTGGTTTGCTGCACTTGAGAGGGCCTGTGTTGTACAGGATGTCCCTCAAAGGCAGTGGGCTGCTATCCTATGGCTATCATTTAGTGGAAAAGGTAGGGATAGGCTCCTTACTGTGAAAGAAAATGATGCTAATAATTTCCAAGTTCTTAAGAATGCACTCCTGGATGGTTATGGCTTAACCACTGAACAGTACAGGATAAAGTTCAGAGAGACCAAAAAGGAGTCTTCACAAGACTGGGTTGATTTTATTGACCATTCAGTGAAGGCCTTGGAGGGGTGGTTACATGGCAGTAAAGTTACTGATTATGACAGCCTGTATAACTTGATCCTGAGAGAGCATATTCTTAATAATTGTGTGTCTGATTTGTTGCACCAGTACTTGGTGGACTCTGATCTGACCTCTCCCCAAGAATTGGGAAAGAAGGCAGACAAATGGGTCAGAACAAGAGTGAACAGAAAAGTTCATACAGGGGGTGACAAAGATGGCAACAAAAAGAAGGATGGTAAGTCTTCTGACAAGGGTGGGGACAAATCTAAAAATGAGTCTTCATCAGGCCCACAAAAACACTCTGGTGGGGGTGGTGGGTCCAAATCCTCCTTTAATCAGAACAAGGAAAAGAAACCATGGTGCTATTTATGTAAAATAAAAGGCCATTGGACAACAGATCCCAGTTGTCCAAAGAAAGGCACCACAGCTCCTACCACTACAACCCCTACTGCTACACCTAGTGTCCCTACTAATAGCAGTGGTGGTGGGAGCAAACCTACTAATAGCCAATCCAAGGGAGTAGCTGGGCTCACTTTTGGTAATTTAGTTGGGGTTGGTCTGATTAGGGAGACCACAGAGGCTACTTTAGTCTCTGAAGGGGCTATTGATTTAGCCACTTTGGTTGCTTGCCCCCATAACTTGGAGAAGTACAAGCAACTAACCCTAATAAATGGTGTTGAGGTCCAGGCCTACAGGGACACAGGTGCCAGTGTCACAATGGTGATTGAGAAACTGGTGCACCCTGAACAACACATACTTGGACACCAGTACCAAGTAACCGATGCTCACAACATAACACAAAGCCACCCCATGGCTGTTGTAAATCTCAACTGGGGGGGGGTAACTGGTCCAAAGAAAGTTGTGGTAGCTTCAGATTTACCTGTAGACTGTCTATTAGAGAATGATTTGGAGACATCAGCTTGGTCAGATGTGGAGTTGGAGGCCCATGCAGCAATGCTGGGCATTCCAGGGCATATTTTTGCTTTGACAAGGGCTCAGGCCAAAAAGCAAAAAGGACAGGGAAGCTTGGATCCTGGAACAATGGACCAAGTGCTCCCTAAAGCTAGGGCTAGTAGAAGCAAACCACTTCCTACTATCCCTCCCTCTACAGTAGATTCTACTTCTGAGGAAGAAGAATTCCCTCCCTGTGCAGAACCTACACCAGAGGAGCTGGAAGCAGATACTGCTGAGCTTTTGGGTGAAGGGGGGCCTGCCAGAGAGGAGATGAGTGTGGCACAGCAAACCTGTCCCACATTAGAGGGTCTCAGACAGCAAGCTGTCAAACAGGCTAATGGGGATGTCAGTGACTCTCACAGAGTTTACTGGGAGGACAACCTCTTGTACACTGAGCATAGGGATCCTAAACCTGGAGCTGCCAGGAGATTAGTGATTCCTCAGGAGTACAGAAAGTTCCTCCTAACACTGGCACATGACATTCCCTTAGCTGGGCACCTAGGACAAATGAAAACTTGGGACAGGCTTGTTCCCCTGTTTCATTGGCCTAGGATGTCTGAGGACACAAAGGAATTTTGTAAGTCCTGTGAAACCTGTCAAGCCAGTGGCAAGACAGGTGGCACACCAAAGGCACCCCTTATTCCACTGCCTGTGGTTGGGGTTCCCTTTGAAAGGGGTAGGGGTTGACATAGTTGGCCCCCTTGACCCTCCTACTGCTTCAGGCAATAGGTTTATCTTGGTGGTAGTGGACCATGCCACAAGATATCCTGAAGCAATTCCTTTAAGGACCACTACAGCTCCTGCAGTGGCAAAGGCCCTCCTGGGAATATTTTCCAGGGTGGGCTTCCCAAAGGAAGTAGTATCAGACAGAGGAAGCAATTTCATGTCTGCATACTTAAAGGCCATGTGGAAGGAGTGTGGTGTAACGTACAAGTTCACAACACCCTATCATCCACAAACAAATGGACTGGTGGAGAGATTTATTAAAACTCTCAAAGGCATGATTATGGGTCTCCCTGAAAAACTCCGCAGGAGATGGGATATCCTTCTACCATGCCTCCTTTTTGCCTACAGGGAGGTACCCCAGAAAGGAGTGGGCTTCAGCCCCTTTGAACTTCTTTTTGGACACCCTGTTAGGGGTCCACTCACACTTGTAAAGGAGGGTTGGGAACAACCTTTAAAAGCTCCTAAGCAGGATATTGTGGATTATGTACTTGGCCTCAGATCAAGGATGAGTACATGAAAAAGGCCAGTAAAAACCTTCAGGCCAGCCAAGAGCTCCAGAAGCAATGGCATGATCAGAAGGCTGTTTTGGTTCAGTACCAACCAGGGCAGAAAGTGTGGGTCTTGGAGCCTGTGGCCCCAAGAGCACTCCAAGATAAATGGAGTGGACCCCACACAATTGTTGAAAAGAAGGGTGAAGTCACCTACTTGGTTGACTTAGGCACTGCCAGGAGTCCCCATGTCAACCGCCTGAAACCCTACTATGACAGGGCTGATCTCACCCTGCTCATGGCAACAGATGAGGGACAGGAAGAAGACAGTGATCCTCTACCTGATCTCTTCTCTTCCACAGATCAAGATGCTCTTGTGGAAGGTGTAGTTTTGGCTGATTGTCTTACTGCTGAGCAGAAAGACAATTGCATAAATCTCCTAGGACAATTTTCAGAACTCTTCTCTACTGTGCCAGGCACCACTTCTTGGTGTGAGCACACTATAGATACTGGAGACAGTTTACCTGTCAAAAGTAAGATCTATAGGCAGCCTGACCATGTCAGGGACTGCATAAAGCAAGAAGTTCAGAAAATGTTGGAACTAGGAGTGGTTGAGCACTCTGACAGTCCATGGGCTTCTCCTGTGGTACTGGTACCAAAACCCAATTCTAAAGATGGAAAGAAGGAAATGCGGTTTTGTGTAGACTATAGAGGTCTCAACTTGGTAACCAAAACTGATGCTCACCCTATGCCCAGGGCAGATGAGCTTATAGATACACTGGCATCTGCCAAGTATCTAAGCACTTTTGATTTGACTGCAGGGTATTGGCAGATCAAATTATCAGAAGATGCTAAACCAAAGACTGCATTTTCTACCATTGGAGGACATTACCAGTTTACTGTAATGCCTTTTGGTTTGAAAAATGCACCTGCCACTTTTCAGAGGTTGGTGAACACAGTCCTGCAAGGGCTGGAAGCTTTCAGTGCAGCATATTTGGACGATATAGCTGTCTTTAGCTCCAGCTGGGATGATCACCTGGTCCACCTATGGAAAGTTTTGGAGGCCCTGCAAAAGGCAGGCCTCACTATCAAGGCTTCAAAGTGCCAGATAGGGCAGGGTAAGGTGGTTTATCTGGGACACCTTGTTGGTGGGGAACAGATTGCACCACTTCAGGGGAAAATCCAAACTATTATTGATTGGGTTCCCCCTACCACACAGACTCAGGTGAGAGCCTTCCTAGGCCTCACTGGGTACTACAGGAGGTTCATTAAGAACTATGGCTCCATTGCAGCCCCTCTTAATGACCTCACATCCAAGAAAATGCCTAAAAAGGTATTATGGACAGCAAACTGTCAGAAAGCTTTTGAGGAGCTGAAGCAGGCCATGTGCTCTGCACCTGTCCTGAAAAGCCCTTGTTACTCTAAAAAATTCTATGTCCAGACTGATGCATCTGAATTAGGAGTAGGGGCAGTCCTATCACAACTTAATTCTGAGGGCCAGGATCAACCTGTTGCTTTTATTAGTAGAAGGTTGACCCCTAGAGAAAAGCGTTGGTCTGCCATTGAGAGGGAGGCCTTTGCTGTGGTCTGGGCTCTGAAGAAGTTGAGGCCATACCTGTTTGGCACTCACTTCATTGTTCAGACAGACCACAAACCTCTACTTTGGCTAAAACAAATGAAAGGTGAAAATCCTAAATTGTTGAGGTGGTCCATATCCCTACAGGGAATGGACTATACAGTGGAACATAGACCTGGGAGTAGCCACTCCAATGCAGATGGACTCTCCAGATATTTCCACTTAGACAATGAAGACTCATCAGGTCATGGCTAGTCTTATTGTCCTTCGTTTGGGGGGGGGTTGTGTAGGAAAGTACCATCTTGCCTGGCATGTTACCCCCATTTTTCACTGTATATATGTTGTTTTAGTTGTATGTGTCACTGGGACCCTGGTAACCCAGGGCCCCAGTGCTCATAAGTGTGCCTGAATGTGTTACCTGTGTAGTGACTAACTGTCTCACTGAGGCTCTGCTAATCAGAACCTCAGTGGTTATGCTCTCTCATTTCTTTCCAAATTGTCACTAACAGGCTAGTGACCATTTTTACCAATTTACATTGGCTTACTGGAACACCCTTATAATTCCCTAGTATATGGTACTGAGGTACCCAGGGTATTGGGGTTCCAGGAGATCCCTATGGGCTGCAGCATTTCTTTTGCCACCCATAGGGAGCTCTGACAATTCTTACACAGGCCTGCCACTGCAGCCTGAGTGAAATAACGTCCACGTTATTTCACAGCCATTTTACACTGCACTTAAGTAACTTATAAGTCACCTATATGTCTAACCTTTACCTGGTAAAGGTTGGGTGCAAAGTTGCTTAGTGTGAGGGCACCCTGGCACTAGCCAAGGTGCCCCCACATTGTTCAGAGCCAATTCCCTGAACTTTGTGAGTGCGGGGACACCATTACACGCGTGCACTACATATAGGTCACTACCTATATGTAGCTTCACAATGGTAACTCCGAATATGGCCATGTAACATGTCTATGATCATGGAATTACCCCCTCTATGCCATCCTGGCATAGTTGGCACAATCCCATGATCCCAGTGGTCTGTAGCACAGACCCTGGTACTGCCAAACTGCCCTTCCTGGGGTTTCACTGCAGCTGCTGCTGCTGCCAACCCCTCAGACAGGCATCTGCCCTCCTGGGGTCCAGCCAGGCCTGGCCCAGGATGGCAGAACAAAGAACTTCCTCTGAGAGAGGGTGTGACACCCTCTCCCTTTGGAAAATGGTGTGAAGGCAGGGGAGGAGTAGCCTTCCCCAGCCTCTGGAAATGCTTTCTTGGGCACAGATGTGCCCAATTCTGCATAAGCCAGTCTACACCGGTTCAGGGACCCCTTAGCCCCTGCTCTGGCGCGAAACTGGACAAAGGAAAGGGGAGTGACCACTCCCCTGACCTGCACCTCCCCTGGGAGGTGTCCAGAGCTCCTCCAGTGTGCTCCAGACCTCTGCCATCTTGGAAACAGAGGTGCTGCTGGCACACTGGACTGCTCTGAGTGGCCAGTGCCACCAGGTGACGTCAGAGACTCCTGCTGATAGGCTCCTTCAGGTGTTAGTAGCCTATCCTCTCTCCTAGGTAGCCAACCCCTCTTTTCTGGCTATTTAGGGTCTCTGTCTCTGGGGAAACTTTAGATAACGAATGCAAGAGCTCATCCGAGTTCCTCTGCATCTCTCTCTTCATCTTCTGATAAGGAAACGACTGCTGACCGCGCTGGAAGCCTGCAAACCTGCAACATAGTAGCAAAGACGACTACTGCAACTCTGTAACGCTGATCCTGCCGCCTTCTCGACTGTTTTCCTGCTTGTGCATGCTGTGGGGGTAGCCTGCCTCCTCTCTGCACCAGAAGCTCCGAAGAAATCTCCCGTGGGTCGACGGAATCTTCCCCCTGCAACCGCAGGCACCAAAAAGCTGCATTACCGGTCCCTTGGGTCTCCTCTCAGCACGACGAGCGAGGTCCCTCGAATCCAGCGACTCTGTCCAAGTGACCCCCACAGTCCAGTGACTCTTCAGCCCAAGTTTGGTGGAGGTAAGTCCTTGCCTCACCTCGCTGGGCTGCATTGCTGGGAACCGCGACTTTGCAGCTACTCCGGCCCCTGTGCACTTCCGGCGGAAATCCTTTGTGCACAGCCAAGCCTGGGTCCACGGCACTCTAACCTGCATTGCACGACTTTCTAAGTTGGTCTCCGGCGACGTGGGACTCCTTTGTGCAACTTCGGCGAGCACCGTTTCACGCATCCTCGTAGTGCCTGTTTCTGGCACTTCTCTGGGTGCTACCTGCTTCAGTGAGGGCTCTTTGTCTTGCTCGACGTCCCTTCTCTCTTCAGGTCCAATTTACGACCTCCTGGTCCCTCCTGGGCCCCGGCAGCGTCCAAAAACGCCAAACGCACGATTTGCGACTAGCAAGGCTTGTTGGCATTCTTTCGGCGGGAAAACACTTCTGCACAACTCTCCACGGCAAGGGGGATCGGTCCACCAAAGGGGAAGTTTCTAGCCCTTTTCGTTCCTGCAGAAACCTCAGCTTCTTCTGTCCAGTCGAAGCTTCTTTGCACCCGCAGCTGGCATTTCCTGGGCATCTGCCCATCTCCGACTTGCTTGTGACTTTTGGACTTGGTCCCCTTGTTCCACAGGTACCCTAGATTGGAAATCCACAGTTGTTGCATTGCTGGTTTGTGTCTTTCCTGCATTATTCCTCTAACACGACTTCTTTGTCCTTAGGGGAACTTTAGTGCACTTTGCACTCACTTTTCAGGGTCTTGGGGAGGGTTATTTTTCTAACTCTCACTATTTTCTAATAGTCCCAGCGACCCTCTACAAGGTCACATAGGTTTGGGGTCCATTCGTGGTTCGCATTCCACTTTTGGAGTATATGGTTTGTGTTGCCCCTATCCCTATGTTTCCCCATTGCATCCTATTGTAACTATACATTGTTTGCACTGTTTTCTAAGACTATACTGCATATTTTTGCTATTGTGTATATATATCTTGTGTATATTTCCTATCCTCTCACTGAGGGTACACTCTAAGATACTTTGGCATATTGTCATAAAAATAAAGTACCTTTATTTTTAGTATAACTGTGTATTGTGTTTTCTTATGATATTATGCATCTGACACTAAGTGGTACTGTAGTAGCTTCACACGTCTCCTAGTTCAGCCTAAGCTGCTCTGCTAAGCTACCATTATCTATCAGCCTAAGCTGCTAGACACCCTATACACTAATAAGGGATAACTGGGCCTGGTGCAAGGTGCAAGTACCCCTTGGTACTCACTACAAGCCAGTCCAGCCTCCTACAACTAACAATTCTACTTAGTTGGAAAATTTGCAAATTTAATTTGTAGCTTCACTTTCAAAGCAAAAGTAGAAGGGTCAGTGAATAAGTCCCCCAGGATATTGGTTTGGCTTTTTACTTTAAAGACCTTAGGCAGTATTCACCCGCATGACTGGCTTAGTTTCATCAGTAGATATGCACAAAATTATCCACAAAAAAATCCCAAAAATGCATACCACCCAGTGTTTCCCCACTTGCCCTGGTAAAAAACTGTACCCCACTTGTGTGGCTGTGCCTAGTGGCCACATCAGGAATAGATCACCACAGGGTCAACAGTAGCCCTCATGCATGGACTACCAATGACCCTTGGGTGATCCATTCCTGTCACTGGCACTAGGCCCAGGCATACCTGTGGGGTAGCTTTTTTTATTGAGACAAGTTGGGGAATGCTGGGTGGTAAAATGTTTGTGGATCCTTGCATATTCCTGTACTTTATGTCACCAAAATGCATGGAAAAATTGTGTTTTTATTCAACCTTTTACCTTTGCAGTGTATTCTGGGTAAAAAACTGGGGAATACAGACAAGCGATACCTCCCTGGACTTCCCTTGCTGTCTTCTTTTCAGAAATGTCTTGGTGTGATAGGTTTTCCTAAATGGTTCCCGATCCCAGGATGATTTAGTACACCCACATTAGTTATCATTATCACCTCAGTACTTTTTGGGCTGTTCCCTGCCGCGGGCACTTGGCCTACCCACAAAGTTTGAGTTTTGCAAGGGATTCTGGATTACCCAGTCCTGATGCAAGTCAGCTTACCCTACATATCCCTAGCTGTTCAGTTTTCAAAAATGTACACGTTGATTAGGTTTCCATAGGTGCCGGCTGAGCTAGGATCCAAAATCTCAAGCTACATACTTTTGAAAAAGGTTCAGTTTTCTGTGGAAAAATGTGCTGTGTCCATGTTGTGTTTTGGGCCATTTCCTTTCGCAGGCACTTGGGCTACCCACACAAGTGAGGTACCATTTTTATCGAGAGAACTGTGGGAATGCCGAGTGGAAGGAAGTTTGTTGCTCCCTGCAGATTCCAGAACTTTCCATCACAGGAATGTGAGGAAAATGTGTTTCTTTAGTCAAAGTTTGAGATTTGCAAGGGATTCTGGGTAAACAAATGTGATGAAAGCCATGCAAGTCAGCCCACCCTGTATACTCCTAGGTACCTAATTTTTTAAAAATTTACAGGTTGGCTAAGTTTCCCTTGGTGCTAGCTGAGCTAGGGTCCAAAATCTCGAGCTACTCACTTTAAAAAAAAGGCCAGTTTTCGTTGGAAAAATGCATTGTGTCCATCTTGTGTTTTGGCCGTTTCCTGTCGCAGACACTAGGCGTATCCACAAAAGTGAGGTACCATTTTTATTGTGAGATTTGTGGGAGCATATACTAGTAGAACATTTGTTATTACCTATTGGTTTTCACTGCATTTGTGCCTTTCAAATGTAAGCCAGTGTGTCAGAAAGATTACATTTTAAAAAATACCCTCCAAATCAATACACTACTATGGGTACCCAGAAATTCAGAGACGTAGAAATAACCACTGCTCCTAAGCTCTATATCTTGTGCCTATTACAGAAATGCATAAGTTTCCTTGCTACCCATTTTTGCTGTAAGAATTGGTCTATACTCGATACTCAATGAAAAACCATTTAATGATGCAGCTCAGTCGTTGGCACTTGGAACCTTGGGTTCTTGGAGAACCTACAATCCCTATACATCCCCACAACCAGAACGGTCTAGCAAACATAATGGTATACAGCTTCTGTCAATCGACCATCATGACAAAAAGTTACAGATGGAAATGTTGTCACAAATGCCTGTTTTTTCCTACTCATTTTTAAAATGTCTTTATTTCAACATTTCTTTTCCTTGGCAAAACCTTGTTGGATCTACACATAAGACCCCTTCCTGAATTTTTTATTTTGTCTAATTTTAAGAAATGTATAGCTTTTCTGGATCACCTATGGGTTTCAGGTTGGTTTCCACCACAAAGTGTAAGTAGGGGGAGAGCACAAAAATAGGGAAAATAGTCTACCTCTTAGAAAAATGCCAAAACTGTGGTACACAATTAGTTTTCTGGATTAATCTCTGCATGTTCTTGAAAGCTGGGAAGATGGTGACTTTAGTACAACAAACTATTTGTCAATGCCATTCTTAGGGGAAAAAACAGACACTTTTACCTGGAGTACTTTTCCCCAATTTTTGTCAAATATCTCAAAGTTTTGCTATATTTTTCCTATTTTCTCAGTCCTTTCCAGGGGAATCCACAAACCCTGGGTACTTTTACAATCTCCAGGATGTTGAAAAAAAGGACACAAATTTGGTTTGGATACCTTATGTGAAAAACAATAAATTATGGTGCCCTAAGCATGAGGTCCTGCAGCTAAGGGGTTAAAACAACTAATACCTGCCATTCATGCCATTCTTATAGCTTTGGGGGCCTCAAACAGTCTGAATTCTCACACTTGTAGCAGTGCGATGGTTAGTAGTTGCATGGCTGAGTTATCCAGGGTGACGGACAGGAATTAATGGTGCTCCCAGACAGTGGTCCCTGAATCCCGTAAAAATAATTAATAAAGATGTAGTCTACATCCATCCATGTTGCAGACACCGTAGAGTATGTCGTGTCCCTGGGGCCATGCCTCGTGTTAGGACCTAACAAACGGCTCCAGTTCTGGCTCGCCCCTCTGCTGTGCATTACTGGGGAGCTTTGTGCTGTTTCCTGTCTGGGACTTGCAGGTGCCCCACTTTGAAAGAGGTGTCCTCTAAATGAGACCTGTGGCGATTCCCCTTTCAGGTGCCAACGGGCACTAGAACCACTGCTGGACCTGTGAGGCAGTGTGGTGGCCTTCTCCCTAGGGCCCCCCTGAATACCGTTAGGTGCTGCCAGCTGAAGGGGGAGTGCTATGCTCTCCCATCTGACATAGTAACTCTCCCAAGGACAACAAGGCCCTCATGACCTGGACTAGACCTGGAGGAATAGTGGGACACAATCTAAAATACCTAGGGATCTGCCTTAGTAGGGCATTGTGAGACACGATGGAAGAGCTAGAGAGATACCGTATGCTAGTCACATTTGAACTTATCCTTATGGAGGAGAGTGCAAATCATCAACATTACATCTTCACAATGCTACCACTGCCAGTACCAAAGCCCATATTGCAGGGATTATCCATTCTGTGGAAATCCTTCCTCTGGCATGGATGGAAGCAAAGACTTAAACTATCCAAACAACATGCACCCACAGAATCCAGAGGTCTCTGGCTTCCACACGTGTAGTCCTACTGGCTATACTTACAGCTGATGCAGCTAAGGTAACCTATCCACTCCAGCCCTGAAACTCCACAATGGATGAGGGTTGAGTGGAATTCTGGGAAAATGCTGTGGAATTAGCTTATTCTATACTAAAGATATGTACCGGACTGAAAGAATGAACCCCATTCTTCATGAAGTGGCTTAGGCACAATTCACACAAGGTCTTCAAAATAGACTGTAATTTCCACTAAAAGGCTTGTTTGTGGGATAATGGAGCAATCCACATAGGGGGCACTGCCTCGATTTGAACAGTAGTGATGTCTCCCTAAAAGATCACTTGCTCACAGAGGACATGCTTAAAACATTTGTAGAAATGGAGGCCAAATTCCTCAATCTCTGGTTATTTCTGGCACTTCTGGAACTAACAATAATTGAGGCACGTAATTGCCAGTTCCCTTTCCACATGACCAATTGATGTACCAGAATCACCTATCCTGAACTTCTGACCATTTGGGGCACCTACAATGTTTCAGTGCCAGGTTTCTAGAAAGACTGGGGGTGACCTATGATAGTGAAGACTGAGATAATGTACTGCAAATGTATGAAAATCCCCTATATCTTACACCTAAGGAAAACAGGATTCCAAATACAGAGACATGGATTCAGGAAATGCACCGCCTGGCCTCCGGGGAGTAAGTGATTTACAGGATCCAAGATTATATAGCTGATCTGATGATTTAGATGAGATTCTAAGAAATGTCTTATTAGAAGGGAGGAATACATGGTACAGTCACATACACCGGGTAACTGGCCCCACTGCAGAGTCGGTTTATAAACACATGGGGCACATTCATTACATTGCATTTCTACTATGAGGGAGGGTTTAGTTATTACATCTCTCTTTTTTTTTCTTGCCTTTCCCTTTTTTTGTTCTCATATACATTTTCCGAGCCCTATCTTTCCATGAGTACCCTACCCAAACACAAGGCTATTAGAGGATATAGACTATATTATTCCCAATTTCTATAACTAGAGTAAGAGGACAATGATACCTAACAGCTTGTCTTTGTTAACTGTTATTTGTTCAAAAATATATTGCAGTGCTCTGTTTCACACCATATTGCATGATCTTATCATAAGCTTCTAATCAGTTATTCATATCACACTGCAGTGACTTTGTTTTGTAAATAGCATTCTCTAATCAACTTTTTTCCCCTGGGTACAAAGTCACGATATATATGGGAAAGGACCGCAAGAAAGTGGTGGGCAGAGAGGAGTGGGTACATTTGTTGTGAAATGCATTATCTTCAGGAATGTCAATTCACCAAAATGCTAGAGTTAGCATTTTTAAATCTCTCTATACTTGTGCTGACAGAGGCCATAGTTTTGAGACAGCCAGGAAATACAGAAGCCACAGGATCTAATGAGCAGAGCAGTATACCACAGGTCTCCTGGCATTACCATAGGATTGTGCAAGCACTGACAGAGCTCAGCCTTCCCTCTCACTGCAGACAATTTGAACAGCTGCATTGTTCCCAGACATTCCTAGTGCTGGGGCACAGCAGAGACTTTCTCTCACCTCTAGGAAAGAAATCAGACAGTTGTTGTTATTCCAAAGTACCAGATCAGACACATCCTTGTGTGTCAGCCTCTACAAAGGCTTGGCCACCAGGGAAAACGTGGGAATTCATTGACAATGGTAGCCCACCATTCCCAAAAGCATCATCACTTTCTTTTGTGTAGTTGTTGGAGTTATATTCAAACTGGCTGAAAATCTCTCTTGTGATACTTTTCTCCGCTCTTTTCAATGTGATGGCCAAGGTAATGCACTTCCTTTTGACAGTATTACAACTTTCCTGGGGGCACTTTATGTCCATTCTCAGCTAGGTAGTTCAACAGAGCAATGGTATGGCTTCTTGGATATTCAACACCATCAATAGGATGCTGATATATTGTATTAGGAGTGTTTTAAAAGGCATGACCAAAGATTTCATATTTTTCTTAAGAAGCTGGTTAAAAAAGGACTGGATGTTCGTATACCCATTTGGGATTCTGCCCCATGCCAAAACATGGTTTCCAAACTGAAATACGAAGAGGAATTGTCTATCTTTATGCAATGGGACAACAAGGAATTACTATGTTCACTTTATGCAGATCCTGTCAATCCTGTACTTCCCATTTGGCTTCTCTAAGTCCATAATGGGAGAATGGCAAGGACTACCCATGATTTCCCATAGGATCCCCTGCTCAATCATAGACTTGATCATGGCATGAATTCCTGCAATCGTCACAGGTGTTGAATTGTATTGTGGTATTCTCAGGAACTCTGCATTTGGTTTGCCTGTTACTCACAAAGTCTCAAATCCTTTATTTAGTCTGATATCCTTTCCTGAAAAATCCCACACGTCAACTTTGACTGTGTCTCTCAAATCTTGAGGTAAATCATCAACAGTCAACAAGGTACACAAGGTACAAGAGGACCCATCATTTGCTAATTTGAAGGCAGCATCCTCATCATGAGTCTACATTTCTATGCCTGCTGGAGTACAATAGAAGGTACAATTTAATTTGCAGAGTAAGTCCCTTCCCAAGAGATTCACTGGGCTGGAATCATACACCACAAATCTGTGTCTCTCTTCAGAAGACCCTAGTCTCACTAAAACCAGCTCAGTTTATTAGGTTTTCATGTGCTTGTTTGCTACTTATACAACTTGGACTTATTGTCCTGAGAGTGGTAGGTTGAGAACCTCTACTGTTCTAAAAGTAGAGCAGATATCACCAGTATCAACCAAAAACGACAGAGCGCAGCCATCCACCTCACTGTTTATAAATGGTCCACTCTGGTCAATTTCCAAGGCTGCGCCAAGCACGTAGTCTTCCTCCCCTCTCAGGCACTGTCAGGCTGATTGACCGGACCCACAGTTCTCTATCGGCTCAAAGAGAGGAAATTGTTGAAAAGCATTCCCTTCCTTTGTCGCATTCATATTTACATTCGGAACCTGATTGACATTATATCTAGAACTCATTGCACTCTGTTGTGGCAATGAAGGCTGGGGAACATGCACCATATGGGCTTGGGGCACGTTAAAATTTGAACTTCCCTGCCTCAGAATATTCTGCACAGTGTTAGTGTTTTCTTATGGTGCAAATCCTCAATTTTGGAGCTGATTAGCTGGATTCAAACAACATTCCTGCTTCCAATGCCACGTCTTGTTACAAAAGTGGCAAAGGGTTGTCCTTTTCAAACTATTAACATCAATTCTAGTACTAGGGTCAAAAGGCATTCCCTAACCTCTAGTCACTTAGAACGACAATATCAAACAACATATTTTGGTCAACCCACAATACTTGCAATACCTTCACAAACCTCTCAACTTGCTTATGCCACTGAGCTGGCTTCTTACTCAACTTTGGAAACTTAATGGTGAATGTCTCAAGATCACTTCTACTGCACATAACCTCCACCAAACACTTCTCTCAAAGGGAAGTTAGAAATGCCTCCCTCTGCTCCTGTCTGAGGTGGCTCTTCCGAGGGCTCCTTTGCTTTTTTCTTTTTCACTCTCTTGGCTTCCTATTTATTAAATTCATTCCACTCCAGATATTATGGATAAATTCCTTAATTTGAGTTTTTATTCCCGGAATTCTCATGTCAATTATGTCTTTTGCCATCTGTATTTGGAACAGGTAAATAATAGGTTGATTTCCATGGAGCCTTAGTTTTATACATAGGAACCACAGGACCTATGGTGACTGGGACAGTAAGAGCATCTACATTATTTGTAGGGGAACAGCTGAAGCACACATTCCCGACTCTCTATTTCTCTGCCCACAAGGTATACCAGTTCCCACAGGACTAGAGGTCCCGTTCATCGGGGCAGTAGCAATCACCAGGTTTCCAGGACTGCCAATACAATTTCCACCTTCCCAACTAGCTTTGTGGTGTGAAGGTGGATGCTCAGATAGTAACACACCCAAAAGACTATCTCCAGAGTCACTGTCACTGACTATGCTCATGTCATCAGGCTCTTTTTGTTTCTTCTCTTTCTGTTTTCTAGTCGTTTTCCTTTCCCCCTCTCCCTCAGCTGCGTCATTGGTCAAAGCCGAATATAAGCTAACTCCTTCTATCATGTCTGTTCTACACCTCTTCTCTTCTGCATCCCAATTCGCATCAGCATTTGTTCACACAGCTCTTCAAGCTCTGCTCTGATATTTCTCTCTCTGCCTAGAATGAGCTTGTTCCCAAGAATTAAGTGCTTCATATTGTGTGGGTCTAGGAGGTGGTTTCATCTTGTACAGTACCCTCCTTAGATTCTCAATAATTTTCAAATTAAATGTGCCATGTCGTGGAAACATCAATGCACCTTCCTGTTCTGTGATCTTGTGCCATAGACCAAGTCGCACACATGTATGGAGCCCTACATTAATTGCCATAGAATGTCCTAGGGTATCTTCCAGAGGTGCTTCTTCTCCCTCTCTACTAGGTATGTGTACATATCCTCTAAATAAATATTGCATGATTTGAAAATATTTCATCTTTCTGCAATTAACTGTCAACAATTAAAGTAGAATTTTCGACTCGGAAGCAGTGTCACATCCATAATCCTTTGCTCTGCAATAACTACCAATCACAATGCGGTCCCTTATGACATTTTCAGCCGATAGAAGCATGGCAGCACACCAACTGACGTATACCAGCATCGCCCCTTGCAGCAGTTTCTCACTTCTTTACAATATGCATGCACCAACTCTCTTCAACCTTGCACAAATATAATAAAATGTAGCAAGTCACAAAAATATTTTGCCCCTTCCTCTAGAACTTAACAGTTTTCAACCACACAAGAAATTTCACTCAGAATGAAACATCGACCAGGAGGGTATCCTCTACATCAGTACAAGTTTACTCTGTGTATTACGTTAACCTTATAGCAATGGTCTCACATCCATGCAAGATTTGACTGTGCCATCGATGATGTCTTATGACAGACGCCACTTATTAACAGGCAATGACAATACAGTGTCTTCTACACCTGGGATCTTAGGCCATCTTGGACATAGTAACCTCTTCAACTTTGTTTACAATTTACACTCACACAACAAACAAACATCTCCACAAGATAGCATCCAACACACAAACACACAAGCTAAACCTGAACCACTCCAACTCATAATCCTATTAAAACTCACACCTCCTTCACCAATGTGACTCTCTTCAGAATCTCTGCAACTACGATTATCTTCTACAGTCTGGAAATGGGGTTTAGGGACTGGGCTTTGGGGACTAATTAGTCTAGAAGACAGGGCTCTAGCTTTCAATACTTCAGGTACTTAGCATCATTACTCTGCTACCACCAGATCCAGAGTCCAGAGGGGCAAGGAGAAAGCTCATTCACTCATTATGGTAAAATACAGTGTAAGCCATTTGGTCACACATTGAATATCAGAGACAAATTGAAAGTTTAAAATGGGTTTTTATTACAGACATAGAGTCAAACTTACATAAACGAGTCTCAAATCCAGATGAGAATTAAAATGCCGTACAACATTACATTACACTAACATATAAAAAAACAATATCTAAATGGCAACAATGCAGTAAATAAGGAAAAGCATATGATGTTTTGAATTCAAGCTCAGATTTCCTTGCCTACTCATTGAATCTAAATTCTTCACTATTCTATTAGACTAAAGGTAGCTTCAGAAAAAAATGTCAGCATTTCAGAATCTTCAGCAGAAGTTCTAACAAGAAAGATTTGAATAGAGTAAAGCAACCTAGTCTAGGAAAAGGCAGAGGTCTTCTCTAGTCAAAGGGCAAAGGGACAACACTTTAATCAACCTCAAAACCTTCCAGTAACTGATCTTACAGCCAAGGAAATTTCCATTAACTGGGCACCATTTTGAATCTTATCTGATTATTTTTTGCTCTCTCCAGTTCACTTCTGCGTGACCTTGTATTACTTTCATGTTCAGGAATCCGAAAGGGGAGTTTGGTCTTCCAGCTCCCTGCTACTGGCCCTCGTCCTTGGCAACCCATATCACGCTTCCTTATCTGTACCTAACAATGTGCAGAGGGAAGAAAATAATGCACAAAGCATCATGTCGAAATTAAACACAGAACTTGTATAGGCCTTAACTCCAACCTTCTCCACACACTTTTGACACACATTTGACTATTAAAGTATAAGTGAAATTGTCATAAACACAAAATGAGAAGAACATTATAACACCAACACAACATTATAACACCAATACATTTGAATACATTTTGCATAAATGCAGTATAAATAAGGTATGCACAGGCTCTTACTTATATGTGCACTCTGATAACATGGTTCTGCAGTGCACCACATTTACATGAAAAGCCCTTTACACGTGTAGTGGATTACTATTTTTCAAAGCATAATGGCACAGCCAAGTTATGCTCTATCACTGTGTTGAAAGCAGAGTGTAATTCATAGGGGAAGCTCCTTATTCTAGTATTTCATTTTTGAACTTGCACTATGCTTACATCATGGACTGGCAATATAACTCCTCCATGTTTTTAGAAAAGTCCTAAAGAGTGACCCTGAAATGTACAGAGAAATTACCCTATTTGAATCAGTAGGAAAAATGTTTGCAAAAAGCATTTTAGAAAAATAGCAGGTTTGGTTTTGAGAACATATTGTAATACCCTGTGAACCACCTGTGTTCCACTGTAGACCATATAGCTATTCACCAATCTATCTAGATATATGCAGTTAAGGAAACAATCTGTTTATTCCACTTGTAGTGATGTCTCAAGGGCTTTTGATCATGTTGACCATTGAAGATGGATGGAAGAAAATTGTGAGCATCAGTATCCCTCCAATATTCTTAAGACTGTTAAGAGTTTTTCACTCTTTTACCTGGTGTCAAGTGCTGCTAAGAGGTGACAGAAGACTCTCTAGCAAAATGAATGCATACTACGGCTTAAAACAGGAATACCTTTCAGTCCATTTACTTTTTAATGATACCTACACAATTTGCAAGCTTCTTCTTATTGCATTAACTAATTTATCATAAAATTTTTTTTTTTTAATTGTTGCTCCCTTTTATACTCTTAAATGTATTCAATCTTATGGCAGTTGGTTTACAGAGAAATTTAAATACTTATGTAGGTAAACATTACCTCAAAGTAAAGGCTCACAAGAGTAAAATAGTTATATTCAGACTGAAAGGAAAACACCTCATTTAGTTGGGATCAGAGTCCTTCAGTTGTGTGAATACACTTTGGCAGACTTTGTTTCGGATTATTATAGTGCTCAACCTCCCATAGATCATTGAAGAACAAACGTTATTTCTCAATAGGGTGGCATAAGTGGGTTTTTTAACTCAGTTGGGAAGAGACATTTTAATTTTTATTGGTGGTCTATAAAGCAAAGATCTCTCAATCTTACTTTATGGGGTAGAATATCTTCCTCACTCTATATGGTCTCTCCTTCAGAAAGTAGAGGGAAATATCTTGCCTGCTTAGTTTATGGTAAATTCTTCCACTCTGGAAAAATCTGGTCTCCCAAGCATTTATTTTCAGCATGCGATGAAGTAGTGCACTGGGGTTATATAAATTATTGTAGCCGGAAGAAGGAACACTAAAATGCTTCTTTAAAAAAGAATTGTCATCTCAGGGGAAATATGACACTGTTTTGTCTCAGAATCTTCATTTTGCACCACTGACAAGGCTAGACTTTTATTGGGATCACTTAGAGGATTAGTCATATAACTATTTATAAATAGCTCTAAAAGAGTGACACCCCTATCAAGGTCTAAAGTGGATTGCTCTCACTGCTCTTCCTTAAAAGGATACAATGTGATTACCAACTCTGTGATTCTAATCATGATGCAGTCCTATCACGTTTTTTCACTAGAACATAACATTTGAAGATTCGTATTGCTATTATGGTCCGACAGACTACCTATTGATCGATACTTGGGCATCAAAAATTATTTTTTCTTAACAGAATGTCAACATATATTGTTTGTTTGTCCCGCCCTGACACTGCATTGTCAATGATTGTTATTGCCTATTTTTGTCAAGGGGATGTTTACTCCCAAAATAATATCCTAAGATCTTCTCAAAATGAAAATGATAATGCATTATGATATTTTTTTAAGTACTTTAAATATTTTCAAAAAAAATTCTTTTCATGCTTGTGATGATGATATAAAAATGATTGGATTTTTTTTTTGTTTTACTATATTGAGGTCTTTATCAATAAAGTCTATATGTGAGTGAATAAGGATGCAAGTGAGTGTGTTAGTGACTGTGTGAGTAACGGAGTAAGTAAGCAGTCAGTGAGAAAGTGAGTGGGCAACTGAGAGTATCAGTAAATGAGTGTGCGAAGGAGTCAGCGAATGAGAGCGACTGAGTCAGTGAGTGTGAACGAGTTGAAAAAGTCTGTAATAATTATAACTCTTAATTTCTGTCTTCCTCTTTTAAGGCTATATTGCACTAGGCATGTTTTACCTAGAATTATATAATCAAGATCAAATGGCCTTTACAAACAAATAGTAAAATGAGACTTAATTTATACCAAGAAATAAAAAATACTGGGGCACATTCGAGATAATGGTGATTATAGTTCAGTATTAAGAGAATCCAAAAACTAAAATATTTTAATTTATGTTTAAAATATAAAAATGGTCTTATTAATAATTATAATAATAATATGCAGAAAATATGTTTCACCACAGAGTACTTTAACAGTAATACTAGCACAAGCAGGAACCAGACAAGTACACTTGCATTTTGTAAAGCACTGCTGCTCTTTTACTTAACATGTTGTAGCCCTTTGTGGCGTAATTTGCATACAGGGGGCCTGATCCACAAAGGTAAACTGACACTTTTGTGTAGTCTACATTTGTTTTGAAGTTCTCAAAACTGCATTTTAATAACAAGTTTACGAATGCAGAGACTCAGCAGTCTGGGTGGAGAACTCATAAAAAGATAGGCATGTCTTATCTTTCTATGTACGGAGTTTCTTTACTTGTAAAGGTACTACTGACATGCAGTTTTGTGAATTCCAATAAATGCATTAACTCACACAAGAGTGTACATTTATCTTCGTGAATCAGGCCCTGAGTTCCTGAGCAGGATGCTTCTAAACGCATTTGGTCCAATTCACAAACTGTTTAAACTTATGTGCATAACAATTCTATCAGTGGGTGAAAGTCACAGACCTTGGTTCATGGATCTTATGAAGAAGAGAAACCACCATGTAGGTTATATACTTTGGTGATAGTTGAGGGAAGTGAGAGTGCAGTGGCTTTGGAAAGACCCACAAAGCTGTAACTCTGTGGAAATTCAGTAAGCATTTCCAATGGTTTTGAAAAACCAAGGGGCATATTTAACAAAAGTGAACTGCACAAAGTGAAGAGCAACTTCTCTTGCATCCATTAGCATTCCCCTAATGCCGCCATGTGTGCACCTTATTTAAAATGCGGTGCACTATGGCGGTAGTTAGGGGACTAGTGTCTGAATTTTTTATGCGATTTTCAGGATTAGCATAAACAATTCTGACGCTAACCCTACAAAGCACCCCGAGGCCCATTGTAAGCAATGGAAGCTTACTTTTAACACCTGTCCTGAGCAGAGGTTAAAAGTGCCGAAAGAAATGGCGCAAGGAAATCTTTTAGATGTCCTTGAACCTTTTTTTTGGCCCGCTAATGGGGGAATGCCCCCTATGTATACATTATGCCTGTTGCAGGCATAATGTAGGGCAAAGAGTCACAAAGAGGTGCAATGCGTGCATTGAGCCACTATGTAAATATGACATGGCATTTTTGGCCTTCTAACGCCACATTAGCATTAAAAAAATAACGCTAATGTTGCATTGGAATGGCGCTAGGAACTCTTAAATATGCCCCCAACTGTAGCATTAGAATATCTGCCACAATCTTTTCACGTTAAAGAAGTGTAACACTACTATTAGCTATGTGATAATGTTTAGTTAATATTGTACCTTTAGCTCTTTGTTATATTATATACAACTTTGTTTTTCTAAACAAAGTAAGTCATCCATACATAAACAGCTTTCAGAAAAAGGTAAGCAATGCACAGTGTTATTTCTGTTTTTTTATCACAAAATACTTAACTGTGTAGTGATTTTTTTCTGGAAGGACCACAACTAATGTTTCCCTTTGTAATATGGTTTTCCAAATTATGGTGTGAAGGGGCACCTTTCTGTAGTGGTATTAAGATAGCAATTCAGTCCCAACCCCTTGCAACGTAAGACATCTTACCTTCAGTTTTGTGTATTACAGTCTTAATTTACAGCACAAATGCCATGTTAAAAGCCAAACTATCCTTGCACTTACAATCCCGTTTGGCTGCAGACATGAAGGAAAAAAAACACTACCAACCTTCATGCCTATTCCACTCCCCTCCTCTTACAAATCATTTAAAACTAAAACTCTCAGAGGCTTGGATTATACTGAGGCTTCAATACATTACTGAAGAGATAGACAGAGGTCTGTGTTTCCTTTTTCCTGACCTGTACTTCTGTTTTTACTTCTGTGGGAAGGCAGAGCAGGACTCCTGCTACAACCACCAGATCACACTCCAGTATCCCAGCAATGAAACCCCTGTTCAAGCCCTGTTGCACCAATTTACTGACATCTCTTCTGTTTGGCTTACAAGAGCATATACCTGTACCTGCAATGATTCAAGAGCACTCAACCTCAAGAGGGCATTGACAGAGGGCAACAGCTATAATAGGGCCATAGGTGCTATTATTTATTGATGACAGCAAGCCTTTGAACCCAGAATCCATCCCTGAGACCGTAGCCCACACAGGGGAAATGCAAGAGTGCAAAGTTGGCCAGTCTGTTCCTGTTTGTTGGGCTAAAATTATCTTTACCTGCATCTGAAGCAGATTAGTTTTAAGAGAGAATTTCCAGCTATGGAGTAATTGGTAAATTGTGTCCAGTGTGTCACTTCACCATGAAAATCCCTGTAATGTAAGCAGCCTGGGTTAGATCTATTCATGTGCAATTTATCAAATCGTAAATTGGGATTGGTCATATATTGCAGTTTGCAATTTGGTAAATGAAACGTACTATTGAGGAAATCTTCTAAATAGTGATCTCCTAAGATTAGCTTTCCTAAAATACCGTATCATAAAAAAGTGGTTCATTCGTGCTTGCAAAATATGAATGTTACACAGACACACAGCGATGACATAAGAATCGGGAAATACATTGTTTCAATCACATTGAAAAGCATAGGAGCCTCCAGGAAGCTAGTGCTGGGCAAACCATCATCTAAAATCTTCAAGAATGGCAATTCAACAGGAATCAGGAATGAAAAGGAAGTAGAAATATTAGATGAAGCAATAGAGATACTTGTGGAGAAATGCGCGGCCAACAATGAGCAAATTTGTGGGAAAAGTGTCTAACTGCCACAAAAGAAGAATTTGGAGGAGAATACACGATCGTGTTAATGCTGTAGTTGAAACCACATTCAATGTGGCAGAAATTAGAACAAGCTTTTCAATACAACGGGTCTTGCATTTGCTCGAGTGAGAGCTATTAGCGGTGTAAAGAAAAAAAAACGCAGCGCAATCGCACTATGTAAAATGCAGCGCGATGGCGCTGCATGGAAAATAAACAGATAAAGTAGTCCGGACCCCAGGCTCAAAACATCGAGCCTTGTATGTTTCTAGTAGTTTACCGGTGCTGTGTAGGTGGGCTAAACACTGGAAAAGGCATGACGTATGCATGCCTATCACAAATGAAAGCAAGCGGATTTTAAAAGGCCAGCCCACGAACCAATGTAAGTGACTGACGTGACATGGGCATGGTTTGAAGCCCAAAGAGAGATTACTGAATGGACTGAGCACTTTGCACTCGCCCATAAAAAGGTGGTTTGACCTTCAGAATAAAGTCAGAGGGAGGAAGCTGTCAAAACTGCATGGTGTCCATCTATACATCTATCACCCACACATTAAGATGAGGCAAGTTTAAGTATCTTGACATCAGACACTGTATCAGGACTAATTTCAATCTTTGGGCCTGATTCTAACTTTGGAGGATGGTGTTAAACCGTCCCAAAAGTGGCGGATATACCACCTACCGTATTACGAGTCCATTATATCCTATGGAACTCGTAATACGGTAGGTGGTATATCCGCCACTTTTGGGACGGTTTAACACCGTCCTCCAAAGTTAGAATCAGGCCCTATATGTCTTAACCTCCTTAGTCATGCTCAGGTTCGTTACTAAAAATACAAGCAATGCACTATGTTGTGTTTAATATAATATTTACTTTTCTTTTAGAAGTGTAGCATGACATTTCATTAATTGTTTCAATTTCTCAATGTTACATTAGAAAAGGTCTAAATATTTGTGCATGGTGAGATGCATTATAATATGCAGCACATTATTATTATAATTAATGGTATGTTTCAGCTCAACATTTTATGAAACATCCCTATATAAAAGGAAAACAGTATTCATCATGCATACTTTAAAAAAATATGTTCTGTTCAACTATTTAATAAAGTAAAAAATGTGTTACATTTGAAAGTAGAAACATACATTGTACATAGAAATCATTTTATTATGTTCATATTGCAGATAAATACGAATCAATATAATGTAAATTATTATTACATCCTTTCACTACAAAGAGTTTTATTAAACATAACTCTGCATATATGTACTTTGTCAATATATATATATCTGCAAAGTACGTAGATGTGGAGTTAAGAATAGTAAATAAATACTTACCTATTTGCACTTACCTTCTCAATATTTTGGTTCTAGATATTTTTGACACAATAGTCTGTCTACATGAAATTAGTGTTTCCAATATAGAGACATATATAGTGATACATGATTGGCAGAAACATGGATAAATTATTGTATTACATTATTAATGGTATTAATATTTTAGCTGGTGCCATTAAATCAATATGTGGGGGAAGGTGTGAGGAGACTCAGCAGCAGATTAACATATATTGTCCAGTAGATTTAAGAATGTGAATCTATGGTAAGCATGTAGAGAAACTGGCTACTGCTACAGGGTTCTTTAGCGTAAGAACCATTCATAGTCAACAAAAAATGGCATAATGTAGCAGGGACGTAGTTTAGGTCTTGGGGTAGGTTAAATCATCACTGAAATTGCTGCAAACTATGCAAACATGTTCCAATGACCCCTGTTCTAGAAAGTGAGGAGGCTTCCAATTGCAGTAGTTTGTAAGTGTGTGCTGTGATAAAATGTAGGTGTACCCGTAGTCAGACTGAAAGAGAAAAGGACATGTTTGTGATGAATATTGACAGGCCAAATGCTAGCAAGTTAAGAAGGAGACATTACAATATGTTTGAGAAGAGCAAAAGGGAAATCTTTTTTTATGTCTTACATTATGAAGTTAAAAATGTTGGTTCAAAAAGAAATCCTATACTTTTCTGCATTTTGTGTCTTCCACTTTCATGTGAATAAACATGAATACAGTATTTACTTACATACATTTTGATTATGAAAGTTTATCACTATATTATATAGAACTTATAATACACTTACCTTAGAAATAGTTGTTTGTTATGTATGTACGTTGATCTCTTCCATCAGTAGCCCCCATGGCATTGTGAATTGGGATGTGGTGGTCGGTGTTCCTCCTCAACAGAGTTGTTAACTTCAGGCTGGATAGGAAGTCCTTGTCTCGGTCCAACTCTATGCACACTGCACAAGTTACTACTATTTTGTAGGCCGATTCAGATGAATATTACAGAGCACCACGACTTGTATGTAGGCAGCAAACCTAGCCTTACAAAGTTCAAAAGTGCTCTCAAGTACTGCCCTGGAGTGTCTGTGTGCAACATTTTATCTTCTTTGACTATGTGATGTACCATTCAAGTATGGGATCATGATCCAAATACGGAGTGCATATGCACTATCAACTAACACAAACATAATGGGACAGTTTAGAGCAGTGGTAATCTAGACATAAACAAACATAATCTGCATTACAATAAATACCTAGAAGAAAGTTCTCACCAAAGACTCCTGCCATAAGACAAGACTCGTATGGGCCATATTGCTTGAAGATACATAAACCATGTGTTGAACCAGGAAGTTTTGCTACAAATGTTGTTACTTAAACATCCTGCAATGCAAACAATTTGCATGATTAAAAAGTGATATTTTTTATTTCTATACAAATATTCAGTGGAGGACAAATTAAAAGATGTGTGCCATCCACACATACTATAACCTTACGAAACAATTCTACTTTGGTTTGCTACACGTCTTGGGGAGTATTATGGAATGCAATTTATCTGTTAATGTTAAGCTGCATTGCATCAAGTGATTTGTGGAAAAAAATGGGAAGTTGAGCTTTGTGAAACACCCCTTGATGTGTCTACTACAACCTGATAGCTCTCAGTGGCTAAAGTCTGAAGCCAGGAGAGTACCTGAATATGTTTTGGTATAGACATGCTTCTGCGTGTGTCCCTAATTAACACTGGCTGTAATTCAGCAATGAGATCTAAAATAACATTGCTGCTCAGCCTATACTTGTCATAAATCCCCTCTTCAGTCTGCTGCAATAAGTTCACTCTGACTCTGAAAATGAGCTCCAGTTTTGTTTAGAGCAAAGTCCCTCATTTTCCTCACTAGTACAACCAAAGTTACCTTTTAAAAAAAAGGTGTTTTCTTTCCTTTTATGGTTTGCACTTGAAAACAACCTGCTAATATGTGAAATCAAGACCACGTTTTGACTATTCACAGTTTGCGTAAGGTTAATACATCCCATTTAGGACATGCAATTAGAGATTTGTAACAAGTATTTGCTATTTCCAGTAGCAAAAAAGTCAGTAAAATTCAGTATTCATCGCTATTTTTAACAATGGAACCAAAACATGCTTTGATTCCTTTCATACTTACCTTTAGTACAGTTGCAAACCAATTTGTGACCAGTTTAAAAGTCACAAAACCTTTGTACAGCTGGCCATAGTATTTATGTATATATCTATATGGTATTTCTATAGAGGGAACCTAGCCAAAAAGCAGCAGGACCCTCTGCAGTGTCAAAGACAAACATAAAATCAATGAGTGATTGGAGAGGTAGCTCGGTTGTCGATGGTAATGCATTGTGATGTAGTGATTTTTAAAGATCTGAGTCGTTCCTAAACTGGAGCAGCGTTGGAGTGGTAGTGACGAATATGATAATTTTGTTCCAGCTCCAAAGTGCATAAATGGAAAAGGCATGCTAGAGTGCTTTTCTATTTTACACTTCTGATTCTGGAATGTGATGGTGTCTTGTCAGCAGGTGTACTGAGAACCACCAAAGATGGTGAGCTCCTCTGCAACATAAGTGATGACACTGATCATGGTGGCTTTGTAAATTTATGCAGCTAGTTTTGATGGCCTGGCAAGGGGAGGCAATAGAGTTATGTAAGGATAATGGCATTGTAATCGTATTTCTTTAGGCCCTGGATGAAATGTGCAGCACAAACACGTTCTATGGCATGGGCCAAGATGGGACATTGTGCCCCCTCAGTAAAGTACCATACAAGTAATCAACATTCCTAGCAAAATAACATTGCTCATAAAACCTATTTGTTTTACTAATGTGACAGCCAAGCATCTTCAACAGAAATGTTGGGCCACATTTACTAAAGGTTTGGGCCAGGCCAAAGTCACACAAAGTGATGTAAAGCAGCAAACACACTTGTAAAGGTATGTATTTTCCAGCTCAAAAAGTATTGTGTCCTGGAAGGGTACCCTTTTCTGAACGTAAATAGAGCACTAAATTGCTTTACATCACTTTGCATCAAAGTGATATTACTTGGGATTAAATTGGATGGATTAAAAGATACACCCATAGTTTTTGAAGCTAAGTCCTATTGGCCAGTCTGAGCTTAGTATTAAAAAAATAATGCCTACTTGAAGCATTCGCTAGCATGAAGTCATATTTTTATTTTTTTTAAACGTTCCACAAACTTGCACGTGTGCTGTGTAGATTGTTTGAAAGAGTCAGAATGTATGGGTATGCATTATGCTAGCAACACAAACTGGGGTGGCAGGATGAGCAAAAGAACGATTAATTAAACCCAGATTTGTGACTTGGGGTGAGGGTTTGCACTGTTCAGCACTCCGTCCATCATCCTTTTGTGTTGCTAAAGTTGCCCTAAGTGGGAAGGGTATGCCCAGACGTGGGTCCCAAGCTCACTGAGCCACTGGATTCAAGCTAGCGTGGCTGATGAAGGGTGATACCCTGAAACCGGTCCCTGGATGCTTGTTTCCGGTCCAAGGAGGACCTGGCCTGGCAGCTCAGGATGGACTGTTTCCCTGGAAGAACAGGGTCAATACTGATTTACATGGCTGGGTCCAAACTTGTGTGCTGTGGTGAGCAAAAGAACAATGGATTAAGCCCAGATCTGTGACTGAGGTGAGTGTTTGCATTGTTCAGCACTGCGTCCATCATCCTTTTGTGTTGCTATGCATTGTGCTAGACACTACACACACACCTCTGCACCATGGTGCAAATGTTGCTCATGGCTATAGACAACCTGATTGTGGGCCAGCAACAGGCCATTTTTAGGTGGAAATATAAAGTAGTACATAGTTCCGATATAAGTTTAAGAAGAGAGAGAAAAAAGAAAAGGAGTCCTGAAAATCAGGAGCAATGGTCCTCACACACCTTAATTGGTGTCATGCTTCATCATCGGACAGCTCCTCGTCAGACCAGCGCTGCAATGTCTGACGGGCACCCCCGGGGGGGGGCTCTTTGCCGGAGATCTTTTATATACTCGATGATGCCGTGGAACCTAATCTGGATCCGAGAGAGGACAAATCCACAAGAGAGAGAAAAATAAAATTGGCTCAGATCCCTCACTCAATGATTTATTGCTTGCTATTGGGAAATGGTCAAGGTTAAAAGAATGCAGGGAGTGGAATCAGAGGTAATGCTCAGACACTCACGCAAAACACTCAAAAGTAGAGGATGGTGGAAATAATCCAGTCCTCCTTAGTATGCGGTTGACATGTTTCGCGTCTCTGATGGTCCCACAGGATCCAGTGACGCTTCTTCAGGACCTACTAAATCAAAAAATTACTCTAAAAAAATCAATATACTTATACTCCTGCTGACTAACGCTCACAGTCAAGGCGTCATCAGTCACTTACTAAGATTAAACCGGACTGGCTTTTCTTTCCTATTAGTCGCCCATCTTCACTTAAAGAACAGGCTCCATGGGATCACGCTGGCCTCTTGCCTAGCTCACCGAAAATTTATCAGGTAGCCGATGTCCTCAGTAGCACCTACCCTGGGGTCGCGTTCCCGGATGCGGGAACGCGACCCCAGGGTAGGTGCTACTGAGTACATCGGTAGGTGCTACTGAGGACATCGGCTACCTGATAAATTTTCCGTGAGCTAGGCAAGAAGCCAGCGTGATCCCATGGAGCCTGTTCTTTAAGTGAAGATGGGCGACTAATAGGAAAGAAAAGCCAGTCCGGTTTAATCTTAGTAAGTGACTGATGACGCCTTGACTGTGAGCGTTAGTCAGCAGGAGTATAGGTATATTGATTTTTTTAGAGTAATTTTTTGATTTAGTAGGTCCTGAAGAAGCCTGTGGGACCATCAGAGACGCGAAACATGTCGACCGCATACTAAGGAGGACTGGATTATTTCCACCATCCTCTACTTTTGAGTGTTTTGCGTGAGTGTCTGAGCATTACCTCTGATTCCACTCCCTGCATTCATTTAACCTTGACCATTTCCCAATAGCAAGCAATAAATCATTGAGTGAGGGATCTGAGCCAATTTTATTTTTCTCTCTCTTGTGGATTTGTCCTCTCTCAGATCCAGATTAGGTTCCGCGGCATCATCGAGTATATAAAAGATCTCCGGCAAAGAGCCCCCCCCCGGGAAGTGCCCGTCAGACATTGCAGCGCTGGTCTGACGAGGAGCTGTCCGATGATGAAGCATGACACCAATTAAGGTGTGTGAGGACCATTGCTCCTGATTTTCAGGACTCCTTTTCTTTTTTCTCTCTCTTCTTAAACTTATATCGGAACTGTGTACTACTTTATATTAGCATAGTATTGGGAGAACGTACACTGGACCGCCCAATCCTCCCTTTCCCCCCTTTTTTATTGAAACATTTTTAGGTGGAGCCTACCAGAAAGCACAACCTGTCTGTTGCAAAGAACCCACTGTCACTTAACCAAGATCTTAGAGTGAACTTGAAGCCAGCCCATTACTTACAGTTGGTTGGCTTATTGTCACTCTCATTTGCTTAGTGGCTTGATTGTCTGTCTTGTATTTGTCCCTTCACTGGACCACAGTATCTTTACGTGTATCCTTCCACTTCTCACTTTTAGGGAATTATGTTTGTCTTTTTACTTACAGACTCTACAAGAGTGCATATGTTTTCTGGGTGTCTCCCTCATGTGCTTCTTTCCCCCTCTAGCTCCATGCTGCTCTCTGTCATCGATCTCCTCTCCCCGTGCTTCCCTATCGTGTATCTATTTGCTTATGCCATCCATGAGTACATGTGTTTTCCAGCCATCTCTCTTGCGTGCTTCTGTTACAACCCTTTTCTGAGGGCTACTAGGCATGCAGAAGCTACTGGGCCCAAACATGGGGTTTGAGACATTTTACTCCTTGTGTCCTGACCCTAACCTACTATATAGGTCCTGGCAACTGAGCCATGTGCCCCTTCAGCACTTGAGTCCCAGTGGTAACTTGAGTTGAGCAGTCCAAGGCTTCTCCCGTGGTGGTAGATACAAGGGGTGAACATATGGTCAGAACTCAAATTACGTTTTAGCAGAAATACATGGATTGTCTAGGCAAATAATTTCCTTTATGACAAAAGTAGTATTTATATACCAACGCAAATCAAAATACGGAATGCCCAAACAATATACACAGCCACCTGATGGCAGGATTTTAGTGTTCAGTAGGCAGGTTCTTAATCTCACATCCCTCTCATTAGTGATAGGGTTTATTCCAAATTCTTTATAGATGACATTCAGATTAGACCGTGCCAGTGGTCTGAGTCTCAAGAGTCCCACTCCAACTCTGATAAAAGTCAAAAGTGTTCTAGTACTAAAGAGTTATGTACCAGAACAAGTTTTCTTGAGCCTTCGGGCCCCTATGATCGGTCTCACCTGCTCCTGTGAGGATGGTATGACCAGAGTCTTTGTGGTGAGTAGCACGAACAACTTGGCTACAAATATCATATTAAAAAGGGAGCTTCTCTAACACGAAAAACATTTAAAATAACACCATACAAAGAATCATTTGGGAGCTAAAATGAGTTTCTATTAACTGCAAGGAATGAGGAGACCACAAATGCCCTATCCAGACGATGATGGTAACACACCGCAGACCATTGTGCTTTGAAAGAAATATTTGAGGAGCATTTCCGATTAAGAGGAAAAGGAATGGCCAATAAGAGGTCCAACAATTTATTACAGAATAAGGACGAGTTAGTGGGAGCTGCAAGACTACCAAGACAAGAAAGCAATGGAAATACTAAAAGAACAGTGTAATAGGACACCATAATGACATATGTAGTAGATCTCAACTGGGCAGAGAATAAGATGAGGGACCAGTGAGATGGTTGGGAAAATTTAGCAGATAGGATGGGAGCAATGCTGGCTGTTCTAGAGGTTTCACGAATTTTAAGACAACGTTTATTCCAAAGACATATAGACCAGGTAATACCAATATCTTTTTCCCATGCTAATTCAATCTTAGATTTAGGTCGCAACACAGGTAAAGAGAGTAGTGTTTCATAAATAAGGTAGGCTTTGGTATGAATATGGGGAAGATGAGGTAGGTTATTATTAAGAAGACCTGAGTCTTGAGAGTCATCTACTGAATAAAGAATATCAAGTACCATATTTAGTACAAGAGAGAATTGAGATGTGAATGAAGTAGGGCAATGGAATTTCAATTTAAATTGGAGGAAACGTAATCGGGTCAGTATCTTGAAAGAGATCAGACAGCCAAATAATACCATTTTCCCTCCAAGTCATCCAATAAAGAGCCCTTTATTTAAGTTTAATAAGTGTATTATGCCTTAAGGTTGATTTAAGAAACTCTTGGCAAGAGGGAGAGGGCAAGGTGAGATAAGAGGATAATAACAAATTGGTATTGTTGATCACCACCGAGTAAGATAAAATGGTCTTAAGAAAAAGAAAGAACCTACCAAAAAAAGAAAGGAGTAAGTGATTATTGTTTGATGTCCGACCATATTGGGGAAAAAGGGGAAGCTAATTTTTGTAGCCAAAAAGAAGCTTAACAAAAGGCCTTGTGATATAGATGAAAATCTGGGAAATGTACCCCTCCCTCCCATTTGTCTTTTTCAAGTTTGCTCAAATAAATTTAAGATTTATTTTTCTGGCACAAAACGCCAAAAGAAGAGAAACAAGTTTATTAAATTGAGAGAGGAGTATTTTACCACAGATAGAAATGGTATCAATTTAATAGAATCTAAGTGACCACACTAGGATAAGAAGGAAATGAAGAGAGGGTTCCAACTGGAAGTTAGAGAATCTGATTTGGATAGTACTTCCGGATGATTTTTGGTGACTGTTTCATTAATAGAAGTAAACCAGATACCCAAGTATTTTGTTTTGGAAGAGTTTCATAAAAAGCCAGATGTTTCAAATGAATTTTTGATAAGAATTTTTTTTTAATGGAAGTATTTCAGATTTGTCTGTATAATTGTATAACCAAAGACAGATAAGAAGAAAGAGGATTCCTGTAACAGTGCTGGTATGGACGTAGCTAGATTGGATACAAAAAGAAGAATGTCATCTGCATCGGCTGCTAGTTGCAAGAATGGGTTCCAATGAGAGAAGGAACATATGAGGAGCTAGTGGACAGACTTGGCATACACCTCTTTGGAGTGCAAAATAAGAGGAAGTGCTCCCATTGACTATCACCACATTACCACTACACAAGTGCTCCCATTCACTACCACTACCAATACATAGGTGAAATGTCTACTAACATAATAAAATATATTATCTTGGGTCACAAACCATGCCAATGTAAATACTTAAACATAAAATCTGACCCTAATCTATCAAAGGCTTTATGGGCATCAGTGGTTAGAGCTGCTAGATGATAGGATAAATGTTAACATTAAAAAATAATGTGGCATTATTGGAGGCAAGTCTACCTTTGAAAAAAACTTGACTGCTCCTTCGCCATGAATTTTGGTAAAAAGGAATCAAGATATAAGGCTAAAGGTTTTGCAAATATTTTGTAATCAACATTAGCAAGAGAGCTTGGTCAGGAATATTTAAATGAAGTTGGATCTTTACACTCTTTATGGATGAGACAAGTAATGGCCTCCGGGAACGTACCACAAGTAATAGCAGATGAAGTGAAGAAATTAAATAATTGTAACAGTTATGGGATTATTATGTCAGGAAAATGTTGGAAACATTCCATGGAAAAGCCATCTGTGCCAGGACTTTTAGATTTCTTTAGGAGAGAGGTAGCAGAAAATATTTTTTGGAGGGAAATGTCTTTCTCAAGAGAGGAAAAATCAATGTTACCTGCTTTAGAATTGATAATATTACCTAAATAAGTGTCTATTTCAGATTGAAAAGGTGGCAATATCAGAAGTATACAAGGTTTGGTCAAAAAAGTCTTCAAGTTAACTGATGATTTGAATAATCTGATTGCAATCTCCTCTCAATATTAATTAATCATCTACACATTGAGTACATTTTTTGCTAGGTTAGGCCGGAAAGTACATTAACTCAGAGTAGGAGAATAAATAGTGAGTGGTGTTAAAGGTAATTTGTTAATCAAAAATTTAACAAAACGCCATTTCCTTCATCATCAGTTTAATGACATATAACAGTATAATTACATTTTTTGTTGCATAAAAAAATAACACAATTTTTAGGCTTGATAGCACAAAGCGCTCTTTCCCTGGTGTAACCTTTCTGTGGGCTTTTAACCACGCCCATGTCATGCCCATCAGTTTGGTTGATTTGGGAGCTTGCTTGCCTTTTAAATTTTGTTTGATTTAATTAGTGAAAGGAATGCATACATCATGCCTTTTCTGGTGTTTAGCCCTCCTCAAGCGCACCGACCAACTAGTGAAAACATACGAGGCTCGATGTTTTCCGTATGGTTTCTGGACTACATTTTTCCTTATTTCATAGGCAGCGTGATCTCGCTGGGGAGTAGTCTAGCGCTTTGTATGACATCTACCCTGTTGCATGGATAGTTGCACTTTTGCCGGTTAAATGGATAATTGCACTTTTGCCGGTTACATGGATAATTGCACTTTTGCCGATATGTTTCACTGCGAGGGAGCTTCTGTTTCTTTTTGTGTGTCAGCTTTGTGCTCATGGTGGCCCTCAGCTCGCTTATGTGAAACTGTCTTACTTTTCATTTTCAGTTTATGTGACAAGAAAAGTCCGGTTAGGAATTTACAACACTAATATTTTAACTCGAGCAAACACGAGACCCATTTGTAGGAAAGTACCATCTTGCCTGGCATGTTACCCCCATATTTCACTGTATATATGTTGTTTTAGTTGTATGTGTCACTGGGACCCTGCCAGCCAGGTCCCCAGTGCTCATAAGTGTGCCCTGTATGTGTTACCTGTGTTATGACTAACTGTCTCACTGAGGCTCTGCTATCCAGAACCTCAGTGGTTATGCTCTCTCATTTCTTTCCAAATTGTCATTAACAGACTAGTGACCGATTTCACCAATTTACATTGGCATACTGGAACACCCTTATAATTCCCTAGTATATGGTACTGAGGTACCCAGAGTATTGGGGTTCCAGGAGATCCCTATGGGCTGCAGCATTTCTTTTGCCACCCATAGGGAGCTCTGACAATTCTTACACAGGCCTGCCATTGCAGCCTGAGTGAAATAACGTCCACGTTATTTCTCGGCCATTTACCACTGCACTTAAGTAACTTATAAGTCACCTATATGTCGAACCTTTACCTGGTAAAGGTTGGGTGCTAAGGGGGTCATTCCGACCCTGGCGGTCATAGACCGCCAGGGCCGGGGACCGCGGATGCACCGCCAACAGGCTGGCGATGCATCCAGGCCAATTCTGACCGCGGCGGTAAAGCCGCGGTCAGAAAAGGGAAACCGCCGGTTTCCCGCCGGTTTTCCCCTGGCCTGAAGAATCCTCCATGGCGGCGCTGCAGGCAGCGCCGCCATGGGGATTCCGACCCCCTTCCCGCCAGCTTGGTTCTGGCGGTTTTGACCGCCAGAACCTGGCTGGCGGGAACGGGTGTCGTGGGGCCCCTGGGGGCCCCTGCAGTGCCCATGCCAATTGCATGGGCACTGCAGGGGCCCCCTAACAGGGCCCCACAAAGATTTTCAGTGTCTGCATAGCAGACACTGAAAATCGCGACGGGTGCAACTGCACCCGTCGCACCCTTTCCACTCCGCCGGCTCCATTCGGAGCCGGCATCCTCGTGGAAGGGGGTTTCCCGCTGGGCAGGCGGGCGGCCTTCTGGCGGTCGCCCGCCAGCCCAGCGGGAAACTCAGAATGACCGCCGCGGTCTTTTGACCGCAGTACGGTCTTCTGGCGGTTCCCGCTTGGCGGGCGGCGGGGACCCCCTAAGTTACTTAGTGTGTGGGCACCCTGGCACTAGCCAAGGTGCTCCCACATTGTTCAGGGCAAATTCCCCGGACGTTGTGAGTGCGGGGACACCATTACACGCATGCACTATACATATGTCACGACATATGTATAGCGTCACAATGGTAACTCCGAACATGGCCATGTAACATGTCTAAGATCATGGAATTGTCACCCCAATGCCATTCTGGCATTGGGGAGACAATTCCATGATCCCACGAGTCTCTAGCTCAGACCCGGGTACTGCCAAACTACCTTTCCCGGGGTTTCACTGCAGCTGCTGCTGCTGCCAACCCCTCAGATAGGTTTCTGCCCTCCTGGGGTCCAGCCAGGCTTGGCCCAGGAAGGCAGAACAAAGGACTTCCTCAGAGAGAGGGTGTTACACCCTCTCCCTTTGGAAAAAGGTGTTAGGGCTGGGGAGGAGTAGCCTCCCCCAGCCTCTGGAAATGCTTTCATGGGCACAGATGGTGTCCATTTCTGCATAAGCCAGTCTACACCGGTTCAGGGATCCCCCAGCCCTGCTCTGGCGCGAAACTGGACAAAGGAAAGGGGAGTGACCACTCCCCTGACCTGCACCTCCCCTGGGAGGTGCCCAGAGCTCCTCCAGTGTGCTCCAGACCTCTGCCATCTTGGAAACAGAGGTGCTGCTGGCACACTGGACTGCTCTGAGTGGCCAGTGCCAGCAGGTGACGTCAGAGACTCCTTCTGATAGGCTCCTCCAGGTGTTGCTAGCCTATCCTCTCTTCTAAGTAGCCAATCCTACTTTTCTGGCTATTTAGGGTCTCTGCTTTGGGGAATTCTTTAGATAACGAATGCAAGAGCTCATCAGAGTTCCTCTGCATCTCTCTCTTCACCTTCTGCCAAGGAATCAACCGCTGACTGCTCTGGAAGCCTGCAAAACTGCAACAAAGTAGCAAAGACGACTACTGCGACCTTGTAACGCTGATCCGGCCACCTTCTCGACTGTTTTCCTGGTGGTGCATGCTGTGGGGGTAGTCTGCCTCCTCTCTGCACTAGAAGCTCTGAAGAAATCTCCCGTGGGTCGACTGAATCTTCCCCCTGCAACCGCAGGCACCAAAAGACTGCATCACAGGTCCTCTGGGTCTCCCCTCAGCACGACGAGCGAGGTTCCTTGAACTCAGCAACTCTGTCCAAGTGAATCCCACAGTCCAGTGACTCTTCAGTCCAAGTTTGGTGGAGGTAAGTCCTTGCCTCCCCACGCTAGACTGCATTGCTGGGTACCGCGTGATTTGCAGCTGCTTCGGCTCCTGTGCACTCTTCCAGGATTTCCTTTGTGCACAGCCAAGCCTGGGTCCCCGACACTCTAACCTGCAGTGCACGACCTCCTGAGTTGTCCTCCGGCGTCGTGGGACCTTCCTTTGTTACTTCGGGTGAGCTCCGGTTCACTCCACTTTGTAGTGCCTATTCCGGCACTTCTGCGGGTGCTGCTTGCTTCTGAGTGGGCTCTTTGTCTTGCTGGACGCCCCCTCTGTCTCCTCACGCAATTGGCGACATCCTGGTCCCTCCTGGGCCACAGCAGCATCCAAAAACCCAAACTGCAACCCTTGCAGCTAGCAAGGCTTGTTTGCAGTTTTTCTGCACGGAAACACCTCTGCAAGCTTCTTCACGACGTGGGACATCCATCCTCCAAAGGGGAAGTTTCTAGCCCTTGTCGCTCTTGCAGAATCCACAGCTTCTACCATCCGGTGGCAGCTTCTTTGCACCCACAGCTGGCATTTCCTGGGCATCTGCCCACTCCCGACTTGATCGTGACTTTTGGACTTGGTCCCCTTGTTCCACAGGTACTCTCGTCAGGAAATCCATCGTTGTTGCATTGCTGGTGTTGGTCTTCCTTGCAGAATTCCCCTATCAAGACTTCTGTGCTCTCTGGGGAACTTAGGTGCACTTTGCACCCACCACTTTTCAGGGTCTTGGGGTGGGCTATTTTTCAAACCCTCACTGTTTTCTTACAGTCCCAGCGACCCCCTACAAGGTCACATAGGTTTGGGGTCCATTCGTGGTTCGCATTCCACTTCTAGAGTATATGGTTTTTGTTGCCCCTGTACCTATGTGCTCTCATTGCAACCTATTGTGACCATACATTGCTTGCACTGTTTTCTATTGCTATTACTGCATATTTTTGGTATTGTGTACATATATCTTGTGTATATTTGCTATCCTCATACTGAGGGTACTCACTGAGATACTTTTGGCATATTGTCATAAAAATAAAGTACCTTTATTTTTAGTATATCTGTGTATTGTGTTTCTTATGATATTGTGCATATGACACCAGTGGTATAGTAGGAGCTTTACACGCCTCCTACTTCAGCCTAAGCTGCTCTGCTAAGCTACCTTTTCTATCAGCCTAAGCTGCTAGACACCCCTCTACACTAATAAGGGATACATGGACCTGGTGCAAGGTGTAAGTACCCCTTGGTACCCACTACAAGCCAGGCCAGCCTCCTACACCATGGCATTGCAAATGCTTGTTCCTATTAGTCTCATGAGAGACTAAACCTGTACCCACCCAGGTCCTTTCGAATTTGAAAGGTTCCAATGCAGTGAGGTGAGTCTCTTGCAACAAAACCATGTCAGGATTAAAATGACCCAAATGAGAGGGGAGTTTCTGCCTTGTTATAGGGTTATTAAAGCCTTTAACGTTCCACGAAATAACTCTGAATGATAATAACAATAAAAAGCTAATAACTTTACACGGTCTTTGAGTATAGAAAAATATAACAAAATAAAATACAAACACATACACATAGGACTGGGACTAAATGTAGAACAACATTGGGCAACATGGAGGGAAAAAGAAAAAGTCACAGAAGGAGCAGAAGAAAGGCAAGAAAGAAGGGAAATGAGATAGAGATAAAATAGACAGCACATGTCAACAATTTGACGTATGAATAAAACATACCTTAGTCAGATGAATAAAAAGGGATATGGTAGTTACAACATAAAATGAAGGTGGCAAAGCACTTCAACGCCGAATTGAAACAGAAACATACATGCTGGAAACAAGGACTCCATGTGGTTTAAAAGGCCTGAAAAGATATGAAACAGAGAATTAATACACAAATGGGGTACACAGCATCTGCTAAGGAAGTAAGAGACTACAAAACACCAAGATTGCACTGAATAAAACACAGAAATCTTCAATTACATCAAATGCTAAAATAAGAAGAACTATGTATTGTGAGAAGGTCCAGATTTATCCATAATGTTGTTGGTATGGCTGTGAAGGAATTTCCTAAGGAACTTGAGATCATCATATGTAGATGTCTTGTCTTTATAAGTTACTTTGAAGATACATGTTTGAAACAGTCCATATAGGGCTCCAACAGAATGTAGTGATGGGTACAGGTCCAAAAATTATTTCTGTTTATTAGCTGTAGCCAAGGCAAAATCTTGGGTGAGCAAAATCTGCTTGGTTGACCACAACAACTGTCTCTTGGTCTTAGCGGCATTCAAAACCTTAATGAGGTCTGTAAATGTTGAAAATAAGATAATGACACCTCTGAGCTTGGGAAGAGGTGTTAGACGTAGGAAGATGCCCAATATGTACGTGCTCTTTAATTATTTAGTACACTGGATGGAGGGCTATCAACAGGCTGCAGCAAAAAAAGAAGCAAAAATGTAATAGGATCATTGCCCTCTGCTTCCAGTACACCATAAAGTTGTAAGTTGTTTCACCTATTCTTGTGTTCCAAGTCTTCTGATTGGTTCTTCAACAAGGCTACTTCTTTCTCTAGTGAAGCCAGTCCATGAACTTCATCTTGAACGTCGCCTCCCTTTATTCTTCCTCAAAGACTCTCCTCTCAGTGAGAGACAATCTATTGTCTAAGTTCTAAATCCTTTGATTGGTGTCTTCCACAAAGAGGCACAATGCTCTGATATCCACTATGAGCATATCCAGACAGACAGTTGAGGATGGCTTGTCAGGCAAAGAAGGGTCATATTTAAGCCTCTTAGTGGTGCAGGAGATAGTCTGAGATTTTGATGAGGAGGAAGGCATTGAGCTTGGTTTAGGAATAGCAGATTATATTGTGCCTTGTGGAATAGGGGTAGTAGCCACTGAGCCCAACCCGGACTTCAGGTGTGAGGTTGCATTGAGAATCAATAAGGTTTTGTTTTTCAGTCTCCACAATATTTCCGTAAACTGCTAGAGTGCTCAGGCAGAAGAAGTCAATGAGGGAATAAGGAAAATAAAAAATCACACAGGAGAAAAAGAGAGGAGTCTGCCTCAAAATTATAATAAATCTCCAAAAAGTGGTAATATAATGACATACTTCAAATCTGGCAGTTAAAAGTAAGCATCCTGGAGTGCATCATAAAGTAGCAAAACATTAATTAAAGGGCAACATCCAGAATTATTGCCACTCTGTCAAGAGTCAAGCGGTAAAGAAGAAATTGGGGGGCACGACTGGCATTTACCTTAGAGGCAGCGGCAATCAAAATCGAAGGCAATGACTGAGGCAGGGGAATATTTCAGGAAAAGCCACAGTCTCCTCTACAGTCCCTCACATGATGTAGATGGGTTTCATATACCTTTGCAGTAAAAGACACGATGCCAGGGTCAATTAAAATTGATGCCTTGCGGAGCTCTCCTCTAAGTGGCAATATATGATGGCTGCTCCTGAAGTTTTAAGGTATAATTCAGAGTGGCTTAAATCATCCAAAAAGGTGTAAAAAGTCAAAGTTGTCCCAAACGGGCCCTCAAAATATATTTTGCCCTGTCCCGGAAATCCTTGAGATGTCGCTGGTCTGTGTATGTAGGATGCCAGTAAAAGGCCTAAAAGGCCACGGAGCAGGGTGTTACCACCATCAAGACCTAGGAGTACGAAGTCCTGAACAGGAGTTCTGAAGTCACCGTCTGCATTGCAATTTTCCGTCATGCTGTTTTTTAGAGGAGGCTTTCTACATCTATTAATTTTCCTTTTGAAAACAAATCACTACAGATCTATCGTATCTACTTGTCTGTCAATCTATAGAACGTTGTGACACAATGAGACCCTTTGCAGCCAGATCACATACATTTTAGCAGTGCAGTTGAATTATGCACTGATGCCAGACATTTTTGCATTAGTGCAAAACACTTTTACCCTAGTCTTGGACCAAGTATGCAGCGAATCACTGATACCAAATGTTTTTTTCCACTTATCACTCATTGCTAATGTCACAGTAAACGTGTGTGAAACCTGAGCAAAATTGGTCAAAACCATTGGGAATTGCCTGCATTCAATAGAATTTGCGAGATCTAGCCCTGCGTGCACCCTCTTGCAGGCATAAGCACACGTTTAACCTCCATCCCACCTCCATCCCACGTCTGTGTACAGCACTGCCAGCTATATACAGAGAACACATTGTGGGGCTCTGCCTAGCAAACAGATGTGTGTACAGTAAAGCTGGCAGCTTGTACGTGCTGCACTTAGTTTAGAGACCCACATTGCAGGTTACTGTCAGGGATCTTTGATTTACAAAGGTATTTGGACCTCGTTGAAACCTAAGTACTTTAACCCCAGTAAATAATTATTTCATACTACAAATCTGTCAGACATTATAGCTACTAGTGCCATGTTGTAAAAAATACAGTTTTTTTAAAACCAAACCAGCTAGAGTTTTCCCTCCCCAGCATGTTAAATGGTTCACAATTCAGTCCAAGGCATGGAAACAATTTATTGGTAGAACAATTCTATTTTATATATGTATAATTCCTGAATATTTTATTTATCCAACTTAAACGCTATTATATTTCACTGCCTGAAACAATAGTGATTAAAGCATATCTTGAAATGGTATTGTGAGACCAGGACACATTTTTGTTCAAATTACAAAATTGAAGTCTTCAAAACTACTTTTGTAGAATTTTAAAAACAGGTTGTTTAGAGCAATATGAATATTTAGGGCAAAATTAGGGAACACAAGCTGTTTCATGATGCGAGGAAGACACAGGTGAATTGGGTCTCAGTCCACTCTACATCTCCAAGGGGGGCTGTTAGGTCTGGTACCCTCTTTTAGACATGCCACCAACTGCACCTGAGCTGGTGAACATTATGTTCATGTGTTCACTGATGCAGCATAGACAACCGAGCATCCTCCCATACTCGTTGCCTCATCTGTCATTGTATGATATCCAGCTCCCCAGCCTTTGGTAGGAGCCAGAGGACATCTCTGAAGGATGAGTGCAAACCGTAATTGCACCCACATTTTTAGGGGTCAGAAGGACTGACAATGTGCTGCGTCGCCCGGGACAGACTGGTAACCAAAGGTGCCCTTGCAAATAGGTTCTTACCAGCCCTGCCCACTTTTTCCCACTCTCACTATTTCCATTTTTCCATCTTCTGTTGCCCTTCTTCTCTCCTTTCTCCCTCTGAAATTGATCACTCCCCAACCCCTCTCTTTCCTTCTTTCATATCTTTGCTTATACCATTTACTGTGACTGCAGCAAAGAAGTGCCAGGCACCAGCAGCGGTCGTGGGAATTTAAACAAGCATTTACAATGCAATTGGTCATTTGCAAGAGTTAGAGCTGTTGGCATTGTAAATGACAATGGGCCTGATTACGATTCCGGCAGGCGGCGGAGGCCGCCCGCCAGAATTCCGCCCTCCATAATACCGCTCCGCGGTCAGAAGACCGCGGAGGGTATTATGAGTTTTTCCCTGGGCTGGCGGGCGGTCTCCAAAAGACCGCCCGCCAGCCCAGGGAAAAACTCCCTTCCCACGAGGATGCCGGCTCGTAATAGAGCCGGCGGAGTGGGAAGGTGCGACGGGTGCTGTTGCACCCGTCGCGTATTTCACTGTCTGCAAGGCAGACAGTGAAATACATTTTGGGGCCGTTGGCATGGGCACTGCAGGGGCCCCCAGGGGCCCCGCGACTCCCCCTCCCGCCATCCGGTTCCCGGCGGGAGAACCGCCAGGAACTGGATGGCGGGAGGGGGAGTCGGAATCCCCAAGCCGGCGCAGCAAGCTGCGCCGGCTTGGAGGATTCCTTGGGGGCAGCGGGAAACCGGCGGGAGACCGCCGGTTTCCCTTCTCTGACCGCGGCTAAGCCGCCGCGGTCAGAATGCCCCGCGGGGCACCGCCGGCCTGTCGGCGGTGCCACCGCGTCCCGCGGCCCTGGCGGAAGTAATCCGCCAGGGTCGTAATGACCACCAATGTCTTTTACCCATGTGTTTTGGTTTGGAGTGGAGTGGATGTATGTGGTTTGGAGTGGAATTATATGGGTTGAATTGGAATTGTTAGTTGTGGGATTGTGTCGGGTGGAATGTGTAGTGAATTTGTGAAGTGACATTATGTGGCATGAGAGCTGCACATAATAGATAGAAAAGAAGAAAGAGAGGGATAGTTAGTATGTGCATGAAGTGGTGAATGAACTCTAGCTAGATAGAGGAGCAGAAGCAGTGTGTGAGAAAGAGAGAAAGAAGGAGAGAGCAGGTCACAGATACATAAAGAGGGTACACCTGTGTACGCAGAAGACACCCCAAGAAGAGGACGGTGTGAGTTTGAGGAATGGAAATCTTGAAAAGGCATGAAAATTAAACTGTGCTCAAAGACCTGAAGTGAACCAATATGATAGAGCTGGGAAGGGTGCATGAGAGAGTGAGTGAGAGAGACGTGTGAGAGAGAATATGAGAGAGAGGGATGAGTGGGAGGGGCACCCAGAGGGGGAGGTGAGAGGTGGACTAGTGCACAGTGGAAGGAGGTACAGGAAGGTAGTTGTGCCAGCAATGCTTCTACCCATCTCCATGCTTCCTTCCTTCTGCCAGTCTCTAGTCCCGAACTCCCCACCCTCTGAGTCTCACACCGTCCCCCTCCCACAAAGCCATTCACCCATGTTCTCCCTGCCTCACCTATGCAGTTGTTGAAGCTGAAACCACCGGCTACAAGGAGCTTACAAAAAGTAGTGAAAATAAAGGCACCACATGGAAACGTAACACCCTGGGTGAGTCACCCTGTGTGTGATTCAATGTTTCTGTCCTACGAGAGGCTCCTGCATGCAGGAAGAGCACAGAAAACACTGTGTGAGAGTTCAGACACATACCAAACTCATAAGCATGAGCTGTAATTTCAACGTGGACGATTCACTTAAAAAATAAGCATCAACACAAGACATTTTATAGAGAAGGGCATTTACATTGCAAGGTTGTAGTTGAAGTCATATGATGCTGTGATGTACTGAGTAACTCTCGTTTGCGAATTCCCAAATACTTTAGCAACGTTACATTAGCAAACTGCAGAGGGTACAAGATGCTAATGGAAAAGTGCCCCCCCAACATGGGGGTAGCGCGACCCCTTAGGGGTCGGGGACGCCGGGGCCAAACCCTCGCACAAGTTGTGCGCAGGCTTGCCGAGGCTTCCGCTCTCACACATCGTGAGACGTGGGAGCGGAAATACCTCTTAGGAGGAACGTCGGGCCGACGTGCGGGCCGAACCGGTCTGGGACACCGCAAGCCAGTGGGGGGCTTAAAAGCACCCCCACTGAAGGCTCGGCCTTCTTCTTGTTGGCGCAGCGGCCCGGACGTTCGGTCATCATCTTGAAGTTGGAGCTGTTCATCTTCTTCTTGGAGCGAGCTGATTTTCAGGAGTTCTCGGAGGAACAGGCGGCAGGTCGCGGGCCCAATTTGGGACGTTCGGGCATCATCTTGAAGTTGGAGCTGTTCATCTTCTTCTTGGAGCAAGCTGATTTTCAGGAGTTCTCGGAGGGACAGGCGGCAGGTCGCGGGCCCAATTTGCGGGGAAAATCTTCGGCAGGAGGTCTTCAGGCGTGCAGAGGGACCGGTTGTAAGGAAAGTTCACAAAGGAGCAGGCGGCAGATCTCGGGGCCCATTTTGCGGGAAAAAGAGGTGAGTGAGCGCACGGTGACGGGGCTCCGTGTTTATGAGTGGTGTTGAACTGTGCGCGCGCTCACCTGTTAGGGGTTCCCCCTAGAAACTTTCAGTGTAGTAAAAGGCAGGAATTCCCTTTCGGGTGTGCCGGTAAAACGCGGATTGCGGCGCGTAAACGTGTGTGGGGTGTTTGAGCCCCAGTGGTTCAGCTTATTAGCCGTGTGTGGGTATCTTTGGGGTAGCATTGCAATTTACCTACGGAGCAGCGCGTTCGTGTTTGTTCCCTTACACTAATTTGTTATTAATTGTGTATGCTGTTCAAATTGAATGTTATTAACATCAAAGTCTTCGCCATTGGTTTTGAAAAGTGTATGCAGCACGTTTGTTAAGTTTGCTGGTGTTGATTAACCCCTTCGCTGCCAGGCCTTTTCCCCCTCCTGTGCCAGGCCTTTTTTTGACTATTTGGGGCAGTTCGCGCTTAGGCCCTCATAACTTTTTGTCCACATAAGCTAACCAAGCCAAATTTGCGTCCTTTTTTTCCAACATCCTAGGGATTCTAAAGGTACCCAGACTTTGTGGGTTCCCCTGAAGGAGGCCAAGAAATTGGCCAAAATACAGTGAAAATTTCGTTTTTTTCAAAAAAATTGGAAAAAGGGGCTGCAGAAGAAGGCTTGTGGTTTTTCCCCTGAAAATGGCATCAACAAAAGGTCTGCGGTGCTAAAATCAGCAGCTTCCCAGCTTTCAGGAACAGGCAGACTTGAATCCGAAAACCCAATTTTTCAACACAATTTTGGCATTTTACTGGGGCATACCCCATTTGTGCAATTTTTTGTGCTTTCAGCCTCCTTCCAGTCAGTGACAGGAATGGTCATGAAACCAATGCTGGATCCCAGAAACCTAAACATTTCTGAAAAGTAGACAAAATTCTGAATTCAGCAAGGGGTCATTTGTGTAGATCCTACAAGGGTTTCCTACAGAAAATAACAGCTGAAAAAGAAAAATATTGAAATTGAGGTGAAAAAAACATCAATTTTTCTCTACTTTTTACTCTGTAACTTTTCCCTGCAATGTCAGATTATCGAAACAATATACCGTTACGTCTGCTGGACTCCTCTGGTTGCGGGGATGTATAGGGTTTGTAGGTTCATCAAGAACCCGAGGAACCCAGAGCCAATAAATGAGCTGCACCCTGCAGTGCGTTTTCATTCTATACCGGGTATACAGTAATTCATTTGCTGAAATATAAGGAGTAAAAAATAGCTATCAAGAAAACCTTTGCATTTCCAAAAAGGGCACAAGATAAGGTGTTGAGGAGCAGTGGTTATTTGCACATCTCTGAATTCCGGGGTGACCATAGTAGCACGTGAATTACATGGAATTTCTCAAATAGATGTCTTTTTTACACACACCCCTATATTTGGAAGGAATAAATGTAGAGAAAGACAAGGGGCAATAACACTTGTTTTGCTATTCTATGTTCCCCCAAGTCTCCCGATAAAAATGATACCTCACTTGTGTGGCTAGGCCTAGCGCCCGCGACAGGATATGCCCCAAAACACAACGTGGACACATCACAGAAAACAGAGCTGTTTTTAGCAAAGTGACTACCTGTAGATTTTGGCCTCTAGCTCAGCCGCCACCTAGGGAAACCTACCAAACCTGTGCATTTCTGAAAACTAGAGACCTAGGGGAATCCAAGGAGGGGTGACTTGTGTGGCTCGGACCAGGTTCTGTTACCCAGAATCCTTTGCCAACCTCAAAATTTGGCTAAAAAAACACATGTTCCTCACATTTCTGTGGCAGAAAGTTCTGGAATCTGAGAGGAGCGACAAATTTCCTTCCACCCAGCATTCCCCCACGTCTCCCGATAAAAATGATACCTCACTTGTGTGGGTAGGCCTAGCGCCCGCGACAGGATATGCCCCAAAACACAACCTGGACACATCACAGAAAACAGAGCTGTTTTTAGCAAAGTGACTACCTGTAGATTTTGGCCTCTAGCTCAGCCGCCACCTAGGGAAACCTACCAAACCTGTGCATTTCTGAAAACTAGAGACCTAGGGGAATCCAAGGAGGGGTGACGTGTGTGGCTCGGACCAGGTTCGGTTACCCAGAATCCTTTGCAAACCTCAAAATTTGGCTAAAAAAACACATGTTCCTCACATTTCTGTGGCAGAAAGTTCTGGAATCTGAGAGGAGCCACAAATTTCCTACCACCTAGCGTTCCCCCACGTCTCCCGATAAAAATGATACCTCACTTGTGTGGGTAGGCCTAGCGCCCGCGACAGGATATGCCCCAAAACACAACGTGGACATATCACAGAAAACAGAGCTGTTTTTAGCAAAGTGACTACCTGTAGATTTTGGCCTCTAGCTCAGCCGCCACCTAGGGAAACCTACCAAACCTGTGCATTTCTGAAAACTAGAGACCTAGGGGGATCCAAGGAGGGGTGACTTGCGGGGCTCGGACCAGGTTCTGTTACCCAGAATCCTTTGCAAACCTCAAAATTTGGCTAAAAAAACACATGTTCCTCACATTTCTGTGGCAGAAAGTTCTGGAATCTGAGAGGAGCCACAAATTTCCTTCCACCCAGCGTTCCCCCACGTCTCCCGATAAAAATGATACCTCACTTGTGTGGGTAGGTCTAGCGCCCGCGACAGGATATGCCCCAAAACACAACGTGGACATATCACAGAAAACAGAGCTGTTTTTAGCAAAGTGACTACCTGTAGATTTTGGCCTCTAGCTCAGCCGCCACCTAGGGAAACCTACCAAAACTATGCATTTCTGAAAACTAGAGACCTAGGGAAATCCAAGGAGGGGTGACTTGTGTGGCTCGGACCAGGTTCTGTTACCCAGAATCCTTTGCAAACCTCAAAATTTGGCTAAAAAAACACATGTTCCTCACATTTCTGTGGCAGAAAGTTCTGGAATCTGAGAGGAGCCACAAATTTCCTTCCACCCAGCGTTCCCCCACGTCTCCCGATACAAATGATACCTCACTTGTGTGGGTAGGCCTAGCGCCCGCGACAGGATATGCCCCAAAACACAACGTGGACATATCACAGAAAACAGAGCTGTTTTTAGCAAAGTGACTACCTGTAGATTTTGGCCTCTAGCTCAGCCGCCACCTAGGGAAACCTACCAAACCTATGCATTTCTGAAAACTAGAGACCTAGGGGAATCCAAGGAGGGGTGACTTGTGTGGCTCGGACCAGGTTCTGTTACCCAGAATCCTTTGCAAACCTCAAAATTTCGCTAAAAAAACACATGTTCCTCACATTTCTGTGGCAGAAAGTTCTGGAATCTGAGAGGAGCCACAAATTTCCTTCCACCCAGCGTTCCCCCACGTCTCCCGATAAAAATGATACCTCACTTGTGTGGGTAGGCCTAGCGCCCGCGACAGGATATGCCCCAAAACACAAAGTGGACATATCACAGAAAACAGAGCTGTTTTTAGCAAAGTGACTACCTGTAGATTTTGGCCTCTAGCTCAGCCGCCACCTAGGGAAACCTACCAAACCTATGCATTTCTGAAAACTAGAGACCTAGGGGAATCCAAGGAGGGGTGACTTGTGTGGCTCGGACCAGGTTCTGTTACCCAGAATCCTTTGCAAACCTCAAAATTTGGCTAAAAAAACACATGTTCCTCACATTTCTGTGGCAGAAAGTTCTGGAATCTGAGAGGAGCCACAAATTTCCTTCCACCCAGCGTTCCCCCACGTCTCCCGATAAAAATGATACCTCACTTGTGTGGGTAGGCCTAGCGCCCGCGACAGGATATGCCCCAAAACACAACGTGGACATATCACAGAAAACAGAGCTGTTTTTAGCAAAGTGACTACCTGTAGATTTTGGCCTCTAGCTCAGCCGCCACCTAGGGAAACCTACCAAACCTATGCATTTCTGAAAACTAGAGACCTAGGGGAATCCAAGGAAGGGTGACTTGTGTGGCTCGGACCAGGTTCTGTTACCCAGAATCCTTTGCAAACCTCAAAATTTGGCTAAAAAAACACATGTTCCTCACATTTCTGTGGCAGAAAGTTCTGGAATCTGAGAGGAGCCACAAATTTCCTTCCACCCAGCATTCCCCCACGTCTCCCGATAAAAATGAAACCTCACTTGTGTGGGTAGGCCTAGCGCCCGCGACAGGATATGCCCCAAAACACAACGTGGACATATCACAGAAAACAGAGCTGTTTTTAGCAAAGTGACTACCTGTAGATTTTGGCCTCTAGCTCAGCCGCCACCTAGGGAAACCTACCAAACCTATGCATTTCTGAAAACTAGAGACCTAGGGGAATCCAAGGAGGGGTGACTTGTGTGGCTCGGACCAGGTTCTGTTACCCAGAATGCTTTGCAAACCTCAAAATTTGGCTAAAAAAACACATGTTCCTCACATTTCTGTGGCAGAAAGTTCTGGAATCTGAGAGGAGCCACAAATTTCCTTCCACCCAGCGTTCCCCCACGTCTCCTGATAAAAATGATACCTCACTTGTGTGGGTAGGCCTAGCGCCCGCGACAGGATATGCCCCAAAACACAACGTGGACATATCACAGAAAACAGAGCTGTTTTTAGCAAAGTGACTACCTGTAGATTTTGGCCTCTAGCTCAGCCGACACCTAGGGAAACCTACCAAACCTGTGCATTTCTGAAAACTAGAGACCTAGGGGAATCCAAGGAGGGGTGACTTGTGTGGCTCGGACCAGGTTCTGTTACCCAGAATCCTTTGCAAACCTCAAAATTTGGCTAAAAAAACACATGTTCCTCACATTTCTGTGGCAGAAAGTTCTGGAATCTGAGAGGAGACACAAATTTCCTTCCACCCAGCGTTCCCCCACGTCTCCCGATAAAAATGATACCTCACTTGTGTGGGTAGGCCTAGCGCCCGCGACAGGATATGCCCCAAAACACAACGTGGACATATCACAGAAAACAGAGCTGTTTTTAGCAAAGTGACTACCTGTAGATTTTGGCCTCTAGATCAGCCGCCACCTAGGGAAACCTACCAAACCTGTGCATTTCTGAAAACTAGAGACCTAGGGGAATCCAAGGAGGGGTGACTTGTGTGGCTCGGACCAGGTTCTGTTACCCAGAATCCTTTGCAAACCTCAAAATTTGGCTAAAAAAACACATGTTCCTCACATTTCTGTGGCAGAAAGTTCTGGAATCTGAGAGGAGACACAAATTTCCTTCCACCCAGCGTTCCCCCACATCTCCCGATAAAAATGATACCTCACTTGTGTGGGTAGGCCTAGCGCCCGCGACAGGATATGCCCCAAAACACAACGTGGACACATCACAGAAAACAGAGCTGTTTTTAGCAAAGTGACTACCTGTAGATTTTGGCCTCTAGCTCAGCCGCCACCTAGGGAAACCTACCAAACCTATGCATTTCTGAAAACTAGAGACCTAGGGGAATCCAAGGAAGGGTGACTTGTGTGGCTCGGACCAGGTTCTGTTACCCAGAATCCTTTGCAAACCTCAAAATTTGGCTAAAAAAACACATGTTCCTCACATTTCTGTGGCAGAAAGTTCTGGAATCTGAGAGGAGCCACAAATTTCCTTCCACCCAGCGTTCCCCCACGTCTCCCGATAAAAATGAAACCTCACTTGTGTGGGTAGGCCTAGCGCCCGCGACAGGATATGCCCCAAAACACAACGTGGACATATCACAGAAAACAGAGCTGTTTTTAGCAAAGTGACTACCTGTAGATTTTGGCCTCTAGCTCAGCCGCCACCTAGGGAAACCTACCAAACCTATGCATTTCTGAAAACTAGAGACCTAGGGGAATCCAAGGAGGGGTGACTTGTGTGGCTCGGACCAGGTTCTGTTACCCAGAATGCTTTGCAAACCTCAAAATTTGGCTAAAAAAACACATGTTCCTCACATTTCTGTGGCAGAAAGTTCTGGAATCTGAGAGGAGCCACAAATTTCCTTCCACCCAGCGTTCCCCCACGTCTCCTGATAAAAATGATACCTCACTTGTGTGGGTAGGCCTAGCGCCCGCGACAGGATATGCCCCAAAACACAACGTGGACATATCACAGAAAACAGAGCTGTTTTTAGCAAAGTGACTACCTGTAGATTTTGGCCTCTAGCTCAGCCGACACCTAGGGAAACCTACCAAACCTGTGCATTTCTGAAAACTAGAGACCTAGGGGAATCCAAGGAGGGGTGACTTGTGTGGCTCGGACCAGGTTCTGTTACCCAGAATCCTTTGCAAACCTCAAAATTTGGCTAAAAAATCACATGTTCCTCACATTTCTGTGGCAGAAAGTTCTGGAATCTGAGAGGAGCCACAAATTTCCTTCCACCCAGCGTTCCCCCACGTCTCCCAATAAAAATGATACCTCACTTGTGTGGGTAGGCCTAGCGCCCGCGACAGGATATGCCCCAAAACACAACGTGGACATATCACAGAAAACAGAGCTGTTTTTAGCAAAGTGACTACCTGTAGATTTTGGCCTCTAGCTCAGCCGCCACCTAGGGAAACCTACCAAACCTGTGCATTTCTGAAAACTAGAGACCTAGGGGAATCCAAGGAGGGGTGACTTGTGTGGCTCGGACCAGGTTCTGTTACCCAGAATCCTTTGCAAACCTCAAAATTTGGCTAAAAAAACACATGTTCCTCACATTTCTGTGGCAGAAAGTTCTGGAATCTGAGAGGAGCCACAAATTTCCTTCCACCCAGCGTTCCCCCACATCTCCCGATAAAAATGATACCTCACTTGTGTGGGTAGGCCTAGCGCCCGCGACAGGATATGCCCCAAAACACAACGTGGACACATCACAGAAAACAGAGCTGTTTTTAGCAAAGTGACTACCTGTAGATTTTGGCCTCTAGCTCAGCCGCCACCTAGGGAAACCTACCAAACCTATGCATTTCTGAAAACTAGAGACCTAGGGGAATCCAAGGAAGGGTGACTTGTGTGGCTCGGACCAGGTTCTGTTACCCAGAATCCTTTGCAAACCTCAAAATTTGGCTAAAAAAACACATGTTCCTCACATTTCTGTGGCAGAAAGTTCTGGAATCTGAGAGGAGCCACAAATTTCCTTCCACCCAGCGTTCCCCCACGTCTCCCGATAAAAATGAAACCTCACTTGTGTGGGTAGGCCTAGCGCCCGCGACAGGATATGCCCCAAAACACAACGTGGACATATCACAGAAAACAGAGCTGTTTTTAGCAAAGTGACTACCTGTAGATTTTGGCCTCTAGCTCAGCCGCCACCTAGGGAAACCTACCAAACCTATGCATTTCTGAAAACTAGAGACCTAGGGGAATCCAAGGAGGGGTGACTTGTGTGGCTCGGACCAGGTTCTGTTACCCAGAATGCTTTGCAAACCTCAAAATTTGGCTAAAAAAACACATGTTCCTCACATTTCTGTGGCAGAAAGTTCTGGAATCTGAGAGGAGCCACAAATTTCCTTCCACCCAGCGTTCCCCCACGTCTCCTGATAAAAATGATACCTCACTTGTGTGGGTAGGCCTAGCGCCCGCGACAGGATATGCCCCAAAACACAACGTGGACATATCACAGAAAACAGAGCTGTTTTTAGCAAAGTGACTACCTGTAGATTTTGGCCTCTAGCTCAGCCGACACCTAGGGAAACCTACCAAACCTGTGCATTTCTGAAAACTAGAGACCTAGGGGAATCCAAGGAGGGGTGACTTGTGTGGCTCGGACCAGGTTCTGTTACCCAGAATCCTTTGCAAACCTCAAAATTTGGCTAAAAAATCACATGTTCCTCACATTTCTGTGGCAGAAAGTTCTGGAATCTGAGAGGAGCCACAAATTTCCTTCCACCCAGCGTTCCCCCACGTCTCCCAATAAAAATGATACCTCACTTGTGTGGGTAGGCCTAGCGCCCGCGACAGGATATGCCCCAAAACACAACGTGGACATATCACAGAAAACAGAGCTGTTTTTAGCAAAGTGACTACCTGTAGATTTTGGCCTCTAGCTCAGCCGCCACCTAGGGAAACCTACCAAACCTGTGCATTTCTGAAAACTAGAGACCTAGGGGAATCCAAGGAGGGGTGACTTGTGTGGCTCGGACCAGGTTCTGTTACCCAGAATCCTTTGCAAACCTCAAAATTTGGCTAAAAAATCACATGTTCCTCACATTTCTGTGGCAGAAAGTTCTGGAATCTGAGAGGAGCCACAAATTTCCTTCCACCCAGCGTTCCCCCACATCTCCCGATAAAAATGATACCTCACTTGTGTGGGTAGGCCTAGCGCCCGCGACAGGATATGCCCCAAAACACAACGTGGACACATCACAGAAAACAGAGCTGTTTTTAGCAAAGTGACTACCTGTAGATTTTGGCCTCTAGCTCAGCCGCCACCTAGGGAAACCTACCAAACCTGTGCATTTCTGAAAACTAGAGATCTAGTGGAATCCAAGGAGGGGTGACTTGTGTGGCTCGGACCAGGTTCTGTTACCCAGAATCCTTTGCAAACCTCAAAATTTGGCTAAAAAATCACATGTTCCTCATATTTCTGTGGCAGAAAGTTCTGGAATCTGAGAGGAGCCACAAATTTCCTTCCACCCAGCGTTCCCCCACGTCTCCCGATAAAAATGATACCTCACTTGTGTGGGTAGGCCTAGCGCCCGCGACAGGATATGCCCCAAAACACAACGTGGACATATCACAGAAAACAGAGCTGTTTTTAGCAAAGTGACTACCTGTAGATTTTGGCCTCTAGCTCAGCCGCCACCTAGGGAAACCTACCAAACCTGTACATTTCTGAAAACTAGAGACCTAGGGGAATCCAAGGAGGGGTGACTTGTGTGGCTCGGACCAGGTTCTGTTACCCAGAATCCTTTGCAAACCTCAAAATTTGGCAAAAAAACACATGTTCCTCACATTTCTGTGGCAGAAAGTTCTGGAATCTGAGAGGAGACACAAATTTCCTTCCACCCAGCATTCCCCCACGTCTCCCGATAAAAATGATACCTCACTTGTGTGGGTAGGCCTAGCGCCCGCGACAGGATATGCCCCAAAACACAACGTGGACATATCACAGAAAACAGAGCTGTTTTTAGCAAAGTGACTACCTGTAGATTTTGGCCTCTAGCTCAGCCGCCACCTAGGGAAACCTACCAAACCTGTGCATTTCTGAAAACTAGAGACCTAGGGGAATCCAAGGAGGGGTGACTTGCGGGGCTCGGACCAGGTTCTGTTACCCAGAATCCTTTGCAAACCTCAAAATTTGGCTAAAAAAACACATGTTCCTCACATTTCTGTGGCAGAAAGTTCTGGAATCTGAGAGGAGCCACAAATTTCCTTCCACCCAGCGTTCCCCCACGTCTCCCGATAAAAATGATACCTCACTTGCGTGGGTAGGCCTAGCGCCCGCGACAGGAAACGCCCCAAAGCCCAACGTGGACACAACCAAAATTTTGGAAGAAAACAGTGCCTACCTGTGGATTTTGGCCTGTAGCTCAGCGGGCACCTAGGGAAACCTACCAAACCTGTGCATTTCTGAAAACTAGAGACCTAGGGGAATCCAAGGAGGGGTGACTTGTGTGGCTCGGACCAGGTTCTGTTACCCAGAATCCTTTGCAAACCTCAAAATTTGGCTAAAAAAACACATGTTCCTCACATTTCTGTGGCAGAAAGTTCTGGAATCTGAGAGGAGCCACAAATTTCCTTCCACCCAGCGTTCCCCCACATCTCCCGATAAAAATGATACCTCACTTGTGTGGGTAGGCCTAGCGCCCGCGACAGGATATGCCCCAAAACACAACGTGGACACATCACAGAAAACAGAGCTGTTTTTAGCAAAGTGACTACCTGTAGATTTTGGCCTCTAGCTCAGCCGCCACCTAGGGAAACCTACCAAACCTGTGCATTTCTGAAAACTAGAGATCTAGTGGAATCCAAGGAGGGGTGACTTGTGTGGCTCGGACCAGGTTCTGTTACCCAGAATCCTTTGCAAACCTCAAAATTTGGCTAAAAAATCACATGTTCCTCATATTTCTGTGGCAGAAAGTTCTGGAATCTGAGAGGAGCCACAAATTTCCTTCCACCCAGCGTTCCCCCACGTCTCCCGATAAAAATGATACCTCACTTGTGTGGGTAGGCCTAGCGCCCGCGACAGGATATGCCCCAAAACACAACGTGGACATATCACAGAAAACAGAGCTGTTTTTAGCAAAGTGACTACCTGTAGATTTTGGCCTCTAGATCAGCCGCCACCTAGGGAAACCTACCAAACCTGTGCATTTCTGAAAACTAGAGACCTAGGGGAATCCAAGGAGGGGTGACTTGTGTGGCTCGGACCAGGTTCTGTTACCCAGAATCCTTTGCAAACCTCAAAATTTGGCTAAAAAAACACATGTTCCTCACATTTCTGTGGCAGAAAGTTCTGGAATCTGAGAGGAGCCACAAATTTCCTTCCACCCAGCGTTCCCCCACATCTCCCGATAAAAATGATACCTCACTTGTGTGGGTAGGCCTAGCGCCCGCGACAGGATATGCCCCAAAACACAACGTGGACACATCACAGAAAACAGAGCTGTTTTTAGCAAAGTGACTACCTGTAGATTTTGGCCTCTAGCTCAGCCGCCACCTAGGGAAACCTACCAAACCTATGCATTTCTGAAAACTAGAGACCTAGGGGAATCCAAGGAAGGGTGACTTGTGTGGCTCGGACCAGGTTCTGTTACCCAGAATCCTTTGCAAACCTCAAAATTTGGCTAAAAAAACACATGTTCCTCACATTTCTGTGGCAGAAAGTTCTGGAATCTGAGAGGAGCCACAAATTTCCTTCTACCCAGCGTTCCCCCACGTCTCCCGATAAAAATGAAACCTCACTTGTGTGGGTAGGCCTAGCGCCCGCGACAGGATATGCCCCAAAACACAACGTGGACATATCACAGAAAACAGAGCTGTTTTTAGCAAAGTGACTACCTGTAGATTTTGGCCTCTAGCTCAGCCGCCACCTAGGGAAACCTACCAAACCTATGCATTTCTGAAAACTAGAGACCTAGGGGAATCCAAGGAGGGGTGACTTGTGTGGCTCGGACCAGGTTCTGTTACCCAGAATGCTTTGCAAACCTCAAAATTTGGCTAAAAAAACACATGTTCCTCACATTTCTGTGGCAGAAAGTTCTGGAATCTGAGAGGAGCCACAAATTTCCTTCCACCCAGCGTTCCCCCACGTCTCCTGATAAAAATGATACCTCACTTGTGTGGGTAGGCCTAGCGCCCGCGACAGGATATGCCCCAAAACACAACGTGGACATATCACAGAAAACAGAGCTGTTTTTAGCAAAGTGACTACCTGTAGATTTTGGCCTCTAGCTCAGCCGACACCTAGGGAAACCTACCAAACCTGTGCATTTCTGAAAACTAGAGACCTAGGGGAATCCAAGGAGGGGTGACTTGTGTGGCTCGGACCAGGTTCTGTTACCCAGAATCCTTTGCAAACCTCAAAATTTGGCTAAAAAATCACATGTTCCTCACATTTCTGTGGCAGAAAGTTCTGGAATCTGAGAGGAGCCACAAATTTCCTTCCACCCAGCGTTCCCCCACGTCTCCCAATAAAAATGATACCTCACTTGTGTGGGTAGGCCTAGCGCCCGCGACAGGATATGCCCCAAAACACAACGTGGACATATCACAGAAAACAGAGCTGTTTTTAGCAAAGTGACTACCTGTAGATTTTGGCCTCTAGCTCAGCCGCCACCTAGGGAAACCTACCAAACCTGTGCATTTCTGAAAACTAGAGACCTAGGGGAATCCAAGGAGGGGTGACTTGTGTGGCTCGGACCAGGTTCTGTTACCCAGAATCCTTTGCAAACCTCAAAATTTGGCTAAAAAAACACATGTTCCTCACATTTCTGTGGCAGAAAGTTCTGGAATCTGAGAGGAGCCACAAATTTCCTTCCACCCAGCGTTCCCCCACATCTCCCGATAAAAATGATACCTCACTTGTGTGGGTAGGCCTAGCGCCCGCGACAGGATATGCCCCAAAACACAACGTGGACACATCACAGAAAACAGAGCTGTTTTTAGCAAAGTGACTACCTGTAGATTTTGGCCTCTAGCTCAGCCGCCACCTAGGGAAACCTACCAAACCTGTGCATTTCTGAAAACTAGAGATCTAGTGGAATCCAAGGAGGGGTGACTTGTGTGGCTCGGACCAGGTTCTGTTACCCAGAATCCTTTGCAAACCTCAAAATTTGGCTAAAAAATCACATGTTCCTCATATTTCTGTGGCAGAAAGTTCTGGAATCTGAGAGGAGCCACAAATTTCCTTCCACCCAGCGTTCCCCCACGTCTCCCGATAAAAATGATACCTCACTTGTGTGGGTAGGCCTAGCGCCCGCGACAGGATATGCCCCAAAACACAACGTGGACATATCACAGAAAACAGAGCTGTTTTTAGCAAAGTGACTACCTGTAGATTTTGGCCTCTAGCTCAGCCGCCACCTAGGGAAACCTACCAAACCTGTACATTTCTGAAAACTAGAGACCTAGGGGAATCCAAGGAGGGGTGACTTGTGTGGCTCGGACCAGGTTCTGTTACCCAGAATCCTTTGCAAACCTCAAAATTTGGCTAAAAAAACACATGTTCCTCACATTTCTGTGGCAGAAAGTTCTGGAATCTGAGAGGAGCCACAAATTTCCTTCCACCCAGCATTCCCCCACGTCTCCCGATAAAAATGATACCTCACTTGTGTGGGTAGGCCTAGCGCCCGCGACAGGATATGCCCCAAAACACAACGTGGACATATCACAGAAAACAGAGCTGTTTTTAGCAAAGTGACTACCTGTAGATTTTGGCCTCTAGCTCAGCCGCCACCTAGGGAAACCTACCAAACCTGTGCATTTCTGAAAACTAGAGACCTAGGGGAATCCAAGGAGGGGTGACTTGCGGGGCTCGGACCAGGTTCTGTTACCCAGAATCCTTTGCAAACCTCAAAATTTGGCTAAAAAAACACATGTTCCTCACATTTCTGTGGCAGAAAGTTCTGGAATCTGAGAGGAGCCACAAATTTCCTTCCACCCAGCGTTCCCCCACGTCTCCCGATAAAAATGATACCTCACTTGCGTGGGTAGGCCTAGCGCCCGCGACAGGAAACGCCCCAAAGCCCAACGTGGACACAACCAAAATTTTGGAAGAAAACAGTGCCTACCTGTGGATTTTGGCCTGTAGCTCAGCGGGCACCTAGGGAAACCTACCAAACCTGTGCATTTCTGAAAACTAGAGACCTAGGGGAATCCAAGGAGGGGTGACTTGCGGGGCTCGGACCAGGTTCTGTTACCCAGAATCCTTTGCAAACCTCAAAATTTGGCCAAAAAACACTTTTTCCTCTCATTTCTGTGGCAGAAAGTTCTGGAATCTGAGAGGAGCCACAAATTTCCTTCCACCCAGCATTCCCCCAAGTCTCCCGATAAAAATGATACCTCACTTGTGTGGGTGGGCCAGGTGCCTGCAACAGAATAAGGCCCAAAACCTGAAGAGATAGAAGGGATAGGTATTTTTGCAATATATCATTTTGATGTGTGCACATATGTCCGTGATGTGCCAAACACTAAAATAGTGAAAAGAAACACTTAGGTTATGTGAAGAAGACCCCTCACCCACCAACCAAGTTGGTGGCATGCTTCATCATCGGGGTCCCACCCGAGGCACCTAGCGTGTCACAGGTGTGCTGCGACGCCTGATTACAGCGGAGCAGGTTTTGTCATTTTTTACAACACATACTGGTTGGATTTGGCACGAGGGTGAGTGATGGTTCAGTGGATCAAATTTTATTAACAAGAGATTTCACAAAAATGAAATGCACTGCTAATAACTGAAAGGCAAAAAAGTGAACCAATGACTCACAGCTCGTGAGCTGTAAAGCCGCGACAAGGCACCAACCGCTTTACAGTCCATTCACACACCTTTCATACATGACACGCACAAGACCATTCACACCGCCAGCCACGGGCCCAGCACATTACAACACTCACATCGACAGACCGCCCCACTCAAGGGCCCATCACTTACATACGCCCATGCCTGATACAAGAATCACACCAGCTGATGGGAGTGTGGACTGCCGTTTGGCTGGCACCGCCAGCCAAGCGCCACCCCACGCACACCGCCAGCCAAGCGCCACCCCACGCACACCGCCAGCCAAGCGCCACCCCACGCACACCGCCAGCCAAGCGCCACCCCACGCACACCGCAATCACTTTTTTTAATTTATAAACAACAAATAAACTACTAATTATAAAATAGGCACAAAACTACAAACACAAAACCTCAAACTAAATACACGACAGATGCCAACCGTGAAACTTATGAAAATATAAAACAGACAGCTTACGCTCACGGTATTTCCCAAAAGTTTTTCCTTGTGTGGTAACTTCTAAAACAGCTGGGCACACACAGCCCAGGCTTTGAAGGGCATTCGGGGCAGTACATCCGGCTCTCCCTCCGGATTGATCTCCGGGCACATACTCTACATTTCTTTGTGGGCATGTCTTTTTTGGGAGTGGGAGGAATGTGATCTGGAAAGTGCCGATCTTTCAATCTAGCCACATCCTCCACCACTTCTACTCTAGGAACTCTTGCCGGTTCCACCACAATAAGGCTTTCTATCACCGACTCCTGAAATTTAACAAAAGTCATCCTTGACTCAGGTGAACAATCCTTGTATACAATAAAGGCATTAAAAGTTGCCAAATGAAATAAATGTAGGGCCAACTTTTTATACCACACATACGACTTACGAAGAGCAGTGTAAGGTTCCAACCTCTGATCTACTCTATCAACACCACCCATGTGCCTATTGTAGTCCAAAATGCACGCAGGTTTGCGCACTTCCGCAACCTGACCCCAAACAGCCACAGGGGAAGTACTCTCATCATGGATGGTCGATAGCATGTACACATCCCTCCTGTCTGAAAATTTCATAGCTAACAGCTCATTATTCCGCAAGGCACTGCACTGTCCCCTCTCAAGTTTTTTACAGACAAGCTCCCTTGGATAGCCTTTGCGGTTAGAACGGATTGTGCCACAAGCAACAGTGTCCACCCTAAACAACTCCTTGAACAACTGCACTCCAGTGTAGAAATTATCTACGTACAAATGGTGACCTTTGTTAAACAGCCGTCTAGCAAGTTCCCACACAATTTTTTCGCTAACTCCAAAAGTGGCCGGACAACCAGGAGGGTCAATACTGGAATCCCTACCAGTGTAGACCCGGAAATTATAAACATATCCTGTACTGCTTTCTGACAGCAGATACAATTTAATCCCATACCGTGCCCTCTTACTAGGGATGTACTGCTTAAAAACTAAACGCCCCTTGAAAAGGACCAAAGACTCGTCCACACTTATCTCTTTGCCTGGAACATAGACCTCTGAAAACCGATCCACAAAATGATCAAGGACAGGCCTAATCTTAAAAAGGCGGTCACAATCAGGGTGATCTCGTGGCAAGGCTAAAGCATTGTCTACAAAATGCAGCATACGAAGAAGAAGCAAATACCGATTACGTGTCATAGTTGCAGGAAATATAGCAGTTGCCATCAAGGGACTAGTAGACCAATAAGAAGCCAGTGACGGCTTCCTGATCAACCCCATCAAAAAAGACAAACCTAAAAACCTTTTCATCTCTTCCAGATATGTGGGAACCCAATGAGTAGCTCTAGACTGAGGCTTAAGTCTGGCAGCGTTGTCCCGCAAATATTGCTCTGCATACACATTTGTCTGCTCCACAATCTCTTCCAAAAATACATCGTCCATAAACAAGTGAAAGAAATGGACAGGCAGAAAGTTTTCCGTATTAACTCTACACCCTGGGAGACTAGTAAATGCAGGTAACTGTGGCTGCTCCATGTTTGGGGCAATCCAGGTGTCAGGTCTTCTAATGGGAAACCCTTCAGCCCCAGGCTGCTGCACTCTTGGCACATCAATGTCCTCCTCTAACTCAGGCCCTTCATCTGCACTGAGAGTAGCTTCCTCATCAGAAGAATACTCTTGGACAGAAAACTCACTTCCAGAATCTCCTGCTTCCTCCTCTGCCTCAGATGCAGAGTCAGTGTCGTAATCATGGTCTGAAGACGACTCAAAGAGCATGCGAACAACCTGCTGAGCGGTCACTTTGCGGCTAGCCATGATCCTAACAACAAATGGATTGCCAACAACAACTAGCACTAAAATAAGTAATAAACAAAGTGTAGCTTTATCACAAAGAGTTATGTACTACAAAAAACTATACCACTCAGTTGCCTGAAATAGCTACTCACCAAGCAACTACTCTGCACAGACACAGCAATCACCAATGATATCCCACTAAAAAGAAAAAACAAAAAAGCAAATTAGACATATGACAACACAAACATCACTGTGCTCAAATCTAAGGACAATGTCAAACACACAATACTGCATTTAGTACACCACCTACAAACATGTCATTCATGCATGTCAACAATACTCCTTTGGAGTAAATTGCTTTCACTTACCTAAAACATGCAGCTATGCAAACCACTGGACAACTATTGCCAAAACCGCTAAGATCCACAGCAAAGGAAGCAAAAGCGTTGAACTAGAAGAAAAAGAAGAAATAAATTGTTATAATCACAAATACAAATACTTTGCCTGTTGACAAACACCCCACCACCAAGAACTTAGAAGTTGTCCCTGGTACCTAAGTGGATCCTGCCCCCCCTCGGGGGTAGATGGGCGTTAAAAAATTAGCCGAAATGGGCAACACCTCTGTGCCCCCTTTTAGGGGGCAACCCTTCCCAAAGGGGGCACCCCCAGCACAAAACAAAAAAATCCCTGCCGTATTGGTGGTTTCTGCCCTCCTTGGGGGCAGATGGGCCTACAAAATTACACACACACCACACAATCCCTGGCGCCTAGTGTGCTTCCACCCCCCCGGGGCCAGATCGTCAAAAAAATGACTGGTCTGCCATCGGGGGGCCGAAACAGAAAAAAAAAACTCCCCAGGGGAGAGACCCTTGCCCAAGGGGTTGCCCTCAAAATAAACAACAAAAACAAAATCCCTGGTGTCTAGTGGATTTTGCCCCCCCGCCCCCCCCCCCCGGCGGCAGATCAGCCCAAAAATTGGCAATCTGCCCCCGGGGGGGAGGGGGGGGCAAATACTAAAAAATGTGTCCCCCAGTGGGACGCCCCTTGCCCAAAGGGTCGCCCCCCAAAAAAAACTTTACAATAAAAATAAATCCCTGGTGTCTAGTGGTTTTCAACCCCCCTCGGGGGCAGATCTGCCAAAAAATCAGCGGATCTGCCCCCCGGGGGGGGGGCTAAATACAAATAAAAATTCCCCGGGGGGGCCACCCTGGCCCAAGGGGTCTCCCCCAAAATATACACAAAATATAAAATCCCTGGTGTCTAGTGGTTTTCGCCCCCCCCGGGGGCAGATTCGCCGAAAATTTGGCGGATCTGCCCCGGGGGGGGGCGAAATACAAAAAAAAATTGCCCCCGGGGTGGGGCGACCCTTGCCCAAGGGGGTCATCCCCAAAATAAACATAAAATACTATATCCCTGGTGTCTAGTGGTTTTCGCCCCCCCCTGGGGGCAGATCCGCCGAAAAATCGGCAGATCTGCCCCCAGGGGGGGGCGAAATACAATAAAAAAATGCCCCTGGGGGAGGGCGACCCTTGCCCAAGGGGTCGCCCCCAAAATAATAAATATAATACATTTTCCCTGGTGTCTAGTGGTTTTCGGCCCCCCCTGGGGGCAGATCCGCCGAAAAATCGGCAGATCTGCCCCCAGGGGGGGGCGAAATACAAAAAAAAATTGCCCCCGGGGGGGGGCGACCCTTGCCCAAGGGGTCGCCCCCAAAATTATGGCAAAATAACACTATCCCTGGTGTCTAGTGGTTTTCGCCCCCCCCCTGGGGGCAGATCCGCCGAAAAAACGGCGGATCTGCCCCCAGGGGGGGGCGAAATACTAAAAATAATTGCCCCCGGGGGGGGGCGACCCTTGCCCAAGGGGTCGCCCCCAAAATATTGAAAAAAATAAATCCCTGGTGGCTAGTGGAGATTCCTGCTCCACGATCGCGGGCTCTGCCCGCGATCGTGGAGCAGGAATCTAATGAAAACAGGCACCGGGGGAAAGGAAAAACCCTTTCCTTTCCCCCCGTGTCTGTTTCCACCACCCCCGACCCCCAAAAACGAAGAGGACTCACCTTTTCGGTCCTCCTCGGTAGACGCGCTGGAAGCAAATGGCTTCCAGCGCGCCCGGCAACACTAGATGACGTCAGCGCGCTGTGCGCGCGCTGAAGTCATCGGATTGCCGTGGGGGGGGGCGGGGGTGGAAGGGGAAGGTCTTCCCCTTCCATCCCCGCCTGGGGGGGGAAGGGGGGGTGCACGGGGGGAGCGCTAGCGCGCCCCCAAGTTCCCCTGTGCCTAGGACGAGATGATCTCGTCCAAGGCACAGGGGAACTGTAGCCTTGGACGAGATCATCTCGTCCAAGGCACAGAAGAGGTTAACACAATTTATTTCAGGTCTTACAGGATTGTTAATAATTACTAATCTGAATAAGTTGCTATTTAACTCGGCGATTGTTTTAAAAAAAATAAATAAAAAAAAGATTTCACTTGCAGGGTATCTGTCTGTTACAAGTGTATTGCGGCTGCTGCCTCCTTGTTCACTGGGTTTCTCACCTTACTTTTAAATGATGGCATCCACTAGGGTGAGGTTGGGAAGAGGAAGGAAACTGACCCAGAGTTGGCCCAGCTTTTAAAATTAGTTTTAGCAAAATTGGGTGACGGTGACTCAGATGGGGGGGACGTCCCTTCAGAGGGTGATGATGGCGGGGAAGGGCCTTCCCGCCCCCGTCGAGCACATGTGGCCCCGCGCGCAGTTTTCCCTCCAGTCAAACGTAGGAGTAAAAAGCAGCTCGCAGCGGTACAACAAACAAGTGCAACACAGGCAGCCCCCCCCTCCACCTCCTACAGTTGATCCAGTCCCCCTGGGAGCCCCCATGCCTACATCACTCACGGGGGTTAATCCAGTGCCTCACCCAAGCGAGGTGATAGATGTTTCGGGCCCGGCATTAGGGGTGGATTCCATGCTGGCTGACATACGGCGATCTTTAGCAGTATTAGCAGCCCCAACCAAAGGGGTTGCCCGTCCACGCATCCCACAGTACCCAGGGGGTGACACCAGTGGGGGGCACAGCGTCAGAGCAGGGGCGGAGTGAGCCAAACCCCCCAGGAGCGTCTCAAGACCCAACAACCCAAGCCCTATCGGAAGTATCTCAGATGTTATCCAAGCTGAGTGCGCCTCCCGCCCCACCACCCCCCCCCACAACTCCATGGGCTAGCGATTCATTTCAGAGTTTAGTGCAAGTTCTTAAGTGCCAGGTTGAAGCTTTGGCGACGGCGCGTGTTGTTCCTTCTTTGCAGGTGTCGACAGCCAGCCCCTGTGTCAGCCTGGCACCGGGCTCGCTCACTCAGACTCCGCAGGTGGAAAAAGAGCATGGTAAGGGCGGCGAACAAGGCGTTAGTGCCACAAAACCTCTTGCTTCTGCTGAAGGGTCAGGGGTGGACACTTTGCTGTCCAGGCCAGGGAAGTTAGCTGCGCACGTGGCTCCCGAGATAAAAGAGAAAATATGGAAAGGGGAATTTGTAGATATTTTTAGCCTAGTTAGGGCTAAGAGAAGGGAAGTAGAAACAAAAGAAAAGGATACAAAATCCTCTTCATTTGGCGAGAAAAAACAGAAGATTGAGGAGAACATTACAAATTGGTTGTTCGGTTACAATGTGTTTATGCCAGTTATGCTAGAGAAAAAGCCAGAAATTGGGATCGCTATGATATTCTATGCGAACAAAATATTAAAGGCTCACCATGAGTATGGAGGGAACGCTTGGCTAGAATATGACAGGGACTTCAGGTGGGCAAAGGTGGAGGACCATCGATAGGGTGGGACCAGACAGAAGTGAACGTTTGGTTAGAGTGCGTTAATAACAAGTTACCCACCAAGCAGCCCTTTCGAGCACAGTACGCGAATTACAAAAAAGGCTCATGTTGGGCGTTCAACAGAAAGATATGTTCACCCCCCGCCGGGACGTGCAAGTTCAGGCACTCCTGTTCATTTTGTGGGCACCCTTCCCACCCCGAGTTTAAATGCCTTAAGAGATCAAGGGATAAAGTTAAAGAGGGGAGTAAGCCCAATGTATAATTCATCCCTGCCCTCGCCCATTGACTTAGAAGCACTTATGCCCTGGTTGAAGACTTACCCAGCTAAAGCTTCAGCTAGACTATTGATCGAAGGTTTCACCCAGGGCTTTAGAATTCCAGCCTCCAGGGTCCCCCCCCCTAAAACACTGCAGGAATCTGCTGTCTGCTTTAAGGAACCCTGAAGTGGTCGCAAGAAAAATTGCTAAGGAACGCACATTAGGCAGATTGGCTGGTCCTTTCCAGTCCCCCCCCTAATGACTTTGTCTGTTCCCCCTTAGGGGTAGTACCCAAGAAAGACCCTGGTCAGTTCATGACCTGTCAGCCCCTAGGGTGGCTTCAGTAAATTACGCTATTGACCCGGTCCTCTGCTCAGTTCGCTATGCTACCGTTGATCAGGCGCTGGAGAAGCTGAGGGTTCTGGGGCGCGGTACTCTGCTAGCAAAAACAGATATTGAGGCAGCCTTCCGGCTCTTGCCAGTCCACCCTGAAGATTACCATCTCCTGGGATTTCAGTTTAATGGGGTCTATTTTTATGACAAGTGTATGCCCATGGGGTGTAGTGTGCCCTGCAGTTATTTTGAGCAGTTCAGTTCAGCCTTACAATGGATATTCACCAGGCGTACCAATCATGATAACGTGATCCATTACCTGGATGATTTTCTAGTCCTAGGCCCCCCTAGGTCTGAAAAATGCTTTTGGGCCTTACAGTCACCAACTACCATGTTCAAGGAATTTGGGGTCCCAATTGTGCAGGAAAAAACAGAGGGCCCCTCCACTTGCATCACTTTTCTGGGCATCGAAATTGACTCGGAAGCGGGTGAGTGCCGCCTTCCTTTAGATAAGCTCCAGGCTTTTAAAGGGTCCATCCGTACCGTCCTGTCCCATACTAAAGTCACACTTCACCAACTGCAGGTCCTGGTCGGACAATTGAATTTCGCCCTGAGAATCATCCCCATGGCCTGCCCCTTTTCCAGATCCATAGCTAGGTCCATGGCTGGATTAACGGAGAAGTACCACCACACCAGACTGTCTGCTGAAGTGAAGGAGGATTTGAGAGTATGGGATGCTTTCCTGCAGGACTTCAATGGGGCGATAATTTGGCCTCACCAGGCAGTAGATAGCCCCGCCTTCGGTCTATTCACAGACGCTGCAGGCAGCGTGGGGTTCGGGGCTATCCTGGGATCCGCCTGGTACAGGGCGGATTGGCCAAGTCAATGGGTTAGCTTAGGACTCACCAAAAATATTGCATTCTTGGAGTTATTTCCCATCATCGTCGCTGTATCAGTCTGGGGCGACATATTAAGAGACAAATCTGTAGTATTTTGCTCAGACAACATGGCTGTCGTGGAGAGTATTAATAGACAGAAAGCTAGTTGCAGATGGGTACTTAGATTGCTGAAACATTTGGTGCTGTAGAGTTTGAAGCTCAACGTCACATTCCGATCAAAGCATGTTCCAAGGGTAAATAACAATGCAGCTGATGCCTTGTCTCGATCATTGATGCAGGATTTTCTGAGGTTCCACCCACAGGCGGCGGAGAAGATGACGGAGTTCCCAACATCACTGTGGAAGATTGGTGTCCCGCATTAACTGCCTTAGTAGTGTCATCATTGGCAAAACGCACTAGGGGGGCATATGAAAGGGCTTTCTTGCATTATAGACGGTTCTTGACATCTGTGAACATTCCAGATTGGTTTTCATCAGAAGCAATCTGTGCCTTTTTGCAGCATTTAAAGACCCAGGGTAAACCAGTGTCTTGCGCAAAAGCCAACTTGTCAGCCATACGCTTTTTTGCCAAAATAAGAGGGCAAGACTCTAGGCTCTATGCCTTTGTTATTAAGCAGGCACTAGTGGGGTGGTCTAGAGCAGACGGTCCCAGAACAGACACCAGGCAACCCATAACCCCGCAATTATTGGAAAAATTGGTGAGCTCAGTCACCCTAGTTACTTTCTCACAGTTTGAGGCTAACTTATTCACAGCGGCATTCACTGTGGCTTTTTACGGGGCCTTTCGCATAGGGGAATTGATAGGTGCCTCCACGAATGACCACACGGGGGCCTTCAGTGGCGCGATGTAACAGTCAATAGTAACTCTACCACTATACATCTGCGTAAATCGAAAACTGACCAGTTAGGCAAGGGCGCGAGGATTATACTACGGGCAGCGCATGGGTCAACAATCTGCCCTGTAGCCAATCTAGCTGCTTACTTGAAGGTACACCCCATTGAGAACTCCACTGCCCTATTCATACATGCTAATGGGGCTTGCTTGTCACGTTATCAATTTGCAGAGGTGTTAAAGATTACACTACTGACAGCAGGCGTCGACCCGGGAGGGTACTCCCCCCATTCATTCAGGATTGGCGCGGCCACCTTGGCAGCGGGGGCTGGCATGGCCATCTCAGAGGTGAAAGCCATTGGAAGATGGTCTTCCAGTTGCTATAAACGTTACGTTAGGCCAGAATTGGTATAAGAAGTGGTTATTTGTCATGTCTTCGCAGTTATTCCTTTTTCTCACGCAATTTTCCTTTATTTCAGTAGATGGCTCCTCGTGTGGTGTGGGTATTGGGGCATTCATTCGTTCGTCTGGCGGCATACCGGTTGCAGCAGCTCCGTAAACCGAATCCAGCGGCAAGCTTAGACGTGGCCTTCAGGTGGTGCGGGGTTGGCGGCTCAGGAATTAAACAGCTGCAACAGTTGGTAGACCTGGCTCGTGGATGTGCAGGGCTCCATTCCCCGGACCTCATCATCATTCACCTCGGGGGCAACGATCTGGTACGCTTAGGTCGAAAGGGACTCAGGGAGGCCATATTTCTGGAAATTACGCAGCTTGCTAAACAATTCCCACACGCATCCATTGCTTGGTCCCACATGGTGCCACGGAAGAAATGGGGTTCAGGAATTAAGCCAAGGACAATCAATGTGTCCGTTAGGAGACTCAATACAGAGATGTCAAAACTCTGCCCTGATCCAGGCCGTTTGTGGAACATTCCTCATAGACAATTAAAAGGACCGGAAATGTTTCACAGGGACCTGGTTCATTTGTCTGATGCTGGTACAGACCAATTCATAGCCGATATGTGGTTCTTTGCTAGGTGCCTCTTCTCTGGTGGGGAGGGCGAAGGACCTTTGGGGCCCTGGTCGCCCTTGTGGCGGAAGAAGAGAGACTAAAGTAACCTGAAGCAACAGAGGGGACCCCAAGGGTGGGGCCCCGGTATAACAACAGAGATAGGATCCTGAAGTCCTGGACTCAACCTGTGGATGGACACACCAGATTGGGGGTAGGGAGCCCAGATTACTGGGGTGGTCACGGGGCTCATGCCCTGGGCCGCCCCGGTACACCCCTTGGCTGATTGGTGTTTGGAGAGGGGGCGGAACCCTGAGCATGGGTGCAAGGAACAGAGGAAGCAGGGGTACCGCCCCCTAGGGATACAGGTGACGACCAGTCCCTGTGTGGTCCAAAGGAGGTTCAGGACAGGAAGGGATCCTGTCAAAATTGTATGGTTACAAAAATGTAAAATATATATATCCGTGTATATTTAGGATGTGCAGTGAAAAGGATTAATAGAGTAATTTGCATAAGATGTTTTGCATGATTTTAATGTTGATTAATGATATTTTGATCTTAAACAAAAGTATTTAAATAAATACTTCTTCCAACGAATTAATTGTCTTGTCGGTGGTGTATGACCTGTGTTGGGGAAAAGGCCTGCTGGCGCCTTCCGAGTCCTATGGAAAAGCGCCCCCCCCCCAACATGGGGGGAGCGCAACCCCTTAGGGGTCGGGGACGCCGGGGCCAAACCCTCGCACTAGTTGTGCGCAGGCTGGCCGAGGCTTCCGCTCTCACGCCTCGCGAGACATGGGAGCGGAAATACCTCTTAGAAGGAACGTCAGGCCGACGTGCGGGCCGAACTGGTCTGGGCCACCGCAAGCCAGTGGGGGGCTTAAAAGCACCCCCACTGAAGGCTCGGCCTTCTTCTTGTTGGCGCGGCGGCCCGGACGTTCGGGCATCATCTTGACCCACCCACCCTCTCCTTATATTAGGCGGAAGAAGAGAGACTAAAGTAACCTGAAGCAACAGAGGGGACCCCAAGGGTGGGGCCCCGGTATAACAACAGAGATAGGATCCTGAAGTCCTGGACTCAACCTGCGGATGGACACACCAGATTGGGGGTAGGGAGCCCAGATTACTGGGGTGGTCACGGGGCTCATGCCCTGGGCCGCCCCGGTACACCCCTTGGCTGATTGGTGTTTGGAGAGGGGGCGGAACCCTGAGCATGGGTGCAAGGAACAGAGGAAGCAGGGGTACCGCCCCCCTAGGGATACAGGTGACGACCAGTCCCTGTGTGGTCCAAAGGAGGTTCAGGACAGGAAGGGATCCTGTCAAAATTGTATGGTTACAAAAATGTAAAATATATATATATACGTGTATATTTAGGATGTGCAGTGAAAAGGATTAATAGAGTAATTTGCATAAGATGTTTTGCATGATTTTAATGTTGATTAATGATATTTTGATCTTAAACAAAAGTATTTAAATAAATACTTCTTCCAACAAATTAATTGTCTTGTCGGTGGTGTATGACCTGTGTTGGGGAAAAGGCCTGCTGGCGCCTTCCGAGTCCTATTATTGTGACTCCATGGACCGCTGATGATCATGCAGACTCCTTGCTCTGAATTGCTTGCGGATGTGCGGTTAGTGCGTTTTACACTCACCAATGGTTTTTATGAGAAAACAAAATATACTCCTTTCCTGTGTGTGGGAAGCTTATTTACTCCGGTTGTATGAGCGTTCTGAAAGTGTTACGGTTCAGCATTCATTTGACATGGAAATTGATGCAGTCATTGCATGGGTGGATTTACTTATTGGGCAAATTCTAAACGTGTTTTTCCTGTGCCTTTGTCACGAGTACCTTGCACATTTTAGCATTTAAAATTGACGTTGTCTTGGCGCACCCTTAATGAGTAATTATTTAGTAGGAAACAGTTCCATATGTCTGTATGTGATCAGATATCTCAGGAACACAATGCACGGCTGCTGCTGTTCTGTGTGCCCCAGGTGCCTTTTACAGCATTCCTTTCAGATAGGATTTCCACCACACTCACTAATACGACAGTTCCCTGTCATAGTCAGGTCCACGGAGCATGTCGAAATGTGTACGAACTAGGAGCCCGCCCCAAGTCAACGGCAGCATCCAAGAATAAAATGTCTTCTCTCTGTGATCAAATTCACGTTTGCTGTGCATGCACAAAGCAGTATCTAAGAAGCGTTTATGGCAGCGTGCAGTTAATGTTTATGAGGACAAATGAATGATACCGCAATGAATATGCAAAAGTGAGCTTTCCATGAGAGAGGGGGTGAGACCAAAGATTCACAAACATGTGCTTGTTATCTGGTAGCAACTTGGGTGATAAGACATCAAATTTACACGAGCATCATTACTTACAAGCTAGAGGGTGGACTAGCACTCAGGAGCATTAGTGAATATGGTTTAATGGTCAATGATCCAAATAACTAAGACAGTCTTTGTGGTTAATTGATGTTTACCTTGGGTTGGGGAGGGGTTGCCATCTGTGCCTTCCTAGGTCATAGAACACACTGGAGAAAATAGGGCCCTGGTTTATACTTTTTTTGGACCTCATTAACGTCATTTTCTGACGCAAAAGCGGCGCAAACTTACAAAATATAATTGTAATTTGTAAGTTTGCGCCGCTTTTGCGTCAATACATGATGGTAATGCGGCGCAAAAAATGTATAAATCGGGGCCTAAATAGGGAGTTCCCAACTTCAACATGGCTGTCCATTAATTGCGCACGGGGTACAACACTGAAAGAAAATACTCTGAGAAGCGGGAAGGTCTGGTGTGAATTAAACTAAAATTTACCAAAATAGCCATCCACAAACAAAGTAACACACTATACATCACGTAGCCATCTGAACAGCAGCCCGCGCTACAATCACCAATGGAATGTTCAGAAAGCGGAGCATCACAAAAGAAACAATACTTCAAGAAATCACGCTAATGGCGTTGCAATATTAGAATAGTGCAAAAAGTGCGCGTGAAGCTTCAGCTACACAGACTTGTATCATTGGATGCTACATCAGGAATAAAGACTATCTTCAATCTCACCACTCTAACACACAGCTTCTCTCTCAGGAACAGACTTGGTTTTTGAACGCACAGAGAAACGGCGCTAGGAGCGAGTGCTCGTCAAAGTGCTAAAAATCAATTTAAAAAAGTAGTCCCCAGGAACAGTTGCTTTAATGGCACCTGTGGATGATTCGCAGTAATTGGGCTACGCTCTCAGGAGAGCTAAATACAATAAGAGGCACGAGGCTTCCATGCCATGGACGATTGGAGATAAAGAAATGGAGAGTGATGGTTGTGCCAGCAAATGGAAGCATATAGCCAGGCTCCAGGTTGTTTTCTAACTGCAACAGTGTCTCTCTAGCAATACGCATGCATTAGCGCATGCAATTGCAGACTCGACCCAGAAAACAACTCAACCCTGTCACGCCCACTGGAAAAATGCCACATGAGATAAATAGCCAGGTCAGCAATGTGTGTGGCTCTATGTCAAGGGAAACTGGGCCTGATTTGGGAACAGGGCTTGTGTAGGTAATACAGGTTCTATAAGATTACTCAAAGATTTTTCCAAGGTGGGAGGTCGGAAAGCACAATTTAAATTTATTTGTGCTTGTTCTGTATTTACCTTTCCACTAGGGACCCGGACTAGGCCACCGATTTGGTAACAATTGAAGTTTGTTGTTGAAGAACTGAAAAAACTGTGCAAAGCTGAAGGACGCAAATGTAATTTGTCACCTTTAATTGCCCAGTTGCAAAGGAGTAAAACAAGATCCTGCCTGACCATGAGGTGCTGTGTCATGTATTAAAGATATGTGAACAGACAGTGCTATAAAATGTTTTGTTTGGTTATTGTCAGCTAAAAAATTATATATTGTTATCTATAATTCCATCAAAGTACTTCCTCATTGCCACTGTGCAACTTTTTTTTCCTGCATTTAACTCACTTTTCTAAAATTGTCAGCCATTTATTGACACTGTTCCTCTACTACGTTTGTCACCCTTGGCTCTATAAAACAACAGGCTCACAGCTAAGCTACACTGTACCACTGTCTCCCTACTGGTAAATATCATTTGTTCTGTTTTTGATGCAGTATTCCAACAGCAGATTCCATGCCTGTAAATGAATAATAATGAGCTGTAATAAATGCGGGTTTAGTGCACTTTCAGAACCATAGTGGATTCCTGCATCTGCCACTAGGTAGAATAGCTGTCCTTTTTTAGGACAAAAGAGCGCTGACGTGCGAACTGGTTTTTCCTTTTATGGGGCTTGATGCAGAAAGTGTTTGCAAATTCGGTAATGGTTGCAAAGTGGGCACAATAAAGTCATTTGCAACCAAGCAAAAAAGATATTCTATGTAAAATGAAACCACAAAACAAAAAGATCTGTGTCACAGTACTAGAGAGCGCGTGCTGTGTCTTTTTTTTAAAATACGAAGTAAATAGCGGCAACAAAATCAGTTTGTGAACCAGCATCAAAATACAGAAAACATTCCAAACAGCACTAAACACTAACAATGTGCAATTTTGCACCCGAACAAACCAAATGCAAGAAAAAACCATCAAAGGTAGCCCAGTATTCATTCAAAATCTTTTAAATAGATACTTGACTGTACAAACAGCAATAAGTGCGTGGAGTAGAGTCAAGGAAAGGATATGCCAGCAGCAAAGTGATGAACTAATCTGCTCAAGGGATTACGAGTACTAAGATAGGTTGTACTAGGTCTTATTTGGACCTACATCAAGTGCTCCTGTTTGACATCTGCAGATGTAGGCATTTCAGGCATGTGCAAGTAGCAATAGCCCAGGGCCTCACCTTCGAAAGGTTCTCCTGACAAAGTAATTGAATCACTCAAAAGTTGTGCCATTGTTAGAAATTGAGTTGTTGGTTGACTGGGGGGTGAGCCCGGGTCAAACAGCACCCCCAAGGCAGAAGCAAACTCCAAATTAACCTTTGCTCAACCCCTTGGTAGCTTTGCACAAAGGAGTCAGACTTAACTTAGAGGCACTGTCTAAAGTACTTGTGCAACACTTCAAGTAGTAATAGAGTGAAAACACCACACAAAATTATAACACACCAGGTTAGGAAAATAGAGCAGAATTTAATAAATAAAATAAGATCAAAGTGAAAAAAAATCCAAACAGTACAACCGGAGATGTGAATAAAAAAAAGTAACTGTACAATAGCGTCTAAAAGTAGAAAGTGGCAATGGTGGCTATCAGGTCGAGTTGGATGACATCAAAGTCAAAAGTTCAGGCCGACCACAATAGAGCATGGGCCGGATACACTCCTATATTAGTCCCATTGTAGTTTTACCTTCTCAAGATTTGTGCCAACAGTCCTATTCACGTGGGCGAGGTCACAAGGAACAAGGAAAGCGTTGAGAGCGGTAGTCAGCGTGGTGCAAAGAGCAGCCCAGGCATCGCAGACCAGTAGGCTGGTGCTTCACATTGGCAATCCTCCACGGGCGATCAATGCTTGCTGTGCGAAGAGACAGACTGGCAGCGGCTCATGCTGATTTTTGGTGTGACTAGTGCTGTTCGAACAGGCCCATTTGTGGTCTTGAAGAGCCCTAAAAGCTTGACTTCAAGAGCTCATGAGCCACACCAACGGTCCAGGACCCAAGAGGCATCACTAGGGGTCAGGAACTCACTGCAGCTGGGTCCAGGAGCTAGATAGAGAGCCTTTTATGACCCTGAGGCTCAGATCAGGAGGCCAGCAGAGTAGTCCTTTAAGTCACTCTGGGGTCCTGTGTTCAAGATAAAGTTGCAGATCCAGTTCTACTTCCTCAGGCAAGAGGGTAGCAGACAGAAGGTCAGCACAGCAGGGCATCAGTTCCTTTAGAGCAGCAGTCCAGCAGATTGGCAGTTCTTGTAGCAGCACTGCAATCCTTCTTCCTGGCAGAGTATCCAAAGGTACAGAAGTGTACTGAATAGCTGGTGTCTGAAGTCCTTCTGTTATACTCTGTTTCCCTGGAAGGTGGGAGAAGCTTTTAGACTGTGAGTTTGAAGTGTATGGAATTTCCTGCCTCACCTGCACTGGCTCCAAGCTGGCTGAAGTGACAATGCAGGGCTGTTAGGTCCTTTGTGTGAAGGCAGAGCACAGGTTATTCAGGTGTAAGTGGGGCTGTGGTCAGCTCCACCCCAATCATTCCAGCAGATGGCCCATCCAGGCACACCTAATCCCTCTATTGTGTGACCATCTGGGAGAAATTCACAATGTCTAACTGTCAGTTACACCCACTATTGTGACCCAAGCCAGATCATAGACATAAAAAGCGCTCAGGACAAAAAACTTTATAAAACTGATATTTTTAAAATTGTGATTGAAAACCCGAATTCACTGCTAGCTGGGGATTTTCACTCAAATTCCAAAGACACCAAACATAAACTTTCATGTAGAAATTACACTTATAAAATGTAAAAAGGCAACTCCATCACTATCTGATGGGATAGACAGGCCTACTGAAAACATTTAAGAGGTTTTTACTTCCAGGACATGTAAAACTTAAAAGTATATGTTAAACTTTATGCAAACACTGCACCTTGCATTGGGGCTGTACAGGGTCTACATTAGTTGTGACATATCATATGTATTAAAAAGGAAGGGTTGGGCCTGGCAAAAGGTCTTCCTCACGAGGTTGGCACTGCAGTTTAAAACTGTACACACCCAGGCTGCAATGGCAGGCCTAAGACAGGTTTAAAGGGCTACTTAAATGAGTGGAACAATCAGTGCTTCATGCCCACTAGTAAAATTTAATTTACAAGCCCTGGATACATGTAGTACCACTTTACTAGAAACCTATAAATAAATGAAATATGCCAATTTGGTAAAAGCCAATTCAACTTGTTTTATGGAGCTAGCACAAGTACTTTAGCACTGGTTAGCAGTGGTAAAGTGCCCAGAGTCCTTAAGCCAACAAACAGGTTAAGCAAAATGGAGGATGAGAGGCAAAATGTGTGGGGAAAGATCACCCGAAGGCTGATGGGTCTAAGAGCCACAATAACAGTGTGCATAAAAAACAGAATAATTGTTACTTAATTTGAAATCTAGCATGCCTACCAGACTCTGCTTGGCTTGCCCATCCTTAATCCACACACTTTCAGGGAGTTGGTGACAATTAAATTAAAATATATACTCCCATATCCTTTGTCTTTCTTTACTTCATCTCACCTCTTCCACCTCTCTTTAGTTCCCTTAATTTCTCTGCCTATTTCTACAGCTTTATGTAGCTACTCTCTCTTTCTCTCTATTATAAAGTTTTCTACCTTAATTACGTCTGCCTCACCACCATTTCAAGATGCCCTTATTCCATATCTCTTAACCTCTCTCACGACATCACCTCTTTCTCTACCTACCTCAATATCTCCCTCTTTCTGCCCCCTCTATCCACATCAACTCCCTCTTCCTTGCCCTTCTCTCTGTAGTCCACTATTCTGTTTCCATTGCACCTTCCAGTATTTCTCCTCCATCTACTGCACCTCTTTCTCAATCTCTTCTCTCTATTCACACCAGATCTCTACCTCCCTCTCACCATCTAATTATTTCTGAAATTTCTATCACTCTCTCAGCATTCTCTCTGTACTTTAACACTTTCCCCCTCACAATCTTACGTTTCTCTGTACTGCACATCTTTAATTACTTCATCTCTCTACCCCAGGATTCTATGTCTCTCAATCTGTAATCCCTCATTTACCCCACCATTAATTTTATACCTCACAACTTCATTCTGCCTCTGTACCCTTTACCTCACCACTCACTAACTTACTCCCAAATATATCTACCCCTTGTTCAGAATTGTTATTAAATTATGTTTCTTTCTTGCACATATCTTAATGCACCTCCTCCATTTCAACTAATCCCATATTCCTAATATAGCTCTTTTTATCTTTCTCAATACATCTCTCTACCTCACCCTCTCCCACTCCCTATCTCAGAATCAACCTCACCCCTCTTTCTCTACTTCACCTATGTCTCCCTACTTTATTTATTTTGCTCTAAACCCCATTTCTCTTTTTACGCTTGACAATTTTTCTGTCTCTGGCTACCTTTCTCTCTGACTCATTACTCTTTTATTGACCTGTACTCCTAACCTGTTCTCTTGTTGCACCTCTGTCCAATTCACAGCTCTTTATCTTGTGGCTCACAATGCCTATCCCACCATGTAAAGTCTCTCTGTCTATTTCACTTGTCTCTGCCTTCACCTCTCTCTTACTCATCCATTTCTTTCTAACCACTCTCTAGTTCATCCCTTCCCTTACCCTGAGACCCCACCTAACTCTTTACCTAGCTTTGTTTACCTATAACAACTGGATCACAAACTGCTCGGACTCCCTCGCACCCATTAAACCCGACAAGCATAGTATTTCACACAAGCATGCCAACTTGTATACAGAAGACATCTGAGACACCAAATGGCACTGTAAATGGCTAGAAAGGAAATGGAGAGCCAGCCAGAGCACCAGCAACAGAACTACCCACAAAGACACACTCAGATGCTATCACCAGCAAGTAAAAGACATCAAGAAAAAAGCACTAGTGGACTGCATCAAAGGAAGCTCCAACAGCTGCAAGGAAATATTCTCAATCATTAAGGATTTCACCTCAACCACTGTCAACAACATTGCTGCCTCCCTGCAAATCTGTGAGAAACTATCCAACTTCTTTCACAGCGGAATTGCAAATATCCACAGCAACTTCGGAGACCAACCCCAGAGAACTCGTTGCTAACCCACGGATCACCAACCAATACAGTGACCAGAAATGACACAGTGGCAATCATGCGGACCATCTGCTCTGGTACCCCAAAAAACCCATGCCCCTACCACATCTACAACCAGGAAACAACACCAATCAACACCACCCTGACCCACATCATCAAAAGCTCCATCACCTCCACCACATTACCGGATGAATGGAAAACTTGCAGAAATCAACACCGTTCTCAAGAAGCACACATCTGACCCAAATCAAATGAGTAACGTCCAGCCCATCTCCTTGCTTCCCTACCCAGCCAAATTGATTGAGAAAGTCATTAACAAGCAACTCCCAACCCACCTCGAGCCTCACCTTTTTCTAAACAATAGTCAGCCAAGATTCAGAAAGAACTACAGTAGCGAAACAGCACTCATCATGGCCACTGATGATATCTGAATCATCCTGGACTGAGGAGAAACAGCGGCCCTCATCCCTCTCGACCTCTCTGTGGCCTTCGACACTGTCTGCCATAACATCCTCAGCAGAAGACTCCTTGAGATTGGCATACAAGGATCTACTCTCAAATGGATCTGTTCCTATCTCATAGGAAGAACCAAAAGGGTAAGACTGCTACCCTTCACAACAGAGACCAAGAAATTAATATGCATAATCCCACAGGGATAGTCCCTGAGTCCCACCCTTTTCAACATATACATGACACCGTTCTCCAACATAATCAGATCCAAGGCATCACTGCCACCAGTGACACCCAACTCATCCTCTCCCTGATGGACAAAACAACCACCACCAGAACCAAATTCATCAACTGATAGCAGGCTAGATGTGAACCAACTGCCTGTAGCTCAACTCAACAAGATGAAAGTACTAGTCTCTGGCAACAAGACCTCCCCATGAAGTACTAGTCTTCAGGAACAAGACCTCCCACTTGGTGGCTCTTGTTAGGGAAACTACTTTTCCAACCCTCCTCAGAGTGATGCAAAGAAAACACAAACACCAGGCAAGGCACCGGAATAGATGAAATGTTTGTTGAGGTACCAAGGTTTATTGGCAGGCCAAGGCAGAAGGCAGACGCACATCCCAGTGTTACTTCTTACAAGCAAGCAACTTCTGCCCTGAAGCATATAGGTTAGGCAGTTATATATGTTAATAAGTGCTGTCACAGCGAAACCCCAAAAGGGGACATCGTCCAAACATGGGCATGCATATACAAATGGAAATGCTGCATATACAAAACTTCAAGTCCACAGAGTAAAACTATACATAATGCACTGTGAGCATGAACAAATGAACAGACAACAGGTGGGCCCTAAGAAAAAGAGGGCTGGGTTGCTGATTGGCTGAACTTAAAGTGTGAAACCAAGCTAAACTTAACAACGTGGCTTGGAGAGGTTTGTTTGCACAGCAGGCATAGGTGTCTGAGAGGTCAGCAGGGAAGTCTTGGGGCAGTGCTAAAATTGTAATGTGGATGAGTGGAGCCATTCTGTGAATGAGAGGAGCAAGCATCTTGGTAAGAGAAAAGAATAAATAGCTTAATGGGATTCAGAAAATGGCGAGAGAATTGGAACTAAAGTATCATATCTATAGGTACACACATGTGGATATATATATATATATATACATATATATATATATTTTTTTTCCCTCAACAATCCCTAATTTTTTATAGTAATATCAAACACAATTGTAAAAATATATTATACATATACATGGCAGAAGCGTAGTACTAACAACGTATCAAATACATATCTGTGAATGGCATTACACATTTTTTAGATGAAATACACATATTGTCATCTAGATATACACCTGTGAGATATTCCTTATTTAAACATAGACAAAATGTTATGCTAGTATCCAATGCATTCATGTGTTATGGGTCTATAGCCATTGAATCAAACATATCTTTATATGCTTCCTCTACATCTTGTTGTATCCTAAGATATCTGTGGGCCAGCTCCCGCTCTGTAGGAGATAGAACTTTCACTGCAGTAAATGCATAGATGTTCTTACTACAGAAGTGCTGGAGCATGGAACAACAACACTGGAGACAACACAAAAGTACCACTATTGTTATAAAGATACCCAATAGTGCTAGAACTAAGCTCTTCAACCATCCTGTTGGTAACCATGACAAAAACCAGGACCAATCATCAGAATCAGAAATGTTGTTTGCTCCATTAAATATTCTAACAGCTTTCTTAATTTGGGCGACATCCCTTGCTATGTTTCCACTGTCATTTAAAAAATAACAGCAAGAGGAATTCAATAAAACAAACAGTCCTCCTTGTTGTAGTGTCAGAAGGTCAAGGGCAATTCTATGTTGAATAGTGATGACAGCCACTAAATGTATTTCCACCTGCAACTCTTGAAGTGCATCTCTTGTTGCATTGAATGCTATGGCTAGATCAGCAGACATGTTAACAAGGGCCAATTCCAAATCAGATACACCATATCCAGGGATTAATATATGCATTAGCTAAAAAAAATAGACCTTGTCTAGCCTCCTGAATAGGTGTATGTATATTTCTTTTATACCTGTGAGCGAAACTCCCCAACTTTAATGGCTCATGTGCTGCAATACGCGGCACAACTGAAATGTTTGGTGTTAGATAAGAAATAGCACACATGCCTTCCCAGTGCAGAGAAAGCACTTGTAAGCCTTAGTTCCACAAATGAAATTCATACCGCCCTGTAATTGTGAGTCCAATGTGTGATACTTACTGAGAGGAAGGCCTAATCTCAGGGAAAGCGTTCTGAAATTGATCACACCATTTATAATCAATCCATGCAGAATTTATAAGAGTAACATTTGCCCACGGTGCCATGTAAGAGCAGCGAGCTGACCATAAAGGATATTCTAATATTTTAGAAATCACATTTGGTGTACTAGCATAATCATTTTCTTGCTCAATTAGTGGATTGTATACAAGACCATCAGGTGTTAACAACAGTTTCTCTCCATGAACAGTGATGTTCCAGTAATGTAAAGTGTAGTTAAGCTTTTTCCCTTGTGTCTTAGCTGTCCAGATCCTACTAATTAACTGTTTCTCCCTTATATTCCAATTGCCTGTGGTACCATCAAATTCTAATATGTTAGGACCCTTGATACTTGCTAGATATCCTAAGTATCGAGAAGCTGGGTTACATCCTGAAACTTGATGCTTTATACATACAGGGAAAGCACTGTCCTCTGCATTGTTTTCCACTGTAGGTGACACTGGGTATTCAGCTTGAATGTTTGGCAGTATGGTACAACGTGGGTACCATCCAATCCGTCCTTCTCCAAAGTCCCAAGTTACATTTGGTATAATGCATTCCTTTCCTTGTGCATAATTCTGTACAGGCACAGGTGTCCTGTGTAAACCAATAGGGTCATTGGGGTATCTGGATAATTCTCTACACATCCAGCAATTTTCAAGACCTAAGACTTGGGCTACTTTCTTATGTACTGCAATGAGGGGCTGGTCAGCTGTTTGTCTAAATACGGTTAGCACACACAAAGTTAAGGAACTAAAAAATATTATCTGTACCATGCGATTCATTTTTCTTTTTTTCTCCAAAAGTTATAGATATAGATATGAAGTCTGTTACTCAGTTCTAAGCCACTTTCTCTAATTGTCAGTAAGGCAATGGCACACTGCGTGCTGTCCTCTGCTTCTCCTACTGGTCTGCAGTCATCTTGTTGTATAGAAAGTACACTGTTCCAAAAGATGACAAACCTATTTACTGTATAGGAAAGCAAGGGCGAGGGGAGTCAGAGATATAATTTATATCAGGAGAGCCCTCAAGCACCCACTAGGGTGACAGGTTTCATCATTGGGCTATCTCCTCGTCAGACCGGTGCTGCAATGTCTGGCGGACCACCCTCAAATTGGGATGGTACTTAACCGAAGGCAAATTGCCAGGTGGAGGTCGGGAATGAAAACTGACTAAAAAGATAGAGAAAGATGCGTGAGTGAAGGAGAGTGAGAATAAGATAAAATTGGCTCTGAGCCTAAAACATCACTTTAATGAATCAGAGGAAAGGTTCAGGCCAAGATTAAAATCATTCAGAGTCTTAGCGGGAATAATGTCCTGCTGTACTCTATAAAGAAGGAAGGGTAGTATGCCTAATCCTGTCTATTTGTGGTCAACATGTTTCGCGTCTTTTTTTGGTCAATAAATGATCCCGTGACGCTTTGTCAGGACCCAGAAAACTACCTCTCCTATTAAAAAAATAATCATGAAGTGCTGGAGTGTCACTTACAAACTGAAGACAATTTGTCAAAGTCAGTTGGTCAATCAGTCGCCCATCCCATATTCGAGATAGAGCTCCCTAGGACCGCGCTAGCCTCAACCAAGGAGGTATTATTCTACCGTTTCCATGGTCCAGCAGATCACCTGCTCTGTGCTGCGCGCCTGTAGAACTGCAGTCATCTTGTTCAGGGTGATTTCATGGACCTGCCCTGCGGTGTCCTCTTCAGTCTATTTTTCTGCAGGTGTGACCATCACCTTTCTTCGAAAGTACATCGTGTGCTTCACTCAATTGCATCAGTTGGTGTCACCTGACATTTGATGAGGGGCCCTGAGCGTGGCTCTTAGGGATGGTCTGGTCTGTCTCCCCCTTTTCTGGTATGTTGTGCTGCTCCATGGGTTGCAGGTGCTCATCCGTTGCAGGTACCTCGGTCTTGGTTGTTGTTGGTGTGGATCTGTACCTAGTGCCGTGAATCCACTCAGGATGTCCCTGCACCTTCACAGCCATCCATGTCACCAGGGGCACGAGGTGTGGTCCAGTCCACCTAGAACTAAGAGATACATCTTTTATTCTTCTCACCATGTCCATGTCTCCAGCTTTAAAAGGATGAGTGGGCTCTGAGGATGGATGGGGCAAAGCTTCCTTCACCTGGAGATGGTGAAGCCTCAAGGCTGCTTACAACTTTATAGCATAGTCAGAAATTTTTTCATCTGTCCACAGCAGTGCTTCTTGAGATGCTCGGATAGGCAACTTCAACCCCATAGACATAGGCAGCCCCATCAGTATCTCATGTGGGGACAAAGAGGTTGTTCTAGATGGCGTTGCCCTTATGGCATGCAGCAATAAAGGCAGCGCATCAGGCCATTTCAGGCCTGTTGCATCAGTTATTTTTGCTAATCTATTTTTTATTGTGTTCATCCTCTCCACCTGTCCTGAACTTTGGGGGTGAAAAGGGACATGCAGTTTCCACTCTATTCCTAAACATTCACATATCTTTTGAACAACTGCAGCCACAAATTCACCACCTCTGTTGCTATGTATGCCCTAGGGGACCCCAAATCGGGGTATGATATCTTTCATCAAGTATCACACAACAGTTGCCGCATCATTCCACCTTGTGGGAAACACCTCCACCCATTTTGAAAATGGATCCACACACACCAGCAAATACTTGAATCCATTCACTGGGGGCATATAGGCGAAGTCTATTTAGATGTTGGTAAAGGGCCCCTGTGGTACTGGTATGTGATCATGTGTAGCAAGGGACCTGCTTTTGGTATGTTGGGCACAGACAAGACATTGGGGGCAGAACTGTGCAGTGAAGGCTGTTATCCCTGGAGCATTCCTGTCTAATTAGCTCATTCATCCCCCGTTGTGCCATGTGAGTGGGTCTATGAGCAAGCCTTGTATGGGGAAGGAACATACTGCGCCGAGCCACAGGTCTCCCATCCTGGTGGACCCATAATCCCTCATCATTTTGCCTACAGACAGCATCAATCCACACTCTTTCCTCAACTAGTGTTGCAGACCATAGTGCTTCCTTCACATCAGCTAGTAACAATTGTCTCTGAATAAGCTGAATTTTTGGAATGCTTTTTGCCATTAGGGGCACCATCTGTACTGGCTGTAACATACTATCTCTTGCTGCTGTGTCAGCCATGGCGTTTCCTCTGGCTATCTTGGTATTAGCTCCTGTATGGGCCTCGCATTTTATGACTGCTATACTGTTGGGTAGTAGTATCGCATTTAACAGGTTCTTTACTAAAAGGCCATTTTGAGTGCGGTGCCCTGTTACTGTTATGAAACCACGATACTGCCATAGATGGCCAAAATTGTGGACAACTCCAATCAGTGTCTGTTAGTCTGCTGGAGAAACCATCAGTGTACCACTCATAGTCTACCTTCTGAAAGTCAGGTAGAGGGAAGCATGACCCTCTACCTGACTCAAACCACAGTGGGTGAACCATCAGTTTGGAGGGCAGGATATTTGAGTATGAATAACGTTTCTGCCAAACTGCAAGCCAGGCCCTAAATCTGTGGGCTAAAATTGTTGTATAAATTCCAGGACAACTCTCAGACCAACAACCAGTTACAGTAGGAAATCCCTAAAATCAATAAAGTATTAGTATAGCAATCACAATTTAACATTACTTTTTCACTGCTTTTGGCTCCTTTTTAGGGGCGAGCGCAAAGCGCTCTGTCCCCTGTAGTAATCTCTCTTTGGGCTTCCAACCACACCCATGTCACGTCAATCACTTTCATTGGTTTGTGGGCTTGCCTTTTAAAATCCGGTTGCTTTCATTTGTGAAAGGCATGCATTGGTCATGCCTTTTTTGGTGTTTAGACCAGTGCTTTAAATGGAAAAATAGAAGTGCAGGTACTCTGTACTAGAGTACCTGCTTGTTTCTGAGAAGTGCCGGTACTCTCCAATTAAAAGTATTACGTTTTTCTTGAGATATGCTGGTACTCTCCCTCTCAAAATAAAAAAGTGCCGGTACTCAGTACCGGAGAGTACCGGCCCATTTAAAGCACTGGTTTAGACCACCTACACAGCACCAGTAAACTACAAAAAAATTATGAGGCTCGATGTTTTCAGCATGGTTTCCGGACTACTTTATCTGTTTATTTTCCACACAGCACTATTGCGCTGCATTTTACATAGAGCAATCGCTTTGCGTTTATTTTTCTTTTAATTTTTGTGGCAAGAAAAGTCCGGTTAGGACTTTACAACCCTAATAGCTCTAATTCGAACAAATGCGAGACCCGTAGCATTGAAAATGCTTATTTATACATGTAATCATATTTCATATAGTGATATGCACGCTGTTTTAGGAATGGTGTTTGTTGCTGGTTTGATTTCCTTATTGGCTGGATTAGGAGACCAGACAGTCTTGGGATGTTTACTGTTTTTAGCTGAAGGTTAATTTGCTCTAACAGGTGATTTTTTTGTTTCTTTGGGCATCTATTTACACTAGAAACAACTGTGACCAAACAGAAAAGCCATTCAAACTGCAATTACATTCTTTGTCTCTTCTGTTTCTTTGTAGTCTCCAGCTATCTCTGCCAGCAAAGTTAATCCAAGACGCTCTTCTTTTATGAATGCCGGGGATCCACCAGACCTCTGGCCTTTTTGTGGAAAGTCGATTTTGTAATGTCATGGGACACGTGCTGTCATTGAGTGTTCCTCCTTGGCTACTAGTACATGCCATCACATTGGTCTCGCTATGTATCACCAAATAAGCTTAATGGGGATAAAACATTAAGGAAATGTTATTATCAGGTTTGGTTGCATCGTCTACCATATACAAAAAAAGTTTGCAGCAAACAAAGTTAAATAATGTTTTCATTTCTTTCTGTATTAAGGTTGTTTGCACTATTTTAAATACTTCTTTAAACTTCCTGTTTCCAGGGCAGCACTGTATTAGGCGAGATCAAATTCGAGCTAACGGTTGCATTAATGCAGCATGTTAGTTTCATATTTCATATTTTGTTGTTCAAGGACAAGCCTGTTACTACAATTTGTGCTGAGCAGGGTTACCAATGACATACCAAACACGTATGTCATTGCATCTCAAGTATAAGGCAAAATCTAGCAGTAATGTAATGCCCTGTGTTAATTTAATTACTCCTGGATTTTAAAAGGGTGGGAAATATAATGAGCCCAAAATTCAAGAAACCTTTTACCACTTAACCTAGCAGTATTTTTCACTCTCCATTAACACCGGCACTATTTTACCTTATTTCTCATCCACGCTGCGTTTCAAATGAGGCCTGTGGATGTTTCGCTCTGCAGCATGTGAATGCCTTTTTGTGCTACAGTGTGATAAAATATGAGCACGGCCCGTAATCAGTTTGGATCGTGCAGTTATTACATGGTAAGGTCACCCGTTCATGTATTTTCAAAGCAGATTCTCAAGTGTTATGAAAACCACGGATGATTAAAGATTTTAGGGTTTATCCAAACACCGAAGTTTCTTCTTTCATTCAAATAGTTTGCATAACAACGCTGTTAAAATAATATTGTTGCTGGCGCTAGGGTAAAGGCCAGGGATCTAAGTTTGACACAACTATGTATAAATGTTTACATGTAACCCTAATGAAAGCATTTTTGAAAATTCCAAACGGGTTGAATCTCAGCTGAAAGGCTTCGGTCATGCCACAATTGCAGTATCAATAATATTCGTCACAGAATGCAAGGTTTATACAGTTTTATGAATCTGTTTTGTCACCCAGAGCCTTACATTTTAGCAGAAGTACATGGAGGCCCCTTTCCACCACCCAGTCAGGAGCTCTCAGGTCAGATGCACACTGTCCCTGAACAGTGTTCTGTGTTGAGGGGGGGCCCAATCCCTCCTAAATCGCCCCCCTCCGGGACTGCGGGGGCCTGTGTTACGCCAGTGCCGTGGACATACCAAATTATGGTGCAGCTACCTTTTGCATCCTTACTGACATGCCTCATTCAAGGGTGGTGGCAAATGCGAAGACAGTTCAGTCCAAGACAACAGATGGAGTGCAGTGGGTATACAGATATATGTGACTGTCAGTTTTTATTATGTGCAAATTCGATTAAGAACCATAGCCCAAGAAGCTTGTTTCTGGTGGTTATATGTCTCCTTGTTTGCAACATGTCGGGCAGAAGGCTGACTTCTTAAAGAGAGACTACAGAGTAAACACAGGTCAAATGGTTGAGTGGCAAGTTGGAGCAGGAATGAGGGGAACATTCACTTGTGGGGGAACCACACAAACGTGAGAGAGTTCGGAGCAGCAGTGATCAGATTGGTCTTCTTTTGGCTCCTGACTGTGCTTGTGTTTAGCATTTTGTCTACTGCTTTATTACTCATGCTGTGGTATGGGAGAGGGCTCAGGGAGACATCAAACTGTAGGGAGAATGGTCTGTGGCTCTGTGAGAAAAGGAAATATCAGCAAGGCAATAACACCTAGATATACTTATTATTTCCAGAGTCAGTTACTAATCTGTGGCTTCCCTGATCTTACCCCAGCATGCTTCCCCCACTGTGAACTGTGCCCGAATTGCTCACTACTGTCACCTTGACATTCTCTGCATGCTTTTACTGGGGTATGAGACAGCACCTGAGCATTCTGGTACTGCCTAATATGCCATTAACAACTTAGTATGCCAATGTTTAGCATTATAGTATTTCAATCTGGGCTATTTGGGGGTGTATTAGTCTGGTCCTGACCCTATGATGGTTGAACATTGATGTCTGAGGATTTGCATAGGAAATACCATCAGGGTATATACATATGTATTGATTCCTGGACACTTCGAATAGACTTTGGTATACAAAGCAGGTCTTGGTCATAAGAAGTGCCTAGGCAGTAATGGCAGTAGCTGAGTACCTGATGATGTACATAGGCATAGATGGGTGATCTTAAGAGTATGATAATAAGTGGCAGCTGCTGCCAGGAAGGCTTGGAATGGCAGTGCGTGAAGTGTGTGGGGGGGAATAAAAAAAGAAAAAGACTTACCTGCCTCTGCCGGCCCTTCATGTTCCTCTACTCCTGCCGCCTTGGTTCTTCTCTTCTTGCTCCCCACCCTACCCAATCTGGATGCTTCTCTCGCGCTGTTACCCAGCATAAGGGAAGCGTTGGGATTGGCCTGAGTGGACTGAAATGCTGCACAGTTAGGGTGTGGAAGCCTGTGTTGGTTCTCCACCTGGCTGGCAAACACAGCTCTGGTGGAGAGTTCTAAGTGTGCCTGTCAGTTTGGCTGGCTTATGACTGCCGACCAAACCAACATGCACACTTAGACCCCAACTACCACTCCTCCTCCCCCAGCTGATACAGAGGATGCTGGCCCCACCCCACCCTAGACTAAGCAGACTGGCAAATAAAATGGTAATAAAATACTTCTATTATCATTTTATTTTTCTGCTTTCTGCTGCCTTTCAGCAGTGGAGTGACACCTGTTTGAAGCTGCTCTTAAAAGGTAATCACTGAACCTGACCTGGACATATGAGGCAGATATTAGGTGTCTGCATTAGTAGATGTGGACATTTCCTGTTCCTGATGTGCAATGGTTGTACCATGATATATACGGCTGTATCCAAAAATGTAATACTGTACATGTGAATACCAGCTATGTGTGAGCATATGAAGCTGTACGTGGCCAGATGGAGTGATTCCAGCCTTGTTAGGGTCTGCCTTTGATTTTGCAGCTTCATTTCAGCATATTTTTCTCTAACCTAGTCATTTAGGGATACGTGGGGCTTTTTCTTACATAACATGCCAGTACCTTGGAAAAGATGAATGTACCTTTGTATATAAGGTAGTACATGGTAGTACATAGTTATGTAAAGCTATGTCAGGACATGTGAAGTAGTTCATGAATATATGATGTTGTAGAGGGGTGCTAAGGCTGTCCCTTGCCATACATTACTGCAACTGAGCTTGTTATTTGGTACGTGGGCATTTTGACTTGTAATTAGGCATGTAAAACTGTACCATGTCATGTGAGGGTGAGCTTGACCATATGAAGCTATTTGTGAAATATAACAGTTCCTTGACAGGGGATTCATGGCAGATCCATGAGTCCTGTGAGCCGTCACTGTAGAAAATTTGCCTTTCTGCCAGGTCACCCGAGAATATTTTCTACCTTTTTGACAAACCCCATTTTTACTGGTGTGGAACTTTGCACACTTTAACCCTGCAGCCAGTGGTAAGGTGCCTGTGCTCCCCCTTTAAAACATGATGCATTTGGGATACCCAAATCGGCATATATAACTTACCTACAAGTCAATCAATCAATCAATCAGTGAATTTATAAAGTGCGCTATGTACCCGTCAGGGTTTCGAGGCGCTGGGGAGGTGGGGGGGTGCTGCTAGCGTTCGAAGAGCCATGTCTTGAGGAGTCTCCTGAAGGTGAGGAGGTCCTGGGTCTGGCGTAGTGAGGTGGGGAGAGAGTTCCAGGTCTTGGCGGCGAGGAAGGAGAAGGATCTGCCGCCAGAGGTCTTGCGCTGGATTCGGGGGACGATGGCGAGGGCGAGGTTGGCAGAGCGGAGTTGACGTGTGGGGACGTAGAAGTTGAGTCTGGTGTTCAGGTAGGTGGGTCCGGTGTTGTGTAGAGCCTTGTGTGCGTGGGTGAGGAGTTTGAAGGTGATCCTTTTTTCCACAGGGAGCCAGTGGAGGTCCTTCAGGTGGGGGGAGATGTGACTTATTACATATTACATTACTTATTCCTTAGTACATGATACAAAGGGCCACCCAGGACCTGCGATTTAAATGTCACAAGTGGACTGCAGCACTTATTGTGCCATCCACAACAGCAACAGTGTAAACATGAGCTTACCATCTGTAGCCTAGCTTTACAGTTTTGAACTGGAAATTCAACCTGTCACAATAACGCATTTTGACAGGCCTTTTAACTATTATTGAGTCACCCTCAAATAGGCCTTACTGCCCATAAGTCAGAGTGCAAGATTAGGGGCAGTCAAGCTGCAGTCCTATCATCATTGTCTCCTGCAGAATTTTCTTTGCTTACTGTGGATCAAGTAAAACATGCTATTTCTTAAATAATTTCCGGCTCCACGTTGGATCCCTGTCCCTAAGATGTTTTGCAATTGGCAATTGATCCAGTGGCCTCCTTGCTGGTCAAAATCTTCATTCAAATGTTTAAAAGTGGATCCTTTCTAAGCATCTGGAAGTCTGCTTCCATTCTTCCTCTGTTAAAAAAAGCCAATCTTGATCCTTTGGACACCAAAAACTATCACCCCCTCTCCCGCTTTCCATTCTCAGCTAAAATTATTGAGACAGCCATTAACCAACAACTGACTGCTTTTATTGGAAATAACAATCGACAGGACGATATCCAATTTGGGTTTAGGAGTGATAATAGCATGGAGTCAGCATTGATCATAGCCTCTGAACAAATAAGGGCCACCTTAGATAATGGAGGGAGAGCAGCTCTTATCCTTCTAGACTTGCCACAGCCTTTGATACGGTCAACAATGATCTCTTGATCAACCGGTTAGGCTTGTTAGGAACCAAAGAGACAGCATTATGCCTGATTCACTCCTTTTTGTCCAGCCGTGTGCGAAAGGTATCTCTAAGGGTCTTTACTTCTGAGCCGTTCTCTTTGCCCTTCTGGGTTCCTCAAGGCTCTTTGGTCAGCCCCACTTTGTTTAACTTATATGATTTATTCAAATCTTTTGGGTTCTCATTGGTGCCATACCGGACAGCACCCTGATTGTGGTCTCTCTAACTAACAATGCTCAGACCATGGGGAAAGGTTTTGGTATTGTATGAGGGGTGTCAGCAATTGGATGGGCCGCCATTGCCTAAAATTGAATTCCTCTAAGACAGAAGTGCTTCTCTTAGGGAACAGCCTGTTTGTTCTGGTTCCCAGATTGCTGGCCATCAGAGCTGGGCATTATTCCCTCACCTGTGAAAAAGGTGAAAAACTGGGCGTTATCAGAAGTGAGCTCACCTTTGAAGATCAAGTCAATGCAATTATCTCCTCTTCTTCCTGGATTTTAAAAACCTTAAAGAAAATCCTGCAGTTCATTCTCTTAGATCTCCTGAAAACTGCAGTCTCTGCTTTAGTAATGGCTAGATTAGATTATTATAATGGGCTCTATCAGGATATACAAACTAACTTACTAAATAAACTACAAATCTAGCATAACCCAGCTGCAAGGCTCCTTTTTTGGATCCCAAAGTTTTGATCTGGTAATCAGGCCCTGAAGGCATTGCATTGGCTTTCTATCAAACATCGTATAACTTTTAAAGCCTTATGTACTGCCTTCAAAGTCTTTCATGGAATTGGGCCAGCATTTCTGAGACAAAGTTTTACCTGGTTTCCACCCTCTAGAACCCTTCAGTGTGGCTCTCACAAAAATATAATCGTGTCATTGTTCAAGCTGGCCTCATCAGGGGAAGAGGCTTTGTGAGATGCACTGCCCGGCAATGGAACAGCCTTCCTCTGAAGCTTAAACCCACCACTTTCCTGCTCAGTTTCAGAAAGATGCTTAAACCATATTTGTTTTGCTCCTAGCTGACCTCTGCATAGACTTCCAGACACTTTTCTGACATGCTTTCCTGCTCGGATTACATAGCGCCAAGACGCCGTTTTTGCATTCATGTGTTTCACAAAACATATCATCATTATCAAGGACTGGTTTTAATAGTAAATTAAAATCCAACGTAGTGGTAAGCCATATTTTATAGCATTATTTTGGAAATCACACTTTCAGAAAACTGTCATATTCCTTTCTAAATCTAAAATACGTTATTGCCAGTGTCCCTTGCCTCCTGATGGCTTTCTGTCAGTGATATGTGTATTGCTCCCCGGTAGTGGACAAAGTGTCCTGGGAATGGGAAAGGGGGTTGTTTCTCCCTTGACAAGATGGCCTGGTGAGCTGTGTCCAGCCCCTTCCTGAGTATCAAAGGATGTCTATCTTGTCACTGAAGCTTACACCTATGCCTGCCTCCGCTTTTTCTCTCTAGTCAGGCTGGCACTGATCCCACTATGAGTGGCAGCTAACAAAATTAGGTTTAAAGCATGTGCAAAGGCTTGCTCCACACTCTCAAGCTAGGGCTGGGCATATAGGTGATCAACACAGACTTCCTCTCAGAAGGCTCCTGGACCTGTGAGGATCAAAATGACTGACCTGCTGTCTCAAGATGCTAAAGGAAAGTTAGACCTACTTGTCTTGAACCTAGGACCCCAGAAGTGACTCAAAGAGTTAGTTGGCTGAACTCCTGTTTGAGCTAAACAGACGTAACATGCTTCTAGAGGTCTCACTCCCTACAACTGCCTAGCTGACCGTTTCTAAACTGACCTGTCCTGGGCCCCGTAAATTATGTCCATCAGGTCCTGGATCTTTGGCTGCTGTTAGGATGCACTCCCCCTGTCCAAACTGCAAAAGCTGGGACTTACTGTGAGTGGGATAGGAGGAGTGTTAGCATTAGGGAATTTATTTAAATGCCAAATTCTTCCAATGTTAACTTGTGCAGCAATTATATGGAGAATCTGTATCGTGTGATCAGCATATATGGATGTAATAATGTTACTTTGTTTTTTGATAATCAATAAAGAATTATTATTAAAAAAGCTGGGCGTTAGAAACTTTTCACCCACTTTTCCTCCAAAGAATCAGCAGGAGACCTTAACCGACACTAGGCCCAGAAGAGAAAGGGCAGACATAGATGTAAAGCCCCAGTCAGAGATCAATGAATAGCATTTGTGAGGATTTAAAATAGTACTACTGGAGTGCTACTTTATATGTTCAATTTTTTGTTGTTGTGAATAGGCCTTAATATTGTGATGAACTGGATTGATTTCTGATGTGTTCACTATCTGAATATTATACAGGCAACACTCTTTGATGTGTGCTTGAAATTGTATCTTGATGTATGCAAAAGTGTGTAGAACTATGTATACATATATCTTCATTTTAAAAGCAAACGTGGTAGTGGCATGGGGGACTGGAAAATGGGAAATGTCTGCTACAAAATGGTAGAAGGTATGGGAAAATGAAGGTGAAGTACAGGTAGGGACACACAAATGCAAACAAAATATAAAAAGGGTAAGTGAGTTGCAGTTCATAAAAGTTACACCCACATCTACTCAAGAGGTACTACAATCTAAACAGGCTTGAGTCTACTGCCTCTAACACATAGAGTGAAGATGCACACCACACATGGCCACTCACTGGGCACTGCCAGGTAACCTAATAGAACTCAATAGATGCAGGAATAACATTACCTATGTAAATACTTGCTTCTAAAGCAACTTATTAAAATTATATGTTAAATAATTTCATATATTGCGAACACCCAAATCAGTCAAGTTATAAAAATTGTGAAAAAGTGTTAAAAATAAAAGAAATATAAGGTATTTTAAAAATGGTTACATACGTTTAAATATTGCAGACACCCTTACAAAACCTATTACAATGATGTCACGATAAGAATTGAGTATACCTTGAAAATTACACATACACAAATTGTTATTGAATGCTAAAAATTATATCCTGCATTTAGCACTACTCTATGCACACTCAAAGAAACATCATAGCACACTGCATGTACCAAAACACACAGACACGCATGCACACATTACATATTACCACAGAACTGTAGCTGATGTTAAGCTCCACAACATCTCACAGTCCAAGGTGAAGAGGTCAGAAATAAGCTGTATTTATATGCTTCCTGTTGTGTATTACTTACATTTGGTGATGTCCGTTTCCCTGTTCTTTTCAATGTATAGTTCCATACAGTGTAGGGAGATACTTCCACTTAACCTACATTTGGCGGATTACACCTAAAATATACCTGTATCATGACTAGCATTAACTTTATGCTAAGCCACTCAAATTTTGGAAAAATTGACAAATGGGGTACCTTGGGCCATATTTATACTTTTTGATGCAAAACTGCGCTAACGCAGTTTTGCGCCAAAAAAATTAGCGCCGGCTAACGCCATTCTGAAGCGCCATGCGGGCGCCGTATTTATTGAATGCCGTTAGCCGGCGTTAGCCGACCGGCGCTGCCAGGTGTGCGTGAAAAAAAACGACGTACACCAGGCAGCGCCGGCGTAGGGAAAAATGGCGTTTGGGCGTCCCAAAATGGGGCAAGTCAGGCTGAGGCAAAAAAATCGTCTTAAGCCGATTTGCGCCATTTTTTTGGGGCGCCCAGACGCCATTAACATGACTCCTGTCTTAGCAAAGACAGGAGTCATGCCCCCTTGCCCAATGGCCATGCCCAGGTGACTTATGTCCCCTGGGCATGGTCATTGGGCATAGTGGCATGTAGGGGGGCACAAATCAGGCCCCCCTATGCCACAATTTTTTTTTAAAAAAATACTTACCACAACTTACCTTTTCTTCCCTGGGATGGGTCCCTCCATCCTTGGGTGTCCTCCTGGGGTGGGCAAGGGTGGCAGGGGGTGTCCCTGGGGGCAGGGGAGGGCACCTCTGGGCTCATTCTGAGCCCACAGGTCCCTTAACGCCTGGCCTGACCCAGGTGTTAAAAAGAGGCGCAAATGCGGGGTTTTTTGCCCCGCCCACTCCCGGGCGTCATTTTTGCCCGGGAGTATAAATACCACGCACATGCCTGGGAGTCATTTTTTAAGACGGGAACGCCTACCTTGCATCTCATTAACGCAAGGAAGGTGTTCACGCCAAAAAATGACGCTAACTCCATGAACTTTGGCGCTAGACGCGTCTAACGCCAAAGTATAAATATGGAGTTAGTTTTGCGTCGAATTTGCGTCGAAAAAAACGACGCAAATTCGGCGCAAACGGAGTATAAATATGCCCCCTTGTTATTTATTCAAGCGATATCCCTGGGTCTCGTGGCTCAGTGAACTAATGCGTCCATTAGAGGGTTCTATGTTTGCCCTCCGGGTCATAGATTTGAATATTTGTGGGTCCGCTCAGCTCTGATGTCGAATACATGAGTACCATTGAACTGGGAAACACAACACATTCGTTCTTTCAGCTCCAAGACACAATGAAGGTTAAACATGCACCTTCGAAACACTTTTGTTTACCATTGAATAGGTTTGTTCAGCACCACTTTATGTGCTTGCTCAGTGGCAGTAACAAGTAAAGCATTTGGAACGTGTGCTTTATTTAGCAGGTAACACAGCACATCACAACATTAGTCAAAGAGTAATGATGATGTGTGACAATTCCGACAGCAGTAGGAGATAGGACAGACCCAAACACAGATCTACACATCGATAACAATTGCATTTATGAGTAAGTGAAGACGTACTAAAGGGGTACTACAAATGATATGCCTTTGTGATGATTTGCTCCCATAGAGTGAAGTTAAATGAACAGATTGTCTTCTTCATTTTTTGAATTTAATTGAGAAACATTGACACATATTTGCATCAAAATGCCCTCGGTTGTTCTGGTTTCTCCAAATTTAGCGTTTCTTTCATTCCTTAAACTGGGAAAACATTTCAACAGATTTTAACTTATTTGCAAATTTGGTTTACCCATAAACCTTACAGCTAAATATAAAGTTTATAACTTGGATGCAAGAGAAAATGCAGGCATGCCTTTATTGTTGCCAAAAGAAGCATCTTTCAAAATGACCAAAATCATGTGTTTGCCAAAAACTAGTTTAACACTCACTGAAAAAACTGCGCAGTGCATATATTTGCTTCTTCGTACATCACAAAACAGTCTGATGTTCTTATGATTGACGCCTACACATACCTTTTTTGAACTGCCGCACTGCTTTTTCTCTCAAGAGTAAAGAAACAAATTATCTCCTTTGTAAATTCCCGTCTGAACACTCTGAACACTCCTATCTTGTGTTATGTGTATGCTCTGCTCAGGCGCACCAAGACATTGCCTGCCCTGTTTGATGTTCTTTTTCAAGTGATATCATCTTAATTTGCAACAACAATGATCAAAACTTGACCCGCTATTATCTCTCATTTTCTCACCACAAATTACAGAGACAGAAAGGAAGAGAGGCAGAGTTAGGGAGATGATAGGGCTGGAAACTCTTGGAGGTGTTTTTCATCCATCTATACTGCTTTTAAAGCTAGCACTTTCGATCAGAAGTCTTTCAAAATCTTGGCAATTTGAATAAAAGCTGAAGGCTGAAAGGCGACTGAAGCAGGTGTTTGTCCTATGCATTGAAAAGAGGTATTTTCTGAAAAAGGTTCTTCCAATCTTGCAGCACAGGGATGAAGTTTTGCCTTTGCTGGAAAACAAATTTACATGAAAGCGCTACTGTTTATTTGATATTTTTCTTCAAACTCAGTGGATGGAGTGAAGCTGGATAGGACACCACTCTGTCTTGGTTGTGAATAAAACATCAGCAATGCGGTCTGCTATTAAACTGTCAGTGCATTATTCTGGCTTTGAAGTATCATATTACTTAATGAGTACCCTGGGCTAATGTTTCCCATGAGCATGGGAAATACCCTTCAACTAGCACATATTAGTGATGCTTGTATCATTGCAGAATAGGTGCCTTGGCTACAGATGCACACTGTTTTAGTGTGCCACTGTACTCCAAAGTATCTGGTGCACCGTCTGAGATTGGTGGTCTCACCCATCACTCGGTCAGGGTGCACCTCAATGTCTCTTAGGCCTTGGGGCATTGAGTTGTGGGGGCGTGGCAAGACTGCAAAAGAGTGCCCATGAGAATCCTTCTCAATCCTTCGCTTGAATCCAATAGGACGAAGCATACTTTTGCATTCTGTAACAAGTAGTTGGTAATTGTTTTTTTCACTTTATATGTGTGTGTCTTTGTATATATAAATATATCTAAAAAAACAAATACAAACTAGTTATTACAGAAAGCAATCGCTATCACAGGTAGATGCTTTTTGCATTGTTCAATCCTTGGTCAGATTAAGAGCTGAAAAATCTAATTTGTCTCATTTTGAAAAAAAATTATGCTTCATAGGTCTTATATATATATATTACCTAGCAACAGTCGCCACTAGGTAGTTAGGACCTAGTGTCTATAGAAAACACATTGTTTGGCTAATAACTTTGGTGCCATTTGATGAATCTTCATGACATTTTCCCCCAAAAATACAATGCTCACTTCAGCGTCTGTGTGGAAAGTTTCAGGGTGATCCATCAGGCTTGGGCTGAGAAAAAACGGGGTCCCATAATGCTTTTTCCCCATGCCTTTTTCCATAGGGATTTTGAACAGGAAAAGCACCTGAAACACTGGACGGATTTACACAAAGTTTGGCAGAGAAGGTAGCTCTTGGTCCAGAAAGCGCCCTTTTTGTTATTTTGTGTAAATCTATTCAGTAGTTTTTGAAATTTTAACCCCTTCCCCGCCACGGACGTAATGGTTACGTCCATGGCAGCGCCCGTGTGGTGCCATGGACGTAACCATTACGTCCTGAATGCTGCCCTCGGGAGAAGCGCTAGCGCTCCTCCCGAGGGCCGCCCCCCCACTCCCCTAGGTCAGGGCTGACAGGGGAATCCTTTCCCCTTCAACCCCCGACCCCCCCCCACCCCCCCTGTGACGTCAGCGCGCGAGCGCACGCTGACAATCACACAACCTCCCCCATCGCGCTGGAAGCAGAGCTTCCAGCGCGATCGAAAGAGAAATGCTCAGCATTTCTCTTTCGATCACGTGGGGGAGGCCCGGAGGGGCTTCAAAGGGAAGGAAATGTATTTCCTTCCCTTTGAAGTCTCTCCGAGGGTTTCAAAAGCCGGATTGCTTGCAATCCGGCTTTTGAAACCCCACTAGACACCAGGGATTTTTTTTTTTTCTATGAAATTGACAGAAGGGAGCGACCCCTTGGGCAAGGGTCGCTCCCAGGGGGTCACTTTTTTTTAAGGCCTTTTCTGCCCCCCCTGGGGGCAGATCGGCCTATTATTAGGCCGATCTGCCCCCAGTGGGGGCAGAAACCTCTAGACACCAGGGATACTTTTTTTTGGTTTGTTTTTTTATTTGTTTTCTTTTGTTTTTTAGGTGTGGGATGCGACCCCTTAGGCAAGGGTCGCTCCCATAGGGGGAAATTATATTTAGGCCATTTCTGCCCCCTTTGGGGGCAGATTGGCTTATTTTTATGAGGCCAATCTGCCCCCAAGGGGGGCAGAAACCACTAGACACCAGGGAGTTTTTTTTGTTTGTTTGTTTTTCACGTAAGGGGAGCGACCCCTTAGGCAAGGGTCGTTCCCTTGTGGGGCAAATTTATTTTAGGCCATTTCTGCCCCCCATGGGGGCAGATCAGCCTATTTTTATTAGGCCGATCTGCCCCCACGGGGGGCAGAAACCACTAGGCACCAGGGATTTTTGTTGTTGTTGTGTTTTACAGATGGGGAGCGTCCCCTTAGGCAAGGGTCGCTCCCCTGGAGGGGCAAATTGTATTTAGGCCATTTCTGCCCGCTTTGGGGGCAGATCGGCCGATTTTAGGTCAATCTGCCCCCAAGGGGGGCAGAAACCACTAGTCACCAGGGATCTTTTTTTTGCGCCGTCACCCAAGGGGAGCGACCTTGTAGGCAAGGGTCGCTCCCCGGGGGGGGTGAGGGGGGCAAATTTATTTTAGGCCATTTCTGCCCCCCCTGGGGGCAGATCGGCCTATTAGTATTAGGCCGATCTGCCCACAGGGGGGGCAGAAACCTCTAGGCGCCTGGGCAAATAGTTTTTTTGTGTTTTTTTTTTGTTTGTTTGTTTTTTTAGAGATGGGGAGCGACGCATTAGGCAAGGGTCGCTCCCCTGGGGGGCAAATTGTATTTAGACCATTTCTGGCCCCCTTGGGGGCAGATTGGCCGATTGTAGGTCAATCTGCCCCCAAGGGGGGCAGAAACCACTAGGCACCAGGGATCTTTTTTTTGCGCCGTCACGCAAGGGGAGCGACCTTGTTGGCAAGGGTCGCTCCCCGGGGGGGGGGTGAGGGGGGCAAATTTATTTTAGGCCATTTCTGCCCCCCCGGGGGCAGATCGGCCTATTGGTATTAGGCCGATCTGCCCACAGGGGGGGCAGAAACCTCTAGGCGCCTGGGCAAATAGTTTTTTTGTGTTTTTTTTTTTGTTTGTTTGTTTTTTTAGAGATGGGGAGCGACGCATTAGGCAAGGGCCGCTCCCCTGGGGGGCAAATTGTATTTAGACCATTTCTGCCCCCTTTGGGGGCAGATTGGCCGATTGTAGGTCAATCTGCCCCCAATGGGGGCAGAAACCACTAGGCACCAGGGATCTTTTTTTTGCGCCGTCACGCAAGGGGAGCGACCTTGCAGGCAAGGGTCGCTCCCCGTGGGGGGTGGGGGGGCAAATTTATTTTAGGCCATTTCTGCCCCACTGGGGGCAGATCGGCCTATTGGTATTAGGCCGATCTGCCCCTGGGGGGGGCAGAAACCTTTAGGCGCCAGGGCAATTTTTTTTTGTGTTTTTTTTTTTTTTGTTTGTTTGTTTTTTTAGCGATGGGGAGCGACGCATTAGGCAAGGGTCGCTCCCCTGGGGGGCAAATTGTATTTAGACCATTTCTGCCCCCCTTGGGGGCAGATTGGCCGATTGTAGGTCAATCTGCCCCCAAGGGGGGCAGAAACCACTAGGCACCAGAGATCTTTTTTTTGCGCAGTCACGCAAGGGGAGCGACCTTGCAGGCAAGGGTCGCTCCCCGGGGAGGTGGGGGGCCAAATTTATTTTAGGCCATTTCTGCCCCCCTGGGGGCAGATCGGCCTATTGGTATTAGGCCGATCTGCCCCCGGGGGGCAGAAACCTTTAGGCGCCAGGGCAATTTTTTTTTTTGTGGATTTTTTTTTTGTTTGTTTGTTTGTTTTTGTAGAGATGGGGAGCGACCCATTAGGCAAGGGTCGCTCCCCTGGGGGGCAAATTGTATTTAGACCATTTCTGCCCCCCTTGGGGGCAGATTGTCCGATTGTAGGTCAATCTGCCCCAAGGGGGGCAGAAACCACTAGGCACCGGGGATTTTTTTTTTGGCACCAATGTCACGCAAGGGGGGGCGACCCCATAGGCAATGGTCGCTCCCGGGGGGGCAGGGGGGTTGGGGGTTGGGGGACAAATTTATTTTAGGCCATTTCTGCCCCCCCTGGGCCCGGCTGAGCTAGAGGCCAAAATCCACAGGTAGGCACTGTTTTCTATGAAAAAATGTGATGTGTCCACGTTGTGTTTTGGGCCATATCCTGTCGCGGGCTCTAGGCCTACCCACACCAGTGAGGTATCATTTTTATCGGGAGACTTGGGGGAACGCTAGGTGGAAGGAAATTTGTGGCTCCTCTCAGATTCCAGAACTTTCTGTCACTGAAATGTGAGGAAAACATGTTTTTTTAGCCAAATTTTGAGGTTTGCAAAGGATTCTGGGTAACAGAACCTGGTCAGAGCCCCACAATTCACCCCATCTTGGATTCCCCTGGGTTTCTAGTTTTCATAAATGCGCTGGTTTGCTAGGTTTCCCCAGGTGCCGGCTGAGCTAGAGGCCAAAATCCACAGGTAGGCCCTGTTTTCTAAGAAAAAATGTGATGTGTCCAGGTTGTGTTTTGGGCCATTTCCTGTCGCGGGCGCTAGGCCTACCCACACAAGTGAGGTATCATTTTTATCGGGAGACTTGGGGGAACGCTGGGTGGAAGGAAATTTGTGGCTCCTCTTAGATTCCAGAACTTTCTGTCACCGAAATGTGAGGAACATGTGTTTTTTTAGCCAAATTTTGAGGTTTACAAAGGATTCTGGGTAACAGAACCTGGTCCGAGCCCCGCAAGTCACCCCTCCTTGGATTCCCCTAGGTCTCTAGTTTTCAGAAATGCACAGGTTTGGTAGGTTTCCCTAGGTGCCGGCTGAGCTAGAGGCCAAACTCTACAGGTAGGCACTTCGCAAAAACACCTCTGTTTTTTTCCAAAATTTAGGATGTGTCCACGTTGCGCTTTGGGGTGTTTCCTGTCGCCGGCACTAGGCCTACCCACACAAGTGAGGTATCATTTTTATCGGGAGACTTGGGGGAACGCTGGGTGGAAGGAAATTTGTAGCTCCTCTCAGATTCCAGAACTTTCTGACACAGAAATGTGAGGAACATGTGTTTTTTTAGCCAAATTTTGAGGTTTGCAAAGGATTCTTGGTAACAGAACCTGGTCAGAGCCCCACAATTCACCCCATCTTGGATTCCCCTGGGTTTCTAGTTTTCATAAATGCGCTGGTTTGCTAGGTTTCCCCAGGTGCCGGCTGAGCTAGAGGCCAAAATCCACAGGTAGGCCCTGTTTTCTATGAAAAAATGTGATGTGTCCAGGTTGTGTTTTGGGCCATTTCCTGTTGCGGGCGCTAGGCCTACCCACACAAGTGAGGTATCATTTTTATCGGGAGACTTGGGGGAACGCTGGGTGGAAGGAAATTTGTGGCTCCTCTTAGATTCCAGAACTTTCTGTCACCGAAATGTGAGGAACATGTGTTTTTTTAGCCAAATTTTGAGGTTTACAAAGGATTCTGGGTAACAGAACCTGGTCCGAGCCCCGCAAGTCACCCCTCCTTGGATTCCCCTAGGTCTCTAGTTTTCAGAAATGCACAGGTTTGGTAGGTTTCCCTAGGTGCCGGCTGAGCTAGAGGCCAAACTCTACAGGTAGGCACTTCGCAAAAAACACCTCTGTTTTTTTCCAAAATTTAGGATGTGTCCACGTTGCGCTTTGGGGTGTTTCCTGTCGCCGGCACTAGGCCTACCCACACAAGTGAGGTATCATTTTTATCGGGAGACTTGGGGGAACGCTGGGTGGAAGGAAATTTGTAGCTCCTCTCAGATTCCAGAACTTTCTGACTAAGAAATGTGAGGAACATGTGTTTTTTTAGCCAAATTTTGAGGTTTGCAAAGGATTCTGGGTAACAGAACCTGGTCCGAGCCCCGCAAGTCACCCCTCCTTGGATTCCCCTAGGTCTCTAGTTTTCAGAAATGCACAGGTTTGGTAGGTTTCCCTAGGTGCCGGCTGAGCTAGAGGCCAAGATCTACAGGTAGGCACTTCGCAAAAAACACCTCTGTTTTTTTCCAAAATTTAGGATGTGTCCACGTTGCGCTTTGGGGTGTTTCCTGTCGCCGGCGCTAGGCCTACCCACGCAAGTGAGGTATCATTTTTATCGGGAGACTTGGGGGAACGCTGGGTGGAAGGAAATTTGTAGCTCCTCTCAGATTCCAGAACTTTCTGCCACAGAAATGTGAGGAACATGTGTTTTTTTAGCCAAATTTTGAGGTTTGCAAAGAATTCTGGGTAACAGAACCTGGTCCGAGCCCCACAAGTAACCCCTCCTTGGATTCCCCTAGGTCTCTAGTTTTCAGAAATGCACAGGTTTGGTAGGTTTCCCTAGGTGCCGGCTGAGCTAGAGGCCAAAATCTACAGGTAGGCACTTCTCAAAAAACACCTCTGTTTTTTTCCAAAATTTAGGATGTGTCCACGTTGCGCTTTGGGGTGTTTCCTGTCGCCGGCGCTAGGCCTACCCATGCAAGTGAGGTATCATTTTTATCGGGAGACTTGGGGGAACGCTGGGTGGAAGGAAATTTGTAGCTCCTCTCAGATTCCAGAACTTTCTGCCACATAAATGTGAGGAACATGTGTTTTTTTAGCCAAATTTTGAGGTTTGCAAAGGATTCTGGGTAAGAGAACCTGGTCCGAGCCCCGCAAGTCACCCCTCCTTGGATTCCCCTAGGTCTCTAGTTTTCAGAAATGCACAGGTTTGGTAGGTTTCCCTAGGTGCCGGCTGAGCTAGAGGCCAAAATCTACAGGTAGGCACTTCGCAAAAAACACCTCTGTTTTTTTCCAAAATTTAGGATGTGTCCACGTTGCGCTTTGGGGTGCTTCCTGTCGCCGGCGCTAGGCCTACCCACGCAAGTGAGGTATCATTTTTATCGGGAGACTTGGGGGAACGCTGGGTGGAAGGAAATTTGTAGCTCCTCTCAGATTCCAGAACTTTCTGCCACAGAAATGTGAGGAACATGTGTTTTTTTAGCCAAATTTTGAGGTTTGCAAAGGATTCTGGGTAACAGAACCTGGTCCGAGCCCCGCAAGTCACCCCTCCTTGGATTCCCCTAGGTCTCTAGTTTTCAGAAATGCACAGGTTGGTAGGTTTCCCTAGGTGCCGGCTGAGCTAGAGGCCAAAATCTACAGGTAGGCACTTCGCAAAAAACACCTCTGTTTTTTTCCAAAATTTAGGATGTGTCCACGTTGTGCTTTGGGGTGTTTCCTGTCGCCGGCACTAGGCCTACCCACACAAGTGAGGTATCATTTTTATCGGAAGACTTGGGGCAACGCCGGGTGGAAGGAAATTTGTGGCTCCTCTCAGATTCCAGAACTTTCAGACACAGAAATGTGAGGAACATGTGTTTTTTTAGCCAAATTTTGAGGTTTGCAAAGGATTCTGGGTAACAGAACCTGGTCCGAGCCCCGCAAGTCACCCCTCCTTGGATTCCCCTAGGTCTCTAGTTTTCAGAAATGCACAGGTTTGGTAGGTTTCCCTAGGTGCCGGCTGAGCTAGAGGCCAAAATCTACAGGTAGGCACTTCGCAAAAAACACCTCTGTTTTTTTCCAAAATTTAGGATGTGTCCACGTTGCGCTTTGGGGTGTTTCCTGTCGCCGGCGCTAGGCCTACCCACGCAAGTGAGGTATCATTTTTATCGGGAGACTTGGGGGAACGCTGGGTGGAAGGAAATTTGTAGCTCCTCTCAGATTCCAGAACTTTCTGCCACAGAAATGTGAGGAACATGTGTTTTTTTAGCCAAATTTTGAGGTTTGCAAAGGATTCTGGGTAAGAGAACCTGGTCCGAGCCCCGCAAGTCACCCCTCCTTGGATTCCCCTAGGTCTCTAGTTTTCAGAAATGCACAGGTTTGGTAGGTTTGCCTAGGTGCCGGCTGAGCTAGAGGCCAAAATCTACAGGTAGGCACTTCGCAAAAAACACCTCTGTTTTTTTCCAAAATTTAGGATGTGTCCACGTTGCGCTTTGGGGTGTTTCCTGTCACCGGCGCTAGGCCTACCCACGCAAGTGAGGTATCATTTTTATCGGGAGACTTGGGGGAACGCTGGGTGGAAGGAAATTTGTAGCTCCTCTCAGATTCCAGAACTTTCTGCCACATAAATGTGAGGAACATGTGTTTTTTTAGCCAAATTTTGAGGTTTGCAAAGGATTCTGGGTAAGAGAACCTGGTCCGAGCCCCGCAAGTCACCCCTCCTTGGATTCCCCTAGGTCTCTAGTTTTCAGAAATGCACAGGTTTGGTAGGTTTCCCTAGGTGCCGGCTGAGCTAGAGGCCAAAATCTACAGGTAGGCACTTCGCAAAAAACACCTCTGTTTTTTTCCAAAATTTAGGATGTGTCCACGTTGCGCTTTGGGGTGCTTCCTGTCGCCGGCGCTAGGCCTACCCACGCAAGTGAGGTATCATTTTTATCGGGAGACTTGGGGGAACGCTGGGTGGAAGGAAATTTGTAGCTCCTCTCAGATTCCAGAACTTTCTGCCACAGAAATGTGAGGAACATGTGTTTTTTTAGCCAAATTTTGAGGTTTGCAAAGGATTCTGGGTAACAGAACCTGGTCCGAGCCCCGCAAGTCACCCCTCCTTGGATTCCCCTAGGTCTCTAGTTTTCAGAAATGCACAGGTTTGGTAGGTTTCCCTAGGTGCCGGCTGAGCTAGAGGCCAAAATCTACAGGTAGGCACTTCGCAAAAAACACCTCTGTTTTTTTCCAAAATTTAGGATGTGTCCACGTTGCGCTTTGGGGTGTTTCCTGTCGCCGGCACTAGGCCTAGCCACACAAGTGAGGTATCATTTTTATCGGAAGACTTGGGGCAACGCTGGGTGGAAGGAAATTTGTGGCTCCTCTCAGATTCCAGAACTTTCAGACACAGAAATGTGAGGAACATGTGTTTTTTTAGCCAAATTTTGAGGTTTGCAAAGGATTCTGGGTAACAGAACCTGGTCCGAGCCCCGCAAGTCACCCCTCCTTGGATTCTCCTAGGTCTCTAGTTTTCAGAAATGCACAGGTTTGGTAGGTTTCCCTAGGTGCCGGCTGAGCTAGAGGCCAAAATCTACAGGTAGGCACTTACCAAAAACACCTCTGTTTTTTTCCAAAATTTAGGATGTGTCCACGTTGCGCTTTGGGGTGTTTCCTGTCGCCGGCGCTAGGCCTACCCACGCAAGTGAGGTATCATTTTTATCGGGAGACTTGGGGGAACGCTGGGTGGAAGGACATTTGTAGCTCCTCTCAGATTCCAGAACTTTCTGCCACAGAAATGTGAGGAACATGTGTTTTTTTAGCCAAATTTTGAGGTTTGCAAAGGATTCTGGGTAAGAGAACCTGGTCCGAGCCCCGCAAGTCACCCCTCCTTGGATTCCCCTAGGTCTCTAGTTTTCAGAAATGCACAGGTTTGGTAGGTTTCCCTAGGTGCCGGCTGAGCTAGAGGCCAAAATCTACAGGTAGGCACTTCGCAAAAAACACCTCTGTTTTTTTCCAAAATTTAGGATGTGTCCACGTTGCGCTTTGGGGTGTTTCCTGTCGCCGGCGCTAGGCCTACCCACGCAAGTGAGGTACCATTTTTATCGGGAGACTTGGGGGAACGCTGGGTGGAAGGAAATTTGTAGTTCCTCTCAGATTCCAGAACTTTCTGCCACAGAAATGTGAGGAACATGTGTTTTTTTAGCCAAATTTTGAGGTATGCAAAGGATTCTGGGTAAGAGAACCTGGTCCGAGCCCCGCAAGTCACCCCTCCTTGGATTCCCCTAGGTCTCTAGTTTTCAGAAATGCACAGGTTTGGTAGGTTTCCCTAGCTGCCGGCTGAGCTAGAGGCCAAAATCTACAGGTAGGCACTTCGCAAAAAACACCTCTGTTTTTTTCCAAAATTTAGGATGTGTCCACGTTGCGCTTTGGGGTGTTTCCTGTCGCCGGCGCTAGGCCTACCCACGCAAGTGAGGTATCATTTTTATCGGGAGACTTGGGGGAACGCTGGGTGGAAGGAAATTTGTAGCTCCTCTCAGATTCCAGAACTTTCTGCCACAGAAATGTGAGGAACATGTGTTTTTTTAGCCAAATTTTGAGGTTTGCAAAGGATTCTGGGTAAGAGAACCTGGTCCGAGCCCCGCAAGTCACCCCTCCTTGGATTCCCCTAGGTCTCTAGTTTTCAGAAATGCACAGGTTTGGTAGGTTTCCCTAGGTGCCGGCTGAGCTAGAGGCCAAAATCTACAGGTAGGCACTTCGCAAAAAACACCTCTGTTTTTTTCCAAAATTTAGGATGTGTCCACGTTGCGCTTTGGGGTGTTTCCTGTCGCCGGCGCAAGGCCTACCCACGCAAGTGAGGTATCATTTTTATCGGGAGACTTGGGGGAACGCTGGGTGGAAGGAAATTTGTAGCTCCTCTCAGATTCCAGAACTTTCTGCCACATAAATGTGAGGAACATGTGTTTTTTTAGCCAAATTTTGAGGTTTGCAAAGGATTCTGGGTAAGAGAACCTGGTCCGAGCCCCGCAAGTCACCCCTCCTTGGATTCCCCTAGGTCTCTAGTTTTCAGAAATGCACAGGTTTGGTAGGTTTCCCTAGGTGCCGGCTGAGCTAGAGGCCAAAATCTACAGGTAGGCACTTCGCAAAAAACACCTCTGTTTTTTTCCAAAATTTAGGATGTGTCCACGTTGCGCTTTGGGGTGCTTCCTGTCGCCGGCGCTAGGCCTACCCACGCAAGTGAGGTATCATTTTTATCGGGAGACTTGGGGGAACGCTGGGTGGAAGGAAATTTGTAGCTCCTCTCAGATTCCAGAACTTTCTGCCACAGAAATGTGAGGAACATGTGTTTTTTTAGCCAAATTTTGAGGTTTGCAAAGGATTCTGGGTAACAGAACCTGGTCCGAGCCCCGCAAGTCACCCCTCCTTGGATTCCCCTAGGTCTCTAGTTTTCAGAAATGCACAGGTTTGGTAGGTTTCCCTAGGTGCCGGCTGAGCTAGAGGCCAAAATCTACAGGTAGGCACTTCTCAAAAAACACCTCTGTTTTTTTCCAAAATTTAGGATGTGTCCACGTTGCGCTTTGGGGTGTTTCCTGTCGCCGGCGCTAGGCCTACCCACGCAAGTGAGGTATCATTTTTATCGGGAGACTTGGGGAAACGCTGGGTGGAAGGAAATTTGTAGCTCCTCTCAGATTCCAGAACTTTCTGCCACAGAAATGTGAGGAACATGTGTTTTTTTAGCCAAATTTTGAGGTTTGCAAAGGATTCTGGGTAAGAGAACCTGGTCCGAGCCCCGCAAGTCACCCCTCCTTGGATTCCCCTAGGTCTCTAGTTTTCAGAAATGCACAGGTTTGGTAGGTTTGCCTAGGTGCCGGCTGAGCTAGAGGCCAAAATCTACAGGTAGGCACTTCGCAAAAAACACCTCTGTTTTTTTCCAAAATTTAGGATGTGTCCACGTTGCGCTTTGGGGTGTTTCCTGTCACCGGCGCTAGGCCTACCCACGCAAGTGAGGTATCATTTTTATCGGGAGACTTGGGGGAACGCTGGGTGGAAGGAAATTTGTAGCTCCTCTCAGATTCCAGAACTTTCTGCCACATAAATGTGAGGAACATGTGTTTTTTTAGCCAAATTTTGAGGTTTGCAAAGGATTCTGGGTAAGAGAACCTGGTCCGAGCCCCGCAAGTCACCCCTCCTTGGATTCCCCTAGGTCTCTAGTTTTCAGAAATGCACAGGTTTGGTAGGTTACCCTAGGTGCCGGCTGAGCTAGAGGCCAAAATCTACAGGTAGGCACTTCGCAAAAAACACCTCTGTTTTTTTCCAAAATTTAGGATGTGTCCACGTTGCGCTTTGGGGTGCTTCCTGTCGCCGGCGCTAGGCCTACCCACGCAAGTGAGGTATCATTTTTATCGGGAGACTTGGGGGAACGCTGGGTGGAAGGAAATTTGTAGCTCCTCTCAGATTCCAGAACTTTCTGCCACAGAAATGTGAGGAACATGTGTTTTTTTAGCCAAATTTTGAGGTTTGCAAAGGATTCTGGGTAACAGAACCTGGTCCGAGCCCCGCAAGTCACCCCTCCTTGGATTCCCCTAGGTCTCTAGTTTTCAGAAATGCACAGGTTTGGTAGGTTTCCCTAGGTGCCGGCTGAGCTAGAGGCCAAAATCTACAGGTAGGCACTTCGCAAAAAACACCTCTGTTTTTTTCCAAAATTTAGGATGTGTCCACGTTGCGCTTTGGGGTGTTTCCTGTCGCCGGCACTAGGCCTAGCCACACAAGTGAGGTATCATTTTTATCGGAAGACTTGGGGCAACGCTGGGTGGAAGGAAATTTGTGGCTCCTCTCAGATTCCAGAACTTTCAGACACAGAAATGTGAGGAACATGTGTTTTTTTAGCCAAATTTTGAGGTTTGCAAAGGATTCTGGGTAACAGAACCTGGTCCGAGCCCCGCAAGTCACCCCTCCTTGGATTCTCCTAGGTCTCTAGTTTTCAGAAATGCACAGGTTTGGTAGGTTTCCCTAGGTGCCGGCTGAGCTAGAGGCCAAAATCTACAGGTAGGCACTTCTCAAAAAACACCTCTGTTTTTTTCCAAAATTTAGGATGTGTCCACGTTGCGCTTTGGGGTGTTTCCTGTCGCCGGCGCTAGGCCTACCCACGCAAGTGAGGTATCATTTTTATCGGGAGACTTGGGGGAACGCTGGGTGGAAGGAAATTTGTAGCTCCTCTCAGATTCCAGAACTTTCTGCCACAGAAATGTGAGGAACATGTGTTTTTTTAGCCAAATTTTGAGGTTTGCAAAGGATTCTGGGTAAGAGAACCTGGTCCGAGCCCCGCAAGTCACCCCTCCTTGGATTCCCCTAGGTCTCTAGTTTTCAGAAATGCACAGGTTTGGTAGGTTTCCCTAGGTGCCGGCTGAGCTAGAGGCCAAAATCTACAGGTAGGCACTTCGCAAAAAACACCTCTGTTTTTTTCCAAAATTTAGGATGTGTCCACGTTGCGCTTTGGGGTGTTTCCTGTCGCCGGCGCTAGGCCTACCCACGCAAGTGAGGTACCATTTTTATCGGGAGACTTGGGGGAACGCTGGGTGGAAGGAAATTTGTAGTTCCTCTCAGATTCCAGAACTTTCTGCCACAGAAATGTGAGGAACATGTGTTTTTTTAGCCAAATTTTGAGGTTTGCAAAGGATTCTGGGTAAGAGAACCTGGTCCGAGCACCGCAAGTCACCCCTCCTTGGATTCCCCTAGGTCTCTAGTTTTCAGAAATGCACAGGTTTGGTAGGTTTCCCTAGCTGCCGGCTGAGCTAGAGGCCAAAATCTACAGGTAGGCACTTCGCAAAAAACACCTCTGTTTTTTTCCAAAATTTAGGATGTGTCCACGTTGCGCTTTGGGGTGTTTCCTGTCGCCGGCGCTAGGCCTACCCACGCAAGTGAGGTATCATTTTTATCGGGAGACTTGGGGGAACGCTGGGTGGAAGGAAATTTGTAGCTCCTCTCAGATTCCAGAACTTTCTGCCACAGAAATGTGAGGAACATGTGTTTTTTTAGCCAAATTTTGAGGTTTGCAAAGGATTCTGGGTAAGAGAACCTGGTCCGAGCCCCGCAAGTCACCCCTCCTTGGATTCCCCTAGGTCTCTAGTTTTCAGAAATGCACAGGTTTGGTAGGTTTCCCTAGGTGCCGGCTGAGCTAGAGGCCAAAATCTACAGGTAGGCACTTCGCAAAAAACACCTCTGTTTTTTTCCAAAATTTAGGATGTGTCCACGTTGCGCTTTGGGGTGTTTCCTGTCGCCGGCGCTAGGCCTACCCACGCAAGTGAGGTACCATTTTTATCGGGAGACTTGGGGGAACGCTGGGTGGAAGGAAATTTGTAGCTCCTCTCAGATTCCAGAACTTTCTGCCACAGAAATGTGAGGAACATGTGTTTTTTTAGCCAAATTTTGAGGTTTGCAAAGGATTCTGGGTAACAGAACCTGGTCCGAGCCCCGCAAGTCACCCCTCCTTGGATTCCCCTAGGTCTCTAGTTTTCAGAAATGTACAGGTTTGGTAGGTTTCCCTAGGTGCCGGCTGAACTAGAGGCCAAAATCTACAGGTAGGCACTTCGCAAAAAACACCTCTGTTTTTTTCCAAAATTTAGGATGTGTCCACGTTGTGCTTTGGGGTGTTTCCTGTCGCCGGCACTAGGCCTACCCACACAAGTGAGGTATCATTTTTATCGGAAGACTTGGGGCAACGCTGGGTGGAAGGAAATTTGTGGCTCCTCTCAGATTCCAGAACTTTCAGACACAGAAATGTGAGGAACATGTGTTTTTTTAGCCAAATTTTGAGGTTTGCAAAGGATTCTGGGTAACAGAACCTGGTCCGAGCCCCGCAAGTCACCCCTCCTTGGATTCCCCTAGGTCTCTAGTTTTCAGAAATGCACAGGTTTGGTAGGTTTCCCTAGGTGCCGGCTGAGCTAGAGGCCAAAATCTACAGGTAGGCACTTCGCAAAAAACACCTCTGTTTTTTTCCAAAATTTAGGATGTGTCCACGTTGTGCTTTGGGGTGTTTCCTGTCGCCGGCACTAGGCCTACCCACACAAGTGAGGTATCATTTTTATCGGAAGACTTGGGGCAACGCTGGGTGGAAGGAAATTTGTGGCTCCTCTCAGATTCCAGAACTTTCAGACACAGAAATGTGAGGAACATGTGTTTTTTTAGCCAAATTTTGAGGTTTGCAAAGGATTCTGGGTAACAGAACCTGGTCCGAGCCCCGCAAGTCACCCCTCCTTGGATTCCCCTAGGTCTCTAGTTTTCAGAAATGCACAGGTTTGGTAGGTTTCCCTAGGTGCCGGCTAAGCTAGAGGCCAAAATCTACAGGTAGGCACTTCTCAAAAAACACCTCTGTTTTTTTCCAAAATTTAGGATGTGTCCACGTTGCGCTTTGGGGTGTTTCCTGTCGCCGGCGCTAGGCCTACCCACGCAAGTGAGGTATCATTTTTATCGGGAGACTTGGGGGAACGCTGGGTGGAAGGAAATTTGTAGCTCCTCTCAGATTCCAGAACTTTCTGCCACAGAAATGTGAGGAACATGTGTTTTTTTAGCCAAATTTTGAGGTTTGCAAAGGATTCTGGGTAAGAGAACCTGGTCCGAGCCCCGCAAGTCACCCCTCCTTGGATTCCCCTAGGTCTCTAGTTTTCAGAAATGCACAGGTTTGGTAGGTTTGCCTAGGTGCCGGCTGAGCTAGAGGCCAAAATCTACAGGTAGGCACTTCGCAAAAAACACCTCTGTTTTTTTCCAAAATTTAGGATGTGTCCACGTTGCGCTTTGGGGTGTTTCCTGTCACCGGCGCTAGGCCTACCCACGCAAGTGAGGTATCATTTTTATCGGGAGACTTGGGGGAACGCTGGGTGGAAGGAAATTTGTAGCTCCTCTCAGATTCCAGAACTTTCTGCCACATAAATGTGAGGAACATGTGTTTTTTTAGCCAAATTTTGAGGTTTGCAAAGGATTCTGGGTAAGAGAACCTGGTCCGAGCCCCGCAAGTCACCCCTCCTTGGATTCCCCTAGGTCTCTAGTTTTCAGAAATGCACAGGTTTGGTAGGTTTCCCTAGGTGCCGGCTGAGCTAGAGGCCAAAATCTACAGGTAGGCACTTCGCAAAAAACACCTCTGTTTTTTTCCAAAATTTAGGATGTGTCCACGTTGCGCTTTGGGGTGCTTCCTGTCGCCGGCGCTAGGCCTACCCACGCAAGTGAGGTATCATTTTTATCGGGAGACTTGGGGGAACGCTGGGTGGAAGGAAATTTGTAGCTCCTCTCAGATTCCAGAACTTTCTGCCACAGAAATGTGAGGAACATGTGTTTTTTTAGCCAAATTTTGAGGTTTGCAAAGGATTCTGGGTAACAGAACCTGGTCCGAGCCCCGCAAGTCACCCCTCCTTGGATTCCCCTAGGTCTCTAGTTTTCAGAAATGCACAGGTTTGGTAGGTTTCCCTAGGTGCCGGCTGAGCTAGAGGCCAAAATCTACAGGTAGGCACTTCGCAAAAAACACCTCTGTTTTTTTCCAAAATTTAGGATGTGTCCACGTTGCGCTTTGGGGTGTTTCCTGTCGCCGGCACTAGGCCTAGCCACACAAGTGAGGTATCATTTTTATCGGAAGACTTGGGGCAACGCTGGGTGGAAGGAAATTTGTGGCTCCTCTCAGATTCCAGAACTTTCAGACACAGAAATGTGAGGAACATGTGTTTTTTTAGCCAAATTTTGAGGTTTGCAAAGGATTCTGGGTAACAGAACCTGGTCCGAGCTCCGCAAGTCACCCCTCCTTGGATTCTCCTAGGTCTCTAGTTTTCAGAAATGCACAGGTTTGGTAGGTTTCCCTAGGTGCCGGCTGAGCTAGAGGCCAAAATCTACAGGTAGGCACTTCTCAAAAAACACCTCTGTTTTTTTCCAAAATTTAGGATGTGTCCACGTTGCGCTTTGGGGTGTTTCCTGTCGCCGGCGCTAGGCCTACCCACGCAAGTGAGGTATCATTTTTATCGGGAGACTTGGGGGAACGCTGGGTGGAAGGAAATTTGTAGCTCCTCTCAGATTCCAGAACTTTCTGCCACAGAAATGTGAGGAACATGTGTTTTTTTAGCCAAATTTTGAGGTTTGCAAAGGATTCTGGGTAAGAGAACCTGGTCCGAGCCCCGCAAGTCACCCCTCCTTGGATTCCCCTAGGTCTCTAGTTTTCAGAAATGCACAGGTTTGGTAGGTTTCCCTAGGTGCCGGCTGAGCTAGAGGCCAAAATCTACAGGTAGGCACTTCGCAAAAAACACCTCTGTTTTTTTCCAAAATTTAGGATGTGTCCACGTTGCGCTTTGGGGTGTTTCCTGTCGCCGGCGCTAGGCCTACCCACGCAAGTGAGGTACCATTTTTATCGGGAGACTTGGGGGAACGCTGGGTGGAAGGAAATTTGTAGTTCCTCTCAGATTCCAGAACTTTCTGCCACAGAAATGTGAGGAACATGTGTTTTTTTAGCCAAATTTTGAGGTTTGCAAAGGATTCTGGGTAAGAGAACCTGGTCCGAGCCCCGCAAGTCACCCCTCCTTGGATTCCCCTAGGTCTCTAGTTTTCAGAAATGCACAGGTTTGGTAGGTTTCCCTAGCTGGCGGCTGAGCTAGAGGCCAAAATCTACAGGTAGGCACTTCGCAAAAAACACCTCTGTTTTTTTCCAAAATTTAGGATGTGTCCACGTTGCGCTTTGGGGTGTTTCCTGTCGCCGGCGCTAGGCCTACCCACGCAAGTGAGGTATCATTTTTATCGGGAGACTTGGGGGAACGCTGGGTGGAAGGAAATTTGTAGCTCCTCTCAGATTCCAGAACTTTCTGCCACAGAAATGTGAGGAACATGTGTTTTTTTAGCCAAATTTTGAGGTTTGCAAAGGATTCTGGGTAAGAGAACCTGGTCCGAGCCCCGCAAGTCACCCCTCCTTGGATTCCCCTAGGTCTCTAGTTTTCAGAAATGCACAGGTTTGGTAGGTTTCCCTAGGTGCCGGCTGAGCTAGAGGCCAAAATCTACAGGTAGGCACTTCGCAAAAAACACCTCTGTTTTTTTCCAAAATTTAGGATGTGTCCACATTGCGCTTTGGGGTGTTTCCTGTCGCCGGCGCTAGGCCTACCCACGCAAGTGAGGTACCATTTTTATCGGGAGACTTGGGGGAACGCTGGGTGGAAGGAAATTTGTAGCTCCTCTCAGATTCCAGAACTTTCTGCCACAGAAATGTGAGGAACATGTGTTTTTTTAGCCAAATTTTGAGGTTTGCAAAGGATTCTGGGTAACAGAACCTGGTCCGAGCCCCGCAAGTCACCCCTCCTTGGATTCCCCTAGGTCTCTAGTTTTCAGAAATGTACAGGTTTGGTAGGTTTCCCTAGGTGCCGGCTGAACTAGAGGCCAAAATCTACAGGTAGGCACTTCGCAAAAAACACCTCTGTTTTTTTCCAAAATTTAGGATGTGTCCACGTTGTGCTTTGGGGTGTTTCCTGTCGCCGGCACTAGGCCTACCCACACAAGTGAGGTATCATTTTTATCGGAAGACTTGGGGCAACGCTGGGTGGAAGGAAATTTGTGGCTCCTCTCAGATTCCAGAACTTTCAGACACAGAAATGTGAGGAACATGTGTTTTTTTAGCCAAATTTTGAGGTTTGCAAAGGATTCTGGGTAACAGAACCTGGTCCGAGCCCCGCAAGTCACCCCTCCTTGGATTCCCCTAGGTCTCTAGTTTTCAGAAATGCACAGGTTTGGTAGGTTTCCCTAGGTGCCGGCTGAGCTAGAGGCCAAAATCTACAGGTAGGCACTTCTCAAAAAACACCTCTGTTTTTTTCCAAAATTTAGGATGTGTCCACGTTGCGCTTTGGGGTGTTTCCTGTCGCCGGCGCTAGGCCTACCCACGCAAGTGAGGTATCATTTTTATCGGGAGACTTGGGGGAACGCTGGGTGGAAGGAAATTTGTAGCTCCTCTCAGATTCCAGAACTTTCTGCCACAGAAATGTGAGGAACATGTGTTTTTTTAGCCAAATTTTGAGGTTTGCAAAGGATTCTGGGTAAGAGAACCTGGTCCGAGCCCCGCAAGTCACCCCTCCTTGGATTCCCCTAGGTCTCTAGTTTTCAGAAATGTACAGGTTAGGTAGGTTTCCCTAGGTGCCGGCTGAGCTAGAGGCCAAAATCTACAGGTAGGCACTTCGCAAAAAACACCTCTGTTTTTTTCCAAAATTTAGGATGTGTCCACGTTGCGCTTTGGGGTGTTTCCTGTCGCCGGCGCTAGGCCTACCCACGCAAGTGAGGTATCATTTTTATCGGGAGACTTGGGGGAACGCTGGGTGGAAGGAAATTTGTAGCTCCTCTCAGATTCCAGAACTTTCTGCCACATACATGTGAGGAACATGTGTTTTTTTAGCCAAATTTTGAGGTTTGCAAAGGATTCTGGGTAAGAGAACCTGGTCCGAGCCCCGCAAGTCACCCCTCCTTGGATTCCCCTAGGTCTCTAGTTTTCAGAAATGCACAGGTTTGGTAGGTTTCCCTAGGTGCCGGCTGAGCTAGAGGCCAAAATCTACAGGTAGGCACTTCGCAAAAAACACCTCTGTTTTTTTCCAAAATTTAGGATGTGTCCACGTTGCGCTTTGGGGTGTTTCCTGTCGCCGGCGCTAGGCCTACCCACGCAAGTGAGGTATCATTTTTATCGGGAGACTTGGGGGAACGCTGGGTGGAAGGAAATTTGTAGCTCCTCTCAGATTCCAGAACTTTCTGCCACATAAATGTGAGGAACATGTGTTTTTTTAGCCACATTTTGAGGTTTGCAAAGGATTCTGGGTAAGAGAACCTGGTCCGAGCCCCGCAAGTCACCCCTCCTTGGATTCCCCTAGGTCTCTAGTTTTCAGAAATGCACAGGTTTGGTAGGTTTCCCTAGGTGCCGGCTGAGCTAGAGGCCAAAATCTACAGGTAGGCACTTCGCAAAAAACACCTCTGTTTTTTTCCAAAATTTAGGATGTGTCCACGTTGCGCTTTGGGGTGCTTCCTGTCGCCGGCGCTAGGCCTACCCACGCAAGTGAGGTATCATTTTTATCGGGAGACTTGGGGGAACGCTGGGTGGAAGGAAATTTGTAGCTCCACTCAGATTCCAGAACTTTCTGCCACAGAAATGTGAGGAACATGTGTTTTTTTAGCCAAATTTTGAGGTTTGCAAAGGATTCTGGGTAACAGAACCTGGTCCGAGCCCCGCAAGTCACCCCTCCTTGGATTCCCCTAGGTCTCTAGTTTTCAGAAATGCACAGGTTTGGTAGGTTTCCCTAGGTGCCGGCTGAGCTAGAGGCCAAAATCTACAGGTAGGCACTTCGCAAAAAACACCTCTGTTTTTTTCCAAAATTTAGGATGTGTCCACGTTGCGCTTTGGGGTGTTTCCTGTCGCCGGCACTAGGCCTACCCACACAAGTGAGGTATCATTTTTATCGGAAGACTTGGGGCAACGCTGGGTGGAAGGAAATTTGTGGCTCCTCTCAGATTCCAGAACTTTCAGACACAGAAATGTGAGGAACATGTGTTTTTTTAGCCAAATTTTGAGGTTTGCAAAGGATTCTGGGTAACAGAACCTGGTCCGAGCCCCGCAAGTCACCCCTCCTTGGATTCCCCTAGGTCTCTAGTTTTCAGAAATGCACAGGTTTGGTAGGTTTCCCTAGGTGCCGGCTGAGCTAGAGGCCAAAATCTACAGGTAGGCACTTCTCAAAAAACACCTCTGTTTTTTTCCAAAATTTAGGATGTGTCCACGTTGCGCTTTGGGGTGTTTCCTGTCGCCGGCGCTAGGCCTACCCACGCAAGTGAGGTATCATTTTTATCGGGAGACGTGGGGGAACGCTGGGTGGAAGGAAATTTGTAGCTCCTCTCAGATTCCAGAACTTTCTGCCACAGAAATGTGAGGAACATGTGTTTTTTTAGCCAAATTTTGAGGTTTGCAAAGGATTCTGGGTAAGAGAACCTGGTCCGAGCCCCGCAAGTCACCCCTCCTTGGATTCCCCTAGGTCTCTAGTTTTCAGAAATGCACAGGTTTGGTAGGTTTCCCTAGGTGCCGGCTGAGCTAGAGGCCAAAATCTACAGGTAGGCACTTCTCAAAAAACACCTCTGTTTTTTTCCAAAATTTAGGATGTGTCCACGTTGCGCTTTGGGGTGTTTCCTGTCGCCGGCGCTAGGCCTACCCACGCAAGTGAGGTACCATTTTTATCGGGAGACTTGGGGGAACGCTGGGTGGAAGGAAATTTGTAGCTCCTCTCAGATTCCAGAACTTTCTGCCACAGAAATGTGAGGAACATGTGTTTTTTTAGCCAAATTTTGAGGTTTGCAAAGGATTCTGGGTAAGAGAACCTGGTCCGAGTCCCGCAAGTCACCCCTCCTTGGATTCCCCTAGGTCTCTAGTTTTCAGAAATGCACAGGTTTGGTAGGTTTCCCTAGGTGCCGGCTGAGCTAGAGGCCAAAATCTACAGGTAGGCACTTCGCAAAAAACACCTCTGTTTTTTTCCAAAATTTAGGATGTGTCCACGTTGCGCTTTGGGGTGTTTCCTGTCGCCGGCGCTAGGCCTACCCACGCAAGTGAGGTATCATTTTTATCGGGAGACTTGGGGGAACGCTGGGTGGAAGGAAATTTGTAGCTCCTCTCAGATTCCAGAACTTTCTGCCACATAAATGTGAGGAACATGTGTTTTTTTAGCCACATTTTGAGGTTTGCAAAGGATTCTGGGTAAGAGAACCTGGTCCGAGCCCCGCAAGTCACCCCTCCTTGGATTCCCCTAGGTCTCTAGTTTTCAGAAATGCACAGGTTTGGTAGGTTTCCCTAGGTGCCGGCTGAGCTAGAGGCCAAAATCTACAGGTAGGCACTTCGCAAAAAACACCTCTGTTTTTTTCCAAAATTTAGGATGTGTCCACGTTGCGCTTTGGGGTGCTTCCTGTCGCCGGCGCTAGGCCTACCCACGCAAGTGAGGTATCATTTTTATCGGGAGACTTGGGGGAACGCTGGGTGGAAGGAAATTTGTAGCTCCTCTCAGATTCCAGAACTTTCTGCCACAGAAATGTGAGGAACATGTGTTTTTTTAGCCAAATTTTGAGGTTTGCAAAGGATTCTGGGTAACAGAACCTGGTCCGAGCCCCGCAAGTCACCCCTCCTTGGATTCCCCTAGGTCTCTAGTTTTCAGAAATGCACAGGTTTGGTAGGTTTCCCTAGGTGCCGGCTGAGCTAGAGGCCAAAATCTACAGGTAGGCACTTCGCAAAAAACACCTCTGTTTTTTTCCAAAATTTAGGATGTGTCCACGTTGCGCTTTGGGGTGTTTCCTGTCGCCGGCACTAGGCCTACCCACACAAGTGAGGTATCATTTTTATCGGAAGACTTGGGGCAACGCTGGGTGGAAGGAAATTTGTGGCTCCTCTCAGATTCCAGAACTTTCAGACACAGAAATGTGAGGAACATGTGTTTTTTTAGCCAAATTTTGAGGTTTGCAAAGGATTCTGGGTAACAGAACCTGGTCCGAGCCCCGCAAGTCACCCCTCCTTGGATTCCCCTAGGTCTCTAGTTTTCAGAAATGCACAGGTTTGGTAGGTTTCCCTAGGTGCCGGCTGAGCTAGAGGCCAAAATCTACAGGTAGGCACTTCTCAAAAAACACCTCTGTTTTTTTCCAAAATTTAGGATGTGTCCACGTTGCGCTTTGGGGTGTTTCCTGTCGCCGGCGCTAGGCCTACCCACGCAAGTGAGGTATCATTTTTATCGGGAGACTTGGGGGAACGCTGGGTGGAAGGAAATTTGTAGCTCCTCTCAGATTCCAGAACTTTCTGCCACAGAAATGTGAGGAACATGTGTTTTTTTAGCCAAATTTTGAGGTTTGCAAAGGATTCTGGGTAAGAGAACCTGGTCCGAGCCCCGCAAGTCACCCCTCCTTGGATTCCCCTAGGTCTCTAGTTTTCAGAAATGCACAGGTTTGGTAGGTTTCCCTAGGTGCCGGCTGAGCTAGAGGCCAAAATCTACAGGTAGGCACTTCTCAAAAAACACCTCTGTTTTTTTCCAAAATTTAGGATGTGTCCACGTTGCGCTTTGGGGTGTTTCCTGTCGCCGGCGCTAGGCCTACCCACGCAAGTGAGGTACCATTTTTATCGGGAGACTTGGGGGAACGCTGGGTGGAAGGAAATTTGTAGCTCCTCTCAGATTCCAGAACTTTCTGCCACAGAAATGTGAGGAACATGTGTTTTTTTAGCCAAATTTTGAGGTTTGCAAAGGATTCTGGGTAAGAGAACCTGGTCCGAGCCCCGCAAGTCACCCCTCCTTGGATTCCCCTAGGTCTCTAGTTTTCAGAAATGCACAGGTTTGGTAGGTTTCCCTAGGTGCCGGCTGAGCTAGAGGCCAAAATCTACAGGTAGGCACTTCGCAAAAAACACCTCTGTTTTTTTCCAAAATTTAGGATGTGTCCACGTTGCGCTTTGGGGTGTTTCCTGTCGCCGGCGCTAGGCCTACCCACGCAAGTGAGGTATCATTTTTATCGGGAGACTTGGGGGAACGCTGGGTGGAAGGAAATTTGTAGCTCCTCTCAGATTCCAGAACTTTCTGCCACATAAATTTGAGGAACATGTGTTTTTTTAGCCAAATTTTGAGGTTTGCAAAGGATTCTGGGTAAGAGAACCTGGTCCGAGCCCCGCAAGTCACCCCTCCTTGGATTCCCCTAGGTCTCTAGTTTTCAGAAATGCACAGGTTTGGTAGGTTTCCCTAGGTGCCGGCTGAGCTAGAGGCCAAAATCTACAGGTAGGCACTTCGCAAAAAACACCTCTGTTTTTTTCCAAAATTTAGGATGTGTCCACGTTGCGCTTTGGGGTGCTTCCTGTCGCCGGCGCTAGGCCTACCCACGCAAGTGAGGTATCATTTTTATCGGGAGACTTGGGGGAACGCTGGGTGGAAGGAAATTTGTAGCTCCTCTCAGATTCCAGAACTTTCTGCCACAGAAATGTGAGGAACATGTGTTTTTTTAGCCAAATTTTGAGGTTTGCAAAGGATTCTGGGTAACAGAACCTGGTCCGAGCCCCGCAAGTCACCCCTCCTTGGATTCCCCTAGGTCTCTAGTTTTCAGAAATGCACAGGTTTGGTAGGTGTACCTAGGTGCCGGCTGAGCTAGAGGCCAAAATCTACAGGTAGGCACTTCGCAAAAAACACCTCTGTTTTTTTCCAAAATTTAGGATGTGTCCACGTTGTGCTTTGGGGTGTTTCCTGTCGCCGGCACTGGGCCTACCCACACAAGTGAGGTATCATTTTTATCGGAAGACTTGGGGCAACGCTGGGTGGAAGGAAATTTGTGGCTCCTCTCAGATTCCAGAACTTTCAGACACAGAAATGTGAGGAACATGTGTTTTTTTAGCCACATTTTGAGGTTTGCAAAGGATTCTGGGTAACAGAACCTGGTCCGAGCCCCGCAAGTCACCCCTCCTTGGATTCCCCTAGGTCTCTAGTTTTCAGAAATGCACAGGTTTGGTAGGTTTCCCTAGGTGCCGGCTGAGCTAGAGGCCAAAATCTACAGGTAGGCACTTCGCAAAAATCACCTCTGTTGTCTTCCAAAAATTTGGATGTGTCCACGTTGCGCTTTGGGGCGTTTCCTGTTGCGGGCGCTAGGCCTACCCACACAAGTGAGGTATCATTTTTATCGGGAGACTTGGGGGAACGCTGGGTGAAAGGAACTTTGTGGCTCCTCTCAGATTCCAGATCTTTCTGCCACAGAAATGTGAGGAACATGTGTTTTTTTTAGCCAAATTTTGAGGTTTGCAAAGGATTCTGGGTAACAGAACCTGGTCTGAGCCCCTCAAGTCACCCCTCCTTGGATTCCCCTAGGTCTCTAGTTTTCAGAAATGCACAGGTTTGGTAGGTTTCCCTAGGTGCCGGCTGAGCTAGAGGCCAAAATCTACAGGTAGGCACTTCGCAAAAAACACCTCTGTTGTCTTCCAAAAATTTGGATGTGTCCACGTTGCACTTTGGGGCGTTTCCTGTTGCGGGCGCTAGGCCTACCCACACAAGTGAGGTATCATTTCTATCGGGATACTTGGGGGAACGCTGGGTGAAAGGAAATTTGTGGCTCCTCTCAGATTCCAGATCTTTCTGCCACAGAAATGTGAGGAACATGTGTTTTTTTTAGCCAAATTTTGAGGTTTGCAAAGGATTCTGGGTAACAGAACCTAGTCTGAGCCCCGCAAGTCACCCCTCCTTGGATTCCCCTAGGTCTCTAGTTTTCAGAAATGCACAGGTTTGGTAGGTTTCCCTAGGTGCTGGCTGAGCTAGAGGCCAAAATCTACAGGTAGGCACTTCGCAAAAAACACCTCTGTTTTTTTCCAAAATTTAGGATGTGTCCACGTTGCGCTTTGGGGTGTTTCCTGTCGCCGGCGCTAGGCCTACCCACGCAAGTGAGGTATCATTTTTATCGGGAGACTTGGGGGAACGCTGGGTGGAAGGAAATTTGTAGCTCCTCTCAGATTCCAGAACTTTCTGCCACAGACATGTGAGGAACATGTGTTTTTTTAACCAAACTTTGAGGTTTGCAAAGGATTCTGGGTAAGAGAACCTGGTCCGAGCCCCGCAAGTCACCCCTCCTTGGATTCCCCTAGGTCTCTAGTTTTCAGAAATGCACAGGTTTGGTAGGTTTCCCTAGGTGCCGGCTGAGCTAGAGGCCAAAATCTACAGGTAGGCACTTCGCAAAAAACACCTCTGTTTTTTTCCAAAATTTAGGATGTGTCCACGTTGCGCTTTGGGGTGCTTCCTGTCGCCGGCGCTAGGCCTACCCACGCAAGTGAGGTATCATTTTTATCGGGAGACTTGGGGGAACGCTGGGTGGAAGGAAATTTGTAGCTCCTCTCAGATTCCAGAACTTTCTGCCACAGAAATGTGAGGAACATGTGTTTTTTTAGCCAAATTTTGAGGTTTGCAAAGGATTCTGGGTAACAGAACCTGGTCCGAGCCCCGCAAGTCACCCCTCCTTGGATTCCCCTAGGTCTCTAGTTTTCAGAAATGCACAGGTTTGGTAGGTTTCCCTAGGTGCCGGCTGAGCTAGAGGCCAAAATCTACAGGTAGGCACTTCGTAAAAATCACCTCTGTTGTCTTCCAAAAATTTGGATGTGTCCACGTTGCGCTTTGGGGCGTTTCCTGTTGCGGGCGCTAGGCCTACCCACACAAGTGAGGTATCATTTTTATCGGGAGACTTGGGGGAACGCTGGGTGAAAGGAAATTTGTGGCTCCTCTCAGATTCCAGATCTTTCTGCCACAGAAATGTGAGGAACATGTGTTTTTTTTAGCCAAATTTTGAGGTTTGCAAAGGATTCTGGGTAACAGAACCTGGTCTGAGCCCCGCAAGTCACCCCTCCTTGGATTCCCCTAGGTCTCTAGTTTTCAGAAATGCACAGGTTTGGTAGGTTTCCCTAGGTGCCGGCTGAGCTAGAGGCCAAAATCTACAGGTAGGCACTTCGCAAAAAACACCTCTGTTGTCTTCCAAAAATTTGGATGTGTCCACGTTGCGATTTGGGGCGTTTCCTGTCGCGGGCGCTAGGCCTACCCACACAAGTGAGGTATCATTTTTATCGGGAGACTTGGGGGAACGCTGGGTGGAAGGAAATTTTTGGCTCCCCTCAGATTCCAGAACTTTCAGACACAGAAATGTGAGGAACATGTGTTTTTTTAGCCAAATTTTGAGGTTTGCAAAGGATTCTGGGTAACAGAACCTGGTCCGAGCCCCGCAAGTCACCCCTCCTTGGATTCCCCTAGGTCTCTAGTTTTCAGAAATGCACAGGTTTGGTAGGTTTCCCTAGGTGCCGGCTGAGCTAGAGGCCAAAATCTACAGGTAGGCACTTCGCAAAAATCACCTCTGTTGTCTTCCAAAAATTTGGATGTGTCCACGTTGCGCTTTGGGGCGTTTCCTGTTGCGGGCGCTAGGCCTACCCACACAAGTGAGGTATCATTTTTATCGGGAGACTTGGGGGAACGCTGGGTAAAAGGAACTTTGTGGCTCCTCTCAGATTCCAGATCTTTCTGCCACAGAAATGTGAGGAACATGTGTTTTTTTTAGCCAAATTTTGAGGTTTGCAAAGGATTCTGGGTAACAGAACCTGGTCTGAGCCCCGCAAGTCACCCCTCCTTGGATTCCCCTAGGTCTCTAGTTTTCAGAAATGCACAGGTTTGGTAGGTTTCCCTAGGTGCCGGCTGAGCTAGAGGCCAAAATCTACAGGTAGGCACTTCGCAAAAAACACCTCTGTTGTCTTCCAAAAATGTGGATGTGTCCAGGTTGCGCTTTGGGGCGTTTCCTGTTGCGGGCGCTAGGCCTACCCACACAAGTGAGGTATCATTTTTATCGGGATACTTGGGGGAACGCTGGGTGAAAGGAAATATGTGGCTCCTCTCAGATTCCAGATCTTTCTGCCACAGAAATGTGAGGAACATGTGGTTTTTTTAGCCAAATTTTGAGGTTTGCAAAGGATTCTGGGTAACAGAACCTGGTCTGAGCCCCGCAAGTCACCCCTCCTTGGATTCCCCTAGGTCTCTAGTTTTCAGAAATGCACAGGTTTGGTAGGTTTCCCTAGGTGCCGGCTGAGCTAGAGGCCAAAATCTACAGGTAGGCACTTCGCAAAAAACACCTCTGTTTTTTTCCAAAATTTAGGATGTGTCCACGTTGCGCTTTGGGGTGTTTCCTGTCGCCGGCGCTAGGCCTACCCACGCAAGTGAGGTATCATTTTTATCGGGAGACTTGGGGGAACGCTGGGTGGAAGGAAATTTGTAGCTCCTCTCAGATTCCAGAACTTTCTGCCACAGACATGTGAGGAACATGTGTTTTTTTAGCCAAATTTTGAGGTTTGCAAAGGATTCTGTTTAAGAGAACCTGGTCCGAGCCCCGCAAGTCACCCCTCCTTGGATTCCCCTAGGTCTCTAGTTTTCAGAAATGCACAGGTTTGGTAGGTTTCCATGGTGCCGGTTGAGCTAGAGGCCAAAATCTACAGGTAGGCACTTCGCAAAAAACACCTCTGTTTTTTTCCAAAATTTAGGATGTGTCCACGTTGCGCTTTGGGGTGTTTCCTGTCGCCGGCGCTAGGCCTACCCACGCAAGTGAGGTATCATTTTTATCGGGAGACTTGGGGGAACGCTGGGTGGAAGGAAATTTGTAGCTCCTCTCAGATTCCAGAACTTTCTGCCACAGAAATGTGAGGAACATGTGTTTTTTTAGCCTAATTTTGAGGTTTGCAAAGGATTCTGGGTAACAGAACCTGGTCCGAGCCCCGCAAGTCACCCCTCCTTGGATTCCCCTAGGTCTCTAGTTTTCAGAAATGCACAGGTTTGGTAGGTTTCCCTAGGTGCCGGCTGAGCTAGAGGCCAAAATCTACAGGTAGGCACTTCGCAAAAAACACCTCTGTTTTTTTCCAAAATTTAGGATGTGTCCACATTGCGCTTTGGGGTGTTTCCTGTCGCCGGCACTAGGCCTACCCACACAAGTGAGGTATCATTTTTATCGGGAGACTTGGGGTAACGCTGGGTGGAAGGAAATTTGTGGCTCCTCTCAGATTCCAGAACTTTCAGACACAGAAATGTGAGGAACATGTGTTTTTTTAGCCACATTTTGAGGTTTGCAAAGGATTCTGGGTAACAGAACCTGGTCCGAGCCCCGCAAGTCACCCCTCCTTGGATTCCCCTAGGTCTCTAGTTTTCAGAAATGCACAGGTTTGGTAGGTTTCCCTAGGTGCCGGCTGAGCTAGAGGCCAAAATCTACAGGTAGGCACTTCGCAAAAAACACCTCTGTTGTCTTCCAAAAATTTGGATGTGTCCACGTTGCGATTTGGGGCGTTTCCTGTTGCGGGCGCTAGGCCTACCCACACAAGTGAGGTATCATTTTTATCGGGAGACTTGGGGGAACGCTGGGTGAAAGGAAATTTGTGGCTCCTCTCAGATTCCAGATCTTTCTGCCACAGAAATGTGAGGAACATGTGTTTTTTTTAGCCAAATTTTGAGGTTTGCAAAGGATTCTGGGTAACAGAACCTGGTCTGAGCCCCGCAAGTCACCCCTCCTTGGATTCCCCTAGGTCTCTAGTTTTCAGAAATGCACAGGTTTGGTAGGTTTCCCTAGGTGCCGGCTGAGCTAGAGGCCAAAATCTACAGGTAGGCACTTCGCAAAAAACACCTCTGTTGTCTTCCAAAAATTTGGATGTGTCCACGTTGCGATTTGGGGCGTTTCCTGTCGCGGGCGCTAGGCCTACCCACACAAGTGAGGTATCATTTTTATCGGGAGACTTGGGGGAACGCTGGGTGGAAGGAAATTTGTGGCTCCCCTCAGATTCCAGAACTTTCAGACACAGAAATGTGAGGAACATGTGTTTTTTTAGCCAAATTTTGAGGTTTGCAAAGGATTCTGGGTAGCAGAACCTGGTCCGAGCCCCGCAAGTCACCCCTCCTTGGATTCCCCTAGGTCTCTAGTTTTCAGAAATGCACAGGTTTGGTAGGTTTCCCTAGGTGCCGGCTGAGCTAGAGGCCAAAATCTACAGGTAGGCACTTCGCAAAAATCACCTCTGTTGTCTTCCAAAAATTTGGATGTGTCCACGTTGCGCTTTGGGGCGTTTCCTGTTGCGGGCGCTAGGCCTACCCACACAAGTGAGGTATCATTTTTATCGGGAGACTTGGGGGAACGCTGGGTAAAAGGAACTTTGTGGCTCCTCTCAGATTCCAGATCTTTCTGCCACAGAAATGTGAGGAACATGTGTTTTTTTTAGCCAAATTTTGAGGTTTGCAAAGGATTCTGGGTAACAGAACCTGGTCTGAGCCCCGCAAGTCACCCCTCCTTGGATTCCCCTAGGTCTCTAGTTTTCAGAAATGCACAGGTTTGGTAGGTTTCCCTAGGTGCCGGCTGAGCTAGAGGCCAAAATCTACAGGTAGGCACTTCGCAAAAAACACCTCTGTTGTCTTCCAAAAATGTGGATGTGTCCAGGTTGCGCTTTGGGGCGTTTCCTGTTGCGGGCGCTAGGCCTACCCACACAAGTGAGGTATCATTTTTATCGGGATACTTGGGGGAACGCTGGGTGAAAGGAAATATGTGGCTCCTCTCAGATTCCAGATCTTTCTGCCACAGAAATGTGAGGAACATGTGGTTTTTTTAGCCAAATTTTGAGGTTTGCAAATGATTCTGGGTAACAGAACCTGGTCTGAGCCCCGCAAGTCACCCCTCCTTGGATTCCCCTAGGTCTCTAGTTTTCAGAAATGCACAGGTTTGGTAGGTTTCCCTAGGTGCCGGCTGAGCTAGAGGCCAAAATCTACAGGTAGGCACTTCGCAAAAAACACCTCTGTTTTTTTCCAAAATTTAGGATGTGTCCACGTTGCGCTTTGGGGTGTTTCCTGTCGCCGGCGCTAGGCCTACCCACGCAAGTGAGGTATCATTTTTATCGGGAGACTTGGGGGAACGCTGGGTGGAAGGAAATTTGTAGCTCCTCTCAGATTCCAGAACTTTCTGCCACAGACATGTGAGGAACATGTGTTTTTTTAGCCAAATTTTGAGGTTTGCAAAGGATTCTGTTTAAGAGAACCTGGTCCGAGCCCCGCAAGTCACCCCTCCTTGGATTCCCCTAGGTCTCTAGTTTTCAGAAATGCACAGGTTTGGTAGGTTTCCATGGTGCCGGTTGAGCTAGAGGCCAAAATCTACAGGTAGGCACTTCGCAAAAAACACCTCTGTTTTTTTCCAAAATTTAGGATGTGTCCACGTTGCGCTTTGGGGTGTTTCCTGTCGCCGGCGCTAGGCCTACCCACGCAAGTGAGGTATCATTTTTATCGGGAGACTTGGGGGAACGCTGGGTGGAAGGAAATTTGTAGCTCCTCTCAGATTCCAGAACTTTCTGCCACAGAAATGTGAGGAACATGTGTTTTTTTAGCCTAATTTTGAGGTTTGCAAAGGATTCTGGGTAACAGAACCTGGTCCGAGCCCCGCAAGTCACCCCTCCTTGGATTCCCCTAGGTCTCTAGTTTTCAGAAATGCACAGGTTTGGTAGGTTTCCCTAGGTGCCGGCTGAGCTAGAGGCCAAAATCTACAGGTAGGCACTTCGCAAAAAACACCTCTGTTTTTTTCCAAAATTTAGGATGTGTCCACATTGCGCTTTGGGGTGTTTCCTGTCGCCGGCACTAGGCCTACCCACACAAGTGAGGTATCATTTTTATCGGGAGACTTGGGGTAACGCTGGGTGGAAGGAAATTTGTGGCTCCTCTCAGATTCCAGAACTTTCAGACACAGAAATGTGAGGAACATGTGTTTTTTTAGCCACATTTTGAGGTTTGCAAAGGATTCTGGGTAACAGAACCTGGTCCGAGCCCCGCAAGTCACCCCTCCTTGGATTCCACTAGGTCTCTAGTTTTCAGGAATGCACAGGTTTGGTAGGTTTCCCTAGGTGCCGGCTGAGCTAGAGGCCAAAATCTACAGGTAGGCACTTCGCAAAAATCACCTCTGTTGTCTTCCAAAAATTTGGATGTGTCCACGTTGCGCTTTGGGGCGTTTCCTGTTGCGGGCGCTAGGCCTACCCACACAAGTGAGGTATCATTTTTATCGGGAGACTTGGGGGAACGCTGGGTGAAAGGAAATTTGTGGCTCCTCTCAGATTCCAGATCTTTCTGCCACAGAAATGTGAGGAACATGTGTTTTTTTTAGCCAAATTTTGAGGTTTGCAAAGGATTCTGGGTAACAGAACCTGGTCTGAGCCCCGCAAGTCAACCCTCCTTGGATTCCCCTAGGTCTCTAGTTTTCAGAAATGCACAGGTTTGGTAGGTTTCCCTAGGTGCCGGCTGAGCTAGAGGCCAAAATCTACAGGTAGGCACTTCGCAAAAAACACCTCTGTTGTCTTCCAAAAATTTGGATGTGTCCACGTTGCGATTTGGGGCGTTTCCTGTCGCGGGCGCTAGGCCTACCCACACAAGTGAGGTATCATTTTTATCGGGAGACTTGGGGGAACATAGATTAGCAAAACAAGTGTTATTGCCCCTTGTCTTTCTCTACATTTTTTCCTTCCAAATATGGGAGAGTGTGTAAAAAAGACATCTATTTGAGAAAAGCCCTGTAATTCACATGCTAGTATGGTCACCCCGGAATTCAGAGATGTGCAAATAACCACTGCTCCTCAACACCTTATCTTGTGCCCTTTTTGGAAATACAAAGGTTTTCTTGATAGCAATTTTTTACTCTTTATATTTCAGCAAATGAATTGCTGTATACCCGTTATAGAATGAAAACGCACGTCAGGGTGCAGCTCATTTATTGGCTCTGGGTTCCTCGGGTTCTTGATGAACCTACAAGCCCTATATATCCCCGCAACCAGAGGAGTCCAGCAGACGTAACGGTATATTGCTTTCGATAATCTGACATTGCAGGGAAAAGTTACAGAGTAAAACGTAGAGAAACATTTATGTTTTTTTCACCTAAATTTCAATATTTTTCTTTTTCAGTTGTTATTTTCTGTAGGAAACCCTTGTAGGATCTACACAAATGACCCCTTGCTGAATTCAGAATTTTGTCTAGGTTTAATAAATGTTTAGGTTTCTGGGATCCAGCATTGGTTTCATGCCCATTTCTGTCACTGACTGGAAGGAGGCTAAAAGCACAAAAAAATTCAAAAATGGGGTATGTCCCAGAAAAATGCCAAAATTGTGTTAAAAAATTGGGTTTTCTGATTCAAGTCTGCCTGTTCCTGAAAGCTGGGAAGCTGCTGAGTTTAGCACTGCAAACCCTTTGTTGATGCCATTTTCAGGGGAAAAACCACAAGCCTTCTTCTGCAGCCACTTTTTCCAATTTTTTTTGAAAAAAACAAAATTTTCCCTGTATTTTGGCCAATTTCTTGGCCTCTTTCAGGGGAACCCACAAAGTCTGGGTACCTCCAGAATCCCTAGGATGTTGGAAAAAAAGGACGCAAATTTGGCTTGGTTAGCTTATGTGGACAAAAAGTTATGCGGGCCTAAGCGCGAACTGCCCCAAATAGGCAAAAAAAGGCCTGGCACAGGAGGGGGAAACGGCCTGGCAGCGAAGTGGTTAAAGAAAAAACAAATTTGTGTGTATATATATATATGGACAAGAAGGCTCCATGAACCCTCCTGATCTTGTCCTGATATCTGATTGGCTGCCAACACTTCAACAAGGAAGGAAGTGTAGGCAGCCATGTTGAGATTTGGCTTCTGTAAAAAGTAAGAAAAGGGGTGAAGGTAGGGACAACCTGACTCTTAGCTCTGGTGCTGGGGTCCCAAAGGGTCCCCCCAGAGCAAAAAAGCATTTTTTTAAAAACATATTGGTGGGAGATGCAGCAGATCCACAGATCTGTGCAAAATTCCCCCCAAAAAGAGACCAGGTCCTGGGGGCATTAACATTTTTAATGCAGGGGGCCACCCTCCCCCCTGCAGCCCTGGGGACTACCACCACCTCCCGGGGGGCTAATATTTTAGGAAATGTGGGGGGAACCAGGCCCCCCATGGCTCTGGGGACTGCCACCTCCCCAGGGCCGAATGTTTAATGAAATGCGGGTGGGCTGCCTGCCCCCCGCAGCCCAGGAGATTCACTTGTTATAGTTATAGTTATCTGAAGTAACTATAGTTACCTTAGGGCACGAGTTATAGTTACTTGAGATAACTCTATGACAGATGAATTTCCATGGTTTTGTACATTTGAAATGTGAGCCTAACTATAACGTCCCTGTAACCTTTGTTTTTTTGAGTGAATATCTGTTTTTTTAATTCTATTTCTTAACATATAACATTCCTGCAACCTTTGTATTTTTTGTATATATATATATACATATATATATATATATATATATATATTTAAATATATATATATAAAAACAAAGAATTCTCACATCACTGCACAAGTCCAATTATTTCTCCTTTATTTCATTCGCATAGCCACCAACGTGTTTCAACTCACTTGGAGTCTTGATCACGGTAGTGAGTCCCTCTACTATTTTTGCAAACAATCTAGGAAGCTAGCAATGATTCTTTGGTTTAGCAATGGTGAAACAAGATGAACGGGGTGGACACAGAGCTTTGAGATTAAGACAGTTGGAGAGCAAATACATTATTCAATTACGGACTAAGACCCCAGGAGGTCTGAATGCTGATGAGGAACTTTTTGTTCATTTCATTGATTCAAAATGAAAAATAGTTTGAATTGATAGTAATTGGGAAGAATTAGCTATTCATATGATTCATAGTCCTGCCAGGACTTACAAAGTGATTTCTAAAAGGTGTAAATCAACCCTCTGGTAGCTTGGCACAGACTAGTCAGGATTAACTTAAGGGGCAATGTGTTAAGTATTTGTGAAACTCGTCAAACAGTAAAAACACCATAAAAAAGATACCACACTGGGTAAAAAGTGGAGCTTAATTTAGTTAACAAATCATGACCAAAATTACAAAAATCCAATAAGTAGAACCAGAGATATGAATTTTCAAAGAATAAATGCTGAAAAGCATAAAGCAGCATCCAGGGTTAACGGGTTAGCGCTAGACGAGTCAAATTTGAAATGGATGGATGGAGCATGGGTCAGATACAATGACCAGCTATGGCACACTGAAACAGTACCCCGGAGATGTGTCGAGAGCGACAGCAAGACGTGAGGAGTAAAGAAGGTGATGCACTGGTTTAGGTCCTGAGAACGTAGGCGATGCATCAGCTCCGAACTGCGCAAAGTCAGAGATGCTTCGGTATTTGAGGTAATGTGTCATGCAGTTGGCAAAGCAGTCTTCCTGATCCTTGCAGGGATGCCCCAAAGAGTATCCCTGTAAATGATTGTGAATTGAGAAAAGTACAAAAAAATAAACTTAGGTGGAGCTCTATGTATGCATTTTTGGTGATCGTGTCTATCCTGTATGTCTTTCAGAAGTGGGCAAACACATTTTTTTTTAAAAGTCACACTTTGCTGATATCTGACGAAATCAATACGTTCATATTTGACTTAAAATATACAGTGCCATGTCAAGTGATAAATAATTTATTTCAACTTCAGCAGAATATTGTACATAAAGTCATATTATGCTAATTTACACTGCAAAATGTCATATAATGTAACTTACGTTTAAAATATAGCAAATTCTTATGAATTGTAAAATGAAACGTGTTACCAGCACCTGTTATACAGCCTCCCAAAGTAGAAATTAAACAATAACTCATTAAGAAAAAGTTTTAGCAACTTTCAAATTGGGACTCCTACATAAACTTACAGAATTTAGATCAATATATTTTTAAAGTCTATTAACCGAGTTGATTTACAACAAGACATACTTGTAAATTACTGCACTGAAGGAAATAAATAATTAGTATCCAATATCGTTTTAAACTGATAGACACAATCAGAGATTCAATGAATGCCATATCACAAATGGAAAACAAAATAATAGACAGAGGCGCTGATTTAAGAAAAGTGGAGCTTACCCAGTGCAGCGCCACTTTTCTTGCACCCCATAGCGCCCACCTTACCCCGCCATGTGTGAGCCGTATCTAAGATACGGCGCACCATGGTGGTAGTTATGGTAACTAGCATCAACATTTTTGACGCTAGTTCGGAGCTTTGCAACATTAGCATAAAAAATTATGACGCTGGTAACGCGTCCTTTTATGTTAATTTATTACACATTAGGACTCGTTTTAGGCCAATGAATCTTGTGACCCAGTGGAGAGACACCGTAGGACGAGATAACTGATCAAAATGTCAAGCAATATATCAATAATGTCATCAATATTTTCCACCACAATGCACTTTACTTTGGTCAAAGACATTAATCAATTTGTCGACGCAACCATGACCTTTCAGCCATGAATAACCACACCTTTAATAGAATTTTATGAATTTTATTGTCTATTGATTACAATCTACGAGCAAAAGAGTTAATCTCAATACCAAGAAGCATAATAGCATAGTCACGATATGACAACTGTGATAAGATTTCATTAATGCAAGAATCACAAACAACAGAACATAGCACGGCGTAAACATAGATCAGAACACAGCAGATGTCATATATGTGTCAGTCCAGCATAGCATAATATCAGTCGTTTGTCTATTTTACGTCAGTCTAAGTGAACTCCTATCCTAACCACTGATTAGCATTAGCATGTTGGGCTTCATGCAAAACAATTTAGAACACCAATTTGGAAAACATCTAGCTATGGTCTCTATCAAAACGAGCAGTTGGTACCTAGAAAGGAAAAGCAAACAGACAAATTACAAATTGCATTGTCATAATTACCCTCCAAGGATTAGGTCAGCACACAGGATCAGTCTTCGTCTTCAGGACATCAGTCAAAACGCCATCATTCTAAACTCAACTAAAGGCCAGGGGAAACTTCCCTCATAAGGAGGAGAGGTGAAGAAATGGGCAGTCTGTGGATGAGGATGGTTTTAATAAGTCTCAAAGTCACCAAACAGAGTGACAGAGTTTCTGGATAAAATCAATAGCATTCCCTACCTAGTTCCAATGACCCTTCTGTGACATGGGTTTTTATCCCTTTTTCATAGTACATTCTCCCAAAATTCTATTGGACATTTACTATACCCCATTATCTTTAACCTATCAAATTAAACATTAGGTAATCCCAATTGTCACCCCACAATTACTCATAACACTTTGATTGGTCTTCACAATTGACGTCTTCGGAGGTGGCACGTCCGGTGTTACTTCATACCTTGGCACGTCTTCTCGGGTCAGCAGTTCCATTGTCCATTGGTCTAAACGTCCTTGTACATTACATTAATCTACATTTGTTTCAATTTGTTATACCAAACTTAAACCAAGGCACCAAATGTGTGCTTGGGAACGGAATCACAAAGATACATTCATCTTCCAAGTTGAAGGAAAAAGAACATTTGCAGGGTCATGGCCCTTTGCGAGTCAGCACACTGGAAAACAGAAAAATGCATTTAATATGAGAGCTGGGCAGCTAAAAACCCACAGCTCACGCTAACTTAAGGCCTATAAGATTTTCAATATAAATGCAATATCATAATTGTTAATATAAACTTGATTAATCATAACATGAACAATTTTACTCATCATTATTAGTTTGCGTATACATTGGTGGCCACACACCGTAGTCATAATACAAGTGCACGTTTAACCCCTTCGCTGCCAGGCCTTTTCCCCCTCCTGTGCCGGGCCTTTTTTTGCCTATTTGGGGCAGTTCGCGCTTAGGCCCTCATAACTTTTTGTCCACATAAGCTAACCAAGCCAAATTTGCGTCCTTTTTTTCCAACATCCTAGGGATTCTAGAGGTACCCAGACTTTGTGGGTTCCCCTGAAGGAGGCCAAGAAATTGGCTAAAATACAGTGAAAATTTCGTTTTTTTCAAAAAAATTGGAAAAAGTGGCTGCAGAAGAAGGCTTGTGGTTTTTCCCCTGAAAATGGCATCAACAAAGGGTTTGCGGTGCTAAACTCAGCAGCTTCCCAGCTTTCAGGAACAGGCAGACTTGAATCAGAAAACCCAATTTTTCAACACAATTTTGGCATTTTACTGGGGCATACCCCATTTGTGCTATTTTTTGTGCTTTCAGCCTCCTTCCAGTCAGTGACCGGAATGGTCATGAAACCAATGCTGTATCCCAGAAACCTAAACATTTCTGAAAAGTAGACAAAATTCTGAATTCAGCAAGGGGTCATTTGTGTAGATCCTACAAGGGTTTCCTACAGAAAATAACAGCTGAAAAAGAAAAATATTGAAATTGAGGTGAAAAAAACATCAATTTTTCTCTACTTTTTACTCTGTAACTTTTCCCTGCAATGTCAAATTATCGAAAGCAATATACCGTTACGTCTGCTGGACTCCTCTGGTTGCGGGGATATATAGGGTTTGTAGGTTCATCAAGAACCCGAGGAACCCAGAGCCAATAAATGAGCTGCACCCTGCAGTGCGTTTTCATTCTATACCGGGTATACAGTAATTCATTTGCTGAAATATAAGGAGTAAAAAATAGCTATCAAGAAAACCTTTGCATTTCCAAAAAGGGCACAAGATAAGGTGTTGAGGAGCAGTGGTTATTTGCACATCTCTGAATTCCGGGGTGACCATAGTAGCATGTGAATTACATGGAATTTCTCAAATAGATGTCTTTTTTACACACACCCCTATATTTGGAAGGAATAAATGTAGAGAAAGACAAGGGGCAATAACACTTGTTTTGCTATTCTATGTTCCCCCAAGTCTCCCGATAAAAATGATACCTCACTTGTGTGGGTAGGCCTAGCGCCCGCGACAGGATATGCCCCAAAACACAACATGGACATATCACAGAAAACAGAGCTGTTTTTAGCAAAGTGACTACCTGTAGATTTTGGCCTCTAGCTCAGCCGCCACCTAGGGAAACCTACCAAACCTGTGCATTTCTGAAAACTGGAGACCTAGGGGGATCCAAGGAGGGGTGACTTGCGGGGCTCGGACCAGGTTCTGTTACCCAGAATCCTTTGCAAACCTCAAAATTTGGCTAAAAAAACACATGTTCCTCACATTTCTGTGGCAGAAAGTTCTGGAATCTGAGAGGAGCCACAAATTTCCTTCCACCCAGCATTCCCCCACGTCTCCCGATAAAAATGATACCTCACTTGTGTGGGTAGGCCTAGCGCCCGCGACAGGATATGCCCCAAAACACAACGTGGACATATCACAGAAAACAGAGCTGTTTTTAGCAAAGTGACTACCTGTAGATTTTGGCCTCTAGCTCAGCCGCCACCTAGGGAAACCTACCAAACCTATGCATTTCTGAAAACTAGAGACCTAGGGGAATCCAAGGAGGGGTGACTTGTGTGGCTCGGACCAGGTTCTGTTACCCAGAATCCTTTGCAAACCTCAAAATTTGGCTAAAAAAACACATGTTCCTCACATTTCTGTGGCAGAAAGTTCTGGAATCTGAGAGGAGCCACAAATTTCCTTCCACCCAGCGTTCCCCCACGTCTCCCGATAAAAATGATACCTCACTTGTGTGGGTAGGCCTAGCGCCCGCGACAGGATATGCCCCAAAACACAACGTGGACATATCACAGAAAACAGAGCTGTTTTTAGCAAAGTGACTACCTGTAGATTTTGGCCTCTAGCTCAGCCGCCACCTAGGGAAACCTACCAAACCTGTGCATTTCTGAAAACTACAGACCTAGGGGGATCCAAGGAGGGGTGACTTGCGGGGCTCGGACCAGGTTCTGTTACCCAGAATCCTTTGCAAACCTCAAAATTTGGCTAAAAAAACACATGTTCCTCACATTTCTGTGGCAGAAAGTTCTGGAATCTGAGAGGAGCCACAAATTTCCTTCCACCCAGCATTCCCCCACGTCTCCCGATAAAAATGATACCTCACTTGTGTGGGTAGGCCTAGCGCCCGCGACAGGATATGCCCCAAAACACAACGTGGACATATCACAGAAAACAGAGCTGTTTTTAGCAAAGTGACTACCTGTAGATTTTGGCCTCTAGCTCAGCCGCCACCTAGGGAAACCTACCAAACCTATGCATTTCTGAAAACTAGAGACCTAGGGGAATCCAAGGAGGGGTGACTTGTGTGGCTCGGACCAGGTTCTGTTACCCAGAATCCTTTGCAAACCTCAAAATTTGGCTAAAAAAACACGTGTTCCTCACATTTCTGTGGCAGAAAGTTCTGGAATCTGAGAGGAGCCACAAATTTCCTTCCACCCAGCGTTCCCCCACGTCTCCCGATAAAAATGATACCTCACTTGTGTGGGTAGGCCTAGCGCCCGCGACAGGATATGCCCCAAAACACAACGTGGACATATCACAGAAAACAGAGCTGTTTTTAGCAAAGTGACTACCTGTAGATTTTGGCCTCTAGCTCAGCCGCCACCTAGGGAAACCTACCAAACCTATGCATTTCTGAAAACTAGAGACATAGGGGAATCCAAGGAGGGGTGACTTGTGTGGCTCGGACCAGGTTCTGTTACCCAGAATCCTTTGCAAACCTTAAAATTTGGCTAAAAAAACACATGTTCCTCACATTTCTGTGGCAGAAAGTTCTGGAATCTGAGAGGAGCCACAAATTTCCTTCCACCCAGCGTTCCCCCACGTCTCCCGATAAAAATGATACCTCACTTGTGTGGTTAGGCCTAGCGCCCGCGACAGGATATGCCCCAAAACACAACGTGGACATATCACAGAAAACAGAGCTGTTTTTAGCAAAGTGACTACCTGTAGATTTTGGCCTCTAGCTCAGCCGCCACCTAGGGAAACCTACCAAACCTATGCATTTCTGAAAACTAGAGACCTAGGGGAATCCAAGGAGGGGTGACTTGTGTGGCTCGGACCAGGTTCTGTTACCCAGAATCCTTTGCAAACCTCAAAATTTGGCTAAAAAAACACATGTTCCTCACATTTCTGTGGCAGAAAGTTCTGGAATCTGAGAGGAGCCACAAATTTCCTTCCACCCAGCGTTCCCCCACGTCTCCCGATAAAAATGATACCTCACTTGTGTGGGTAGGCCTAGCGCCCGCGACAGGATATGCCCCAAAACACAACGTGGACATATCACAGAAAACAGAGCTGTTTTTAGCAAAGTGACTACCTGTAGATTTTGGCCTCTAGCTCAGCCGCCACCTAGGGAAACCTACCAAACCTGTGCATTTCTGAAAACTAGAGACCTAGGGGGATCCAAGGAGGGGTGGCTTGCGGGGCTCGGACCAGGTTCTGTTACCCAGAATCCTTTGCAAACCTCAAAATTTGGCTAAAAAAACACATGTTCCTCACATTTCTGTGGCAGAAAGTTCTGGAATCTGAGAGGAGCCACAAATTTCCTTCCACCCAGCGTTCCCCCACGTCTCCCGATAAAAATGATACCTCACTTGTGTGGGTAGGCCTAGCGCCCGCGACAGGATATGCCCCAAAACACAACGTGGACATATCACAGAAAACAGAGCTGTTTTTAGCAAAGTGACTACCTGTAGATTTTGGCCTCTAGCTCAGCCGCCACCTAGGGAAACCTACCAAACCTATGCATTTCTGAAAACTAGAGACCTAGGGGAATCCAAGGAGGGGTGACTTGTGTGGCTCGGACCAGGTTCTGTTACCCAGAATCCTTTGCAAACCTCAAAATTTGGCTAAAAAAACACATGTTCCTCACATTTCTGTGGCAGAAAGTTCTGGAATCTGAGAGGAGCCACAAATTTCCTTCCACCCAGCGTTCCCCCACGTCTCCCGATAAAAATGATACCTCACTTGTGTGGGTAGGCCTAGCGCCCGCGACAGGATATGCCCCAAAACACAACGTGGACATATCACAGAAAACAGAGCTGTTTTTAGCAAAGTGACTACCTGTAGATTTTGGCCTCTAGCTCAGCCGCCACCTAGGGAAACCTACCAAACCTGTGCATTTCTGAAAACTACAGACCTAGGGGGATCCAAGGAGGGGTGACTTGCGGGGCTCGGACCAGGTTCTGTTACCCAGAATCCTTTGCAAACCTCAAAATTTGGCTAAAAAAAACACATGTTCCTCACATTTCTGTGGCAGAAAGTTCTGGAATCTGAGAGGAGCCACAAATTTCCTTCCACCCAGCATTCCCCCACGTCTCCCGATAAAAATGATACCTCACTTGTGTGGGTAGGCCTAGCGCCCGCGACAGGATATGCCCCAAAACACAACGTGGACATATCACAGAAAACAGAGCTGTTTTTAGCAAAGTGACTACCTGTAGATTTTGGCCTCTAGCTCAGCCGCCACCTAGGGAAACCTACCAAACCTATGCATTTCTGAAAACTAGAGACCTCTAGGGGAATCCAAGGAGGGGTGACTTGTGTGGCTCGGACCAGGTTCTGTTACCCAGAATCCTTTGCAAACCTCAAAATTTGGCTAAAAAAACACATGTTCCTCACATTTCTGTGGCAGAAAGTTCTGGAATCTGAGAGGAGCCACAAATTTCCTTCCACCCAGCGTTCCCCCACGTCTCCCGATAAAAATGATACCTCACTTGTGTGGGTAGGCCTAGCGCCCGCGACAGGATATGCCCCAAAACACAACGTGGACATATCACAGAAAACAGAGCTGTTTTTAGCAAAGTGACTACCTGTAGATTTTGGCCTCTAGCTCAGCCGCCACCTAGGGAAACCTACCAAACCTATGCATTTCTGAAAACTAGAGACATAGGGGAATCCAAGGAGGGGGTGACTTGTGTGGCTCGGACCAGGTTCTGTTACCCAGAATCCTTTTGCAAACCTCAAAATTTGGCTAAAAAAAACACATGTTCCTCACATTACTGTGGCAGAAAGTTCTGGAATCTGAGAGGAGCCACAAATTTCCTTCCAGCCCAGCGTTCCCCCACGTCTCCCGATAAAAATGATACCTCACTTGTGTGGGTAGGCCTAGGCGCCCGCGACAGGATATGCCCCAAAACACAACGTGGACATATCACAGAAAACAGAGCTGTTTTTAGCAAAGTGACTACCTGTAGATTTTGGCCTCTAGCTCAGCCGGCCACCTAGGGAAACCTACCAAACCTATGCATTTCTGAAAACTAGAGACCTAGGGGAATCCAAGGAGGGGTGACTTGTGTGGCTCGGACCAGGTTCTGTTACCCAGAATCCTTTGCAAACCTCAAAATTTGGGCTAAAAAAACACATGTTCCTCACATTTCTGTGAGGCAGAAAGTTCTGGAATCTGAGAGGAGGCCACAAATTTCCTTCCACCCAGCGTTCCCCCCACGTCTCCCGATAAAAATGATACCTCACTTGTGTGGGTAGGGCCTAGCGCCCGCGACAGGATATGCCCCAAAACACAACGTGGACATATCACAGAAAACAGAGCTGTTTTTAGCAAAGTGACTACCTGTAGATTTTGGCCTCTAGCTCAGCCGCCACCTAGGGAAACCTACCAAACCTATGCATTTCTGAAAACTAGAGACCTAGGGGAATCCAAGGAGGGGTGACTTGCGGGGCTCGGACCAGGTTCTGTTACCCAGGAATCCTTTGCAAACCTCAAAATTTGGCTAAAAAAACACATGTCCCTCACATTTCTGTGGCAGAAAGTTCTGGAATCTGAGAGGAGCTACAAATTTCCTTCCACCCAGCGTTCCCACCACATCTCCCGATAAAAATGATACCTCACTTGTGTGGGTAGGCCTAGCGCCCGTGACAGGATATGCCCCAAAACACAACGTGGACATATCACAGAAAAGAGAGCTGTTTTTAGCAAAGTGACTACCTGTAGATTTTGGCCTCTAGCTCAGCCGCCACCTAGGGAAACCTACCAAACCTATGCATTTCTGAAAACTAGAGACCTAGGGGAATCCAAGGAGGGGTGACTTGCGGGGCTCGGACCAGGTTCTGTTACCCAGAATCCTTTGCAAACCTCAAAATTTGGCTAAAAAAACACATGTCCCTCACATTTCTGTGGCAGAAAGTTCTGGAATCTGAGAGGAGCTACAAATTTCCTTCCACCCAGCGTTCCCCCAAGTCTCCCGATAAAAATGATACCTCACTTGCGTGGGTAGGCCTAGCGCCGGCGACAGGAAACACCCCAAAGCGCAACGTGGACACATCCTAAATTTTGGAAAAAAACAGAGGTGTTTTTTGCGAAGTGCCTACCTGTAGATTTTGGCCTCTAGCTCAGCCGGCACCTAGGGAAACCTACCAAACCTGTGCATTTCTGAAAACTAGAGACCTAAGGGAATCCAAGGAGGGGTGACTTGCGGGGCTCGGACCAGGTTCTGTTACCCAGAATCCTTTGCAAACCTCAAAATTTGGCTAAAAAAACACATGTCCCTCACATTTCTGTGGCAGAAAGTTCTGGAATCTGAGAGGAGCTACAAATTTCCTTCCACCCAGCGTTCCCCCACATCTCCCGATAAAAATGATACCTCACTTGTGTGGGTAGGCCTAGCGCCCGTGACAGGATATGCCCCAAAACACAACGTGGACATATCACAGAAAAGAGAGCTGTTTTTAGCAAAGTGACTACCTGTAGATTTTGGCCTCTAGCTCAGCCGCCACCTAGGGAAACCTACCAAACCTATGCATTTCTGAAAACTAGAGACCTAGGGGAATCCAAGGAGGGGTGACTTGTGTGGCTCGGACCAGGTTCTGTTACCCAGAATCCTTTGCAAACCTCAAAATTTGGCTAAAAAAACACATGTTCCTCACATTTCTGTGGCAGAAAGTTCTGGAATCTGAGAGGAGCCACAAATGTCCTTCCACCCAGCGTTTCCCCACGTCTCCCGATAAAAATGATACCTCACTTGTGTGGGTAGGCCTAGCGCTCGCGACAGGAAACGGACCAAAACACAACGTGGACACATCAAATTTTTTCATGGAAAACAGTGCTTACCTGTGGATTTTGGCCTCTAGCTCAGCCGGCACCTGGAGAAACCTAGCAAACCAGCGCATTTTTGAAAACTAGAGACCTAGGGGAATCCAAGATGGGGTGATTTGCGGGGCTCTGACTAGGTTCTGTTACCCAGAATCCTTTGCAAACATCAAAATTTGGCCCAAAAACACTTTTTCCTCTCATTTCGGTGACAGAAAGTTCTGGAATCTGAGAGGAGCCACAAATTTCCTTCCACCCAGCGTTCCCCTAAGTCTCTCCATAAAAATGGTACCTCACTTGTGTGGGTAGGCCTAGCGCCCACAAAAGGAAATGGCCCAAAACACAACGTGGACACAACATATTTTTTCACAAAAAACAGAGGTGTTTTTTGCAAAGTGCCTACCTGTGGATTTTGACCTCTAGCTCAGCCGGCCCCGGGGGGGGCGGAAATGCCCTAAAATAAATTTGACCCCCCCCTGCCCAGGAGCGACCCTTGCCTACGGGGTCGCTCCCCCTGCGTGACATTGGCGTCAAACAACAAATCCCCGGTGCCTAGTGGTTTCTGCCCCCTTGGGGGCAGATTGCCCTAAAATTGACCAATCTGCCCCCAAGGGGGGGAGAAATGGTCTAAACACACTTTGCCCTCCAGGGGAGCGACCCTTGTCTGATGGGTCGCTCCCCATCTCTAAAAAAACAAACAAACAAACAAAAAAACACAAAAAACAAATTTGTCCTGGCGCCTACAGGTTTCTGCCCCCCCTGGGGGCAGATCGGCCTAATAATAGGCCGATCTTCCCCCAGGGGGGTCAGAAATGGCCTAAAATAAATTTGCCCCCTGAACCTCCACCCCCCCCGGGAGCGACCCTTGCCTACGGGGTCGCTCCCCCTGCGTGACATTGGCGCCAAAAAACAAATCCCCGGTGCCTAGTGGTTTCTGCCCCCTTGGGGGCAGATTGACATTAAATCGACCAATCTGCCCCCAGGGGGGCAGAAATGCTCTAAATACAGTTTGCCCCCCAGGGGAGCAACCCTTGTCTGATGGGTCGCTCCCCATCTCTAAAAAAAAACACACAAAAAAAATGTGCCCTGGCGCCTACAGGTTTCTGCCCCCCCTGGGGGCAGATCGGCCTAATAATAGGCCGATCTTCCCCCAGGGGGGGCAGAAATGGCCTAAAATAAATTTGCATCCCCAAGGAGCGACCCTTGCCTACGGGGTCGCTCCCCCTGAGTGACATTGGCGCCAAAAAACAAATCCCCGGTGCCTAGTGGTTTCTGCCCCCTTGGGGGCAGATTGAAATAAAATCGACCAATCTGCCCCCAGGGGGGCAGAAATGCTCTAAATACAGTTTGCCCCCCAGGGGAGCAACCCTTGTCTGATGGGTCGCTCCCCATCTCTAAAAAAAAACACACAAAAAAAAATGTGCCCATGCGCCTACAGGTTTCTGCCCCCCCTGGGGGCAGATCGGCCTAATAATAGGCCGATCTTCCCCCAGGGGGGGCAGAAATGGCCTAAAATAAATTTGCATCACCAACCCCCACCCCCCCACCAGGAGCGACCCTTGCCTACGGGGTCGCTCCCCCTGCGTGACATTGGCGCCAAAAAACAAATCCCCGGTGCCTAGTGGTTTCTGCCCCCTTGCGGGCAGGTTGACCTAAAATCGACCCATCTGCCCCCAAGGGGGGGCAGAAATGCTCTAAATACAGTTTGCCCCCCAGGGGAGCAACCCTTGTCTGATGGGTCGCTCCCCATCTCTAAAAAAAAACACACAAAAAAAATGTGCCCTGGCGCCTACAGGTTTCTGCCCCCCCTGGGGGCAGATCGGCCTAATAATAGGCCGATCTTCCCCCAGGGGGGGCAGAAATGGCCTAAAATAAATTTGCATCCCCAACCCCCACCCCCCCACCAGGAGCGACCCTTGCCTACGGGGTCGCTCCCCCTGCGTGACATTGGCGCCAAAAAACAAATCCCCGGTGCCTAGTGGTTTCTGCCCCCTTGGGGGCAGATTGACATAAAATCGACCAATCTGCCCCCCGGGGGCAGAAATACTCTAAATACAGTTTGCCCCCCAGGGGAGCAACCCTTGTCTGATGGGTCGCTCCCCATCTCTAAAAAAAAACACACAAAAAAAATGTGCCCTGGCGCCTACAGGTTTCTGCCCCCCCTGGGGGCAGATCGGCCTAATAATAGGCCGATCTTCCCCCAGGGGGGGCAGAAATGGCCTAAAATAAATTTGCATCCCCAACCCCCACCCCCCCACCAGGAGCGACCCTTGCCTACGGGGTCGCTCCCCCTGCGTGACATTGGCGCCAAAAAACAAATCCCCGGTGCCTAGTGGTTTCTGCCCCCTTGCGGGCAGGTTGACCTAAAATCGACCCATCTGCCCCCAAGGGGGGGCAGAAATGCTCTAAATACAGTTTGCCCCCCAGGGGAGCAACCCTTGTCTGATGGGTCGCTCCCCATCTCTAAAAAAAAACACACAAAAAAAATGTGCCCTGGCGCCTACAGGTTTCTGCCCCCCCTGGGGGCAGATCGGCCTAATAATAGGCCGATCTTCCCCCAGGGGGGGCAGAAATGGCCTAAAATAAATTTGCATCCCCAACCCCCACCCCCCCACCAGGAGCGACCCTTGCCTACGGGGTCGCTCCCCCTGAGTGACATTGGCGCCAAAAAACAAATCCCCGGTGCCTAGTGGTTTCTGCCCCCTTGGGGGCAGATTGAAATAAAATCGACCAATCTGCCCCCAGGGGGGCAGAAATGCTCTAAATACAGTTTGCCCCCCAGGGGAGCAACCCTTGTCTGATGGGTCGCTCCCCATCTCTAAAAAAAAACACACAAAAAAAATGTGCCCATGCGCCTACAGGTTTCTGCCCCCCCTGGGGGCAGATCGGCCTAATAATAGGCCGATCTTCCCCCAGGGGGGGCAGAAATGGCCTAAAATAAATTTGCATCACCAACCCCCACCCCCCCACCAGGAGCGACCCTTGCCTACGGGGTCGCTCCCCCTGCGTGACATTGGCGCCAAAAAACAAATCCCCGGTGCCTAGTGGTTTCTGCCCCCTTGCGGGCAGGTTGACCTAAAATCGACCCATCTGCCCCCAAGGGGGGGCAGAAATGCTCTAAATACAGTTTGCCCCCCAGGGGAGCAACCCTTGTCTGATGGGTCGCTCCCCATCTCTAAAAAAAAACACACAAAAAAAATGTGCCCTGGCGCCTACAGGTTTCTGCCCCCCCTGGGGGCAGATCGGCCTAATAATAGGCCGATCTTCCCCCAGGGGGGGCAGAAATGGCCTAAAATAAATTTGCATCCCCAACCCCCACCCCCCCACCAGGAGCGACCCTTGCCTACGGGGTCGCTCCCCCTGCGTGACATTGGCGCCAAAAAACAAATCCCCGGTGCCTAGTGGTTTCTGCCCCCTTGGGGGCAGATTGACATAAAATCGACCAATCTGCCCCCCGGGGGGCAGAAATACTCTAAATACAGTTTGCCCCCCAGGGGAGCAACCCTTGTCTGATGGGTCGCTCCCCATCTCTAAAAAAAAACACACAAAAAAAATGTGCCCTGGCGCCTACAGGTTTCTGCCCCCCCTGGGGGCAGATCGGCCTAATAATAGGCCGATCTTCCCCCAGGGGGGGCAGAAATGGCCTAAAATAAATTTGCATCCCCAACCCCCACCCCCCCACCAGGAGCGACCCTTGCCTACGGGGTCGCTCCCCCTGCGTGACATTGGCGCCAAAAAACAAATCCCCGGTGCCTAGTGGTTTCTGCCCCCTTGCGGGCAGGTTGACCTAAAATCGACCCATCTGCCCCCAAGGGGGGGCAGAAATGCTCTAAATACAGTTTGCCCCCCAGGGGAGCAACCCTTGTCTGATGGGTCGCTCCCCATCTCTAAAAAAAAACACACAAAAAAAATGTGCCCTGGCGCCTACAGGTTTCTGCCCCCCCTGGGGGCAGATCGCCCTAATAATAGGCCGATCTTCCCCCAGGGGGGGCAGAAATGGCCTAAAATAAATTTGCATCCCCAACCCCCACCCCCCCACCAGGAGCGACCCTTGCCTACGGGGTCGCTCCCCCTGCGTGACATTGGTGCCAAAAAACAAATCCCCGGTGCCTAGTGGTTTCTGCCCCCTTGCGGGCAGGTTGACCTAAAATCGACCCATCTGCCCCCAAGGGGGGGCAGAAATGCTCTAAATACAGTTTCCCTCCAGGGGAGCGACCCTTGTCTGATGGGTCACTCCCCATCTCTAAAAAAACAAACAAACAAAAAATAAAAAAATAAAAGAAAAATTTGCCCTGGCAACAAGAGGTTTCTGCCCCCCCCCGGGGGCAGATCGGCCTAATAATAGGCCGATCTGCCCCCAGGGGGGCAGAAATGGCCTAAAATAAATTTGCCCCCCCAACCACTACCCCCCCACCAGGAGCGACCCTTGCCTACGGGGTCGCTCCCCCTGCGTGACATTGGCGCCAAAAAACAAATCCCCGGTGCCTAGTGGTTTCTGACCCCTTGGGGGCAGATTGACATAAAATCGACCAATCTGCCCCCAAGGGGGGCAGAAATGGTCTAAACACAGTTTGCCCCCCAGGGGAGCAACCCTTGTCTGATGGGTCGCTCCCCATCTCTAAAAAAACAAACAAACAAAAAAAAAAACATTTGCCCTGGCGCCTAGAGGTTTCTGCCCCCCCTGGGGGTAGATCGGCCTAATACCAATAGGCCGATCTGCCCCCAGGGGGGGCAGAGATGGCCTAAAATAATTTTGTCCCCCCCACCCCCCCCGGGGAGCGACCCTTGCCTACAAGGTCGCTCCCCTTGCGTGACGGCGCAAAAAAAAGATCCCTGGTGCCTAGTGGTTTCTGCCCCCCTTGGGGGCAGATTGACCTAAAATCGGCCGATCTGCCCCCAAAGCGGGCAGAACTGGCCTAAATACATTTTGCCCCTCCAGGGGAGCGACCCTTGTCCAAGGGGTCGCTCCCCATCTGTAAAACGAAAAAACAAAAAAATCCCTGGTGCCTAGTGGTTTCTGCCCCCCTTGGGGGCAGATCAGCCGAATCAAAATAGGCTGATCTACCCCCCAGGGGGGCAGAAATGGCCTAAAATAACCCCCCACCCCCCCCAGGGAGCGACCCTTGCCCAAGGGGTCGCTCCCGTTGCGTGAAATTCGCGCGCAAAAAAAACTCCCTGGTGTCTAATGGTTTCTGCCCCCCTTGGGGGCAGATTGGCCTCATCAAAATAGGCCAATCTGCCCCCAAGGGGGGCAGAAATGGCCTAAATATAATTTGCCCCCCAGGGGAGCGACCCTTGCCTAAGGGGTCGCTCCCCACCTACAAAAAAAGAAAACATCACAAAAAAAAAAAAAAAAAAAAAAAAGGTCCCTGGTGCCTAGAGGTTTCTGCCCCCCCTGGGGGCAGATCTGCCTAATAATAGGCCAATCTGCCCCCAGGGGGGGCAGAAAAGGCCTTCCTAAAAAAATGCCCCCCTGGGAGCGACCCTTGCCCAAGGGGTCGCTCCCTTTTGCCAATTTCATTGAGAAAAAAAAAATCCCTGGTGTCTAGTGGGGTTTCAAAAGCCGGATTGCAAGCAATCCGGCTTTTGAAACCTGTGAGAGACTTCAAAGGGAAGGAAATACATTTCCTTCCCTTTTGAAGCCTCTCGGGGCCTCCCCCAGTGATTGAAAGAGAAATGCAAAAGCATTTCTTTTTCAATCGCGCTGGAAGCAGAGCTTCCAGCGCGATGGGGGAGACCCTGTGACTAATCAGCGCGCGCTCGCGCGCTGACGTCACAGGGGGGGTTGGGGGGGTCGGGGGTGGAAGGGGAAGGGCTTCCCCTTCCATCCCTGACTTTGGGGGGGTGGGGGGAAGCACACAGAGGGAGCGAGAGCGCTCCCTCTGGGCTGTGTGCCGAGGACGTAGTGGTTACGTCCTCGGCACAGCAGCACTGTGCCGCAGGACGTAACCACTACGTCCGCGGCACAGAAGGGGTTAAGCAAAACCGCTAGTATTGTCGTTTTCTATGTAGCATAGTTATGCATTAATATATAAATGTTTCATGTTAATATAGATTATATAAACTACGCTCTCTCAACGCTAATCCTGCAAAGCCCATTGAGGCCCCTGGAAAACAATGCCATGCCTCCTTTTATCACCTGCTCTGAGCATGCGTTAAAAGTGCTGAAATAAATGACGCAAAAAAATCTTTTCGACTTCTTTGTGCCATTTTTTCGCCCTCCCCCCCAACGAGCTACATGTACCTAAACGCTGATAAAGCATTGAGGAGGTTAGATTTTCCATGTCGTTTATGCTTTCTTAAATTCTATGTGAGTGGGTGTTTCCGCACCTGAATTTCGTCTTTGGGGGAAGTGAGAATCAATTTTCCCAGTTGCAAAATCTGCAGAAAGTTATTGTCTGCTCAAAGCAGGAGATATGTGTATGCATTGAACCCCATGGAATTGCGAATTCCTCAGGAATTACACCCCGAGTATCAGGAGAATCTGCACCAATCATCTAAATTCCGATTGGTTTTTCTTAGTAGCAGGACATACCAAGTGGTGATGAAACGTCCGCGCTCCTGGATTCTCTGCACAAATATCCATCAAATATTGGTGCCCTGATCAATCACATTTCCCATGCTCAACAACACTTCAAGACCCAAACATAAACACTCATATACTACATAATTGTTTAAATAAGGCTTTCTCAACTCGATTCATTTTTTTGCCAATGTCAACACAAAATAAGACTCCTTAAATCAACCTGTATAATCTGCTGTCACGAAAATTGAATCGAGAAACATGTTAGAGTGCTGCAGAATTTTCAAGGCCTTGCAAAATGTATTTTAGTAATTAGTGCGTTTTTCTACTAAAATATTTGTTTACATTTTTCTGCAAAAAAATAAAGTAAAATGATTGCCAAATTCTTTGATAAACAGTTCAAAAACCTTTTACTACTAATTTCGATGAGTAAAGCTTCAATAGCTAAAATTGAATGTCACGATCTGAGTTAGGAAAAATATTTATCATCATAATCAGACTTTCAAAATGCATACTATGACCCTAAGTGATTTTTTAGAGATGCTTCTCTTTTATCCTCGATGTATTAAATTTGTCCTCGGACATTAAAAAAAACACATAGAATCTTAGTACCTACTGATACATTGTCATTAATGTAATGCCTAAGAAAACAGTGGTTTATAATTATGAACATTTAGCAGCCGTAAACTTACAAGCGAGAAAAATAATTGTACTCCTTTTGCAATATAAGTTAATTTTTTCAGCTCTTTCGCGCTGATTATTTATTAAAACTTAGGATCCATAGCCACAGATGGTTTTTAAAGCCTACCCGTAATGGTGTGTGGAGATACTCTGAATACAATGCTACGTGCTTGCCGAGGACTTAAGTAACCAATTTTAACAATTACGGTAATACAGGAGGAGCAGGCAGACGCATATTCCACAGTGAGATAAGAGAGGTAAGTAGGGCTATGAGTGCCATTATGTTCCAATAGAGTGGGAGTGATTTGTAGCATTAAACTTTTCTCAGTTTCTTGTTCCAACAGGTGTTTTATCTGATAGGAACAATGCCAAGTGTAATTTGTCTAACAGTTTTACATCAGTATCACAAATTAATTGGCTGACAGAGCTCTCCCAAATTTCAGTCTTTATATTGAGAACATTTTCAACTTTGTGTGTTTTAGATATTTTACTACAAAAGCATATAATTATGAAAATAAATCTCAGCATTTCTGAAAAATATTTTTCATTTCATTTACAAATGTAGTTCTCTGCATTTAAAAAAGTTATGAACATTTTCCTGAAAATATAACTCTCTGTTTATCATAAATGTATGTTTCATAAAAATAGGCCCTTGGAATTCACTCTACTCACATTCTTATGTAATTCATATGCACGCATTTGAGAGAATTTCATGGGCAAAAGAGGTATGGGAAAGACTATGAGCACTCTGTATCTCTAGTATCTTACATTCAGTATATGTGTTTTAGGTGCCTAAATAAAAATAGACAGTATAGTTCTAATTCATCTATAAAAACGTCAAAACATGGACGAAGATTTAGCTCCCTTTCTGAACATACTTGTATGGGTATATTTGCTGTTCACCAACATTTCCAGTAGTAGGCCTTCAAAGCTTTATGAAGGTTTGATAGTCTAGTGAGGCTGATCATTCTTAAAGGGCTTTCTCAAGAACTGAGTCTGTGTGAGCATGCATAAAGGTAGATCAAATACTAACCAATGCGTAATCAGTCTGTACATCCATTAAGTATGTAGAGATTATAAGGAAGGTCATTTTACCTCATGAAAGTATCAGATTGAGCTCTATCCACTGCTGAATCTGTATGTTTATCATGAGGGTGAGTAAGGATGTTTATTATCTAGAACTGTGAATTGAAGAAAGTAAGCATGGATATTTGTTTAAAAAGTGAGTCAGTAGCTGAATTAATAGATGTTAATAATCTGTGCCTTTTCAAAAGGGAACCAGTGAATTAGTAAAATCCAAGTCAATCAACATACTTGTGAATGGACATTTTCATTGGATGTGCTAGTCTGGCTATTAATAAAAACTCTTCTGTGCATTACAAGGGAATAAGGTAATTTGACCATTTATTACCTTGACCCTGATTCACAAACCTTTTTTAGGCACAGGTAAAACATGTCCCTGAAGATTGTCTTATGGTATGTGTAGGAAACAACCATCTTGCGAATCAGTTTCCCACAATTTTGCCCTATTATGCTGGACTTAGAATTCAGTGCACCTTACTCCTGCTAATATGGAGAGAAGTCCCTTTGCTCCCCTTCCAAACATGGTTAAATTGGCTTACCCCGATTGACACATTTTACTTGCCTACAAGTTTCTAGTACATGGTGTAGAAAATGCATCCAGAGCCTACAAGGTTGTGGACTGCAGCACCTACTGTGCCATACACTGTGTGGACCTGAAAAACATAGCTTCCGGCCTATGATGTGTAGTCTGACTGTAGCAGCCCAAAAGCCTGCAGTCAAACCTGTCAAAATAAATATTTCTGACAGTCAGGACACCCTGCTCTTAAATTTTAAATAAGTATGTATAAATAAATATTAATACCCATTGTTACCCACAAAGTAGCATGCCTGATATTTAAAGTTGTCAGGTTTCTCCAGTGACAAACCTTCAAAAGCTAGTTTCACTGCCAGGGCTTTTGCTGGATCCTGTAAAATGTTAAAGTACAGATTATACACTTTATTCTGTTCCTTTTGACAGGAAACGGCCTGTGTTGAAAGTAGCATGGTAACGCTCATCTACAGGTAAGTGACTTTAGTTGTAGTTGGATTCAGTTGCAGGAAAAGAGCAGTGAATGACAGCCGGCAGCAGAAATACTACAAATAAGCCATTTCTCTAACCACACTATTCAAAATTTAGCCCATTTCCACCTTCAAGTGGAATCTTAAGATGGAATATTCATAGGATGCAAAACACCTGCCTTTCTATCCCAAAATTTAGAGACCAAAACACATAAATTATGAATACATAGCATGTTAAAAACAACAACATATTATTTCTACTAGGATACGTTTAGGGCAATGCTCAAAATCAACATCAATATAATTTTGATACATGTATACTATTTCCCCCAAAACACCATCCCAATCAATGTTAATTGAATAAATAAAAATTAATTAATTAGCAAAAACTTCACTCTGTCTGGTAATCTATCAATTGTGCAGGTGTTCTATTGACTCTTTGACTCCTCCTTAAAGTAATACCATTGGAGGCTAATCTGCAAGAGGTATCTAAAAGACCATTCTTTGCATTTATAGTGCCATCACACAAGGAAAGAACACTTTCCCTCACACTAGGAACAGGATTTACATCAAGGGATACTGCATATGTATCTTCATTTATACTAGAGGGTATACATTCTTTCTGACAACTGCAAACTGATATTCTGCAGAGATTTCACACTGACCCACATTCCACACATACCATGCCACTGAATAGTTCAACAACTTTATGAAGTTTCGACCCCTTGGAACCTAGCAGGTAATGTAACTCTCACCCAACACTAAACCTATTGCTAGAAGTACCCTTACTCCTCCTTGCTAACACTAACCCATTTCTTGTTTATGCATTTAAACTCTCTCTCTATTCCAAAAAATGGAATCATGACTATTTCCACGCAATCCTGCCTTTTTCACATCATTTTTAAGCCACCATGGAGCTAATCATGTGCTAGGTTTGTGTCCTCTCAATATTTCAATTGGAGAAAAATCAATAACTATTTGTATTGATTGATTACCCTGTTAAAGCATTCCACCAGACCATTGTTTTCGTAAAGACTTTTTATGAGTCACCTATCATCTCTCTAAATGTGATCTGAATTTAGCACTGGTAAACTGTGGACCATTTTCTGAGACAAGAGACTTCTGGAATTTCCTCTCTGCAAAACACATTTTCCAGGAAACTAATTATCATATTGAATGTAAAGTTTTCAACCAGATTCATTTCCTGCCTTAGAAAAGATATACCCACAAGATAATTGGCATAAGTTTCCTTCCTCAAGGATACAGAGAAGGGAATTTGGATATCCACAACAATCTTAAACAAGGCTATTCTGGCTGCGCCACCAGAAAGGAAGGTAAACTACACACCTTGGATCACTTATCACTCGCTGCAAAATTCACCATCTCTCACAAACTTGTAGGTAATTTCACCCACCTTGGCCACCAAAAAATATTCACAAATATGTTGTTTAGTAGCAGATATTCCAAAGTGCCCTTCATGACTCTGTGTTACTATCATAAGTCTAGGCACATGAGAAGGCACAGCTTTATCTTCCCTCATGACTACACCATGTAGCCAACCAAGTTCACCTTAAATCTTTGCATATGATCTAATTTCACCACTTAATCTCATTTCGTCCGGCCAATGCCCTGTAAGCACATCTGAGCATCTGAGCATCCTTAAAATACTTTAATCCACTCTTTCTCTATACATGAATATCCAATTCAATCATTACATCAGATACTTTAAAAACCACCCCACTCTTCTGCTAATCATCAGATAATGTGTCAGTTAGTAAGGGCAATCATGACATACAATTAGCATGTTTCATACACTTCCCTGTACCATGATCAACATCAAGTTGATCATTCTGTAGTCATGCAGCTATTTGGGATGCCAGCATCCTACTTCCTACTGGAGAGAGCATATTAATAAGTGATTAATGGCAGTTCTTAGTATAAAGGTGGTTCCCCAGAAAAACATACATAGGGCCTGCTTTAAGAAAAGTGGTGCTGCATTTAATGCAGCACCACTTTGTATGCACCCCTTAGCGCCCCCCTAATTCCACGTTGTGTTCACCATAGTTAGCATATGGCACAGCATGGCAGTAGTTAGCGAACAAGCATCAACATTTTTGACACTAGTTTGGCCCTTTGCAGGATTAGCTTCAAACATGTTGATGCTAATCTTGCAAAGTACATTACGGCCCATTATAAATAGTGGTGTGCCTCCTTTTAACACCTGCTCCGTGCAGGCGTTAAAAATGCTGAAATAAATGTTTTAGATTATGGCACAGGCATAATGTGTCAAAAGGGGTTACAAAGTGGTGCAATGCATGTATTGTGCCACTTTGTAAATCAGGCGTGATGATTTTGGCCTTGTTAGGCCACATTAGTGTTAAAAAAATGACACTAATGTGGCGCAAATCAGGACCACATATTGTTTAGCCACCCATGTGCAAGCTATCAATTCTCTTCCTATCTCTGAATAATTGTTCTGTATCCCTTAATGCTCTGGAGCCATATGCAACCATCTATGTTTTCTGTTCGTGTGTTCCAAAATTGTAACAAGTACACAACCACTTGCATCTACTGAGACCGTACATTTTCCCAATTACAAATGGTTTCAAGCTAGCAGCATTCACCATATCCAATTGAAGTAGCTCAAAATCCTTCTTCTGTTCACTCTTGAGTAAGAACATGATGGGTTCTAGTTTCATGGCATAAGCATAAATGAACTTAGTAGCCACGCTGTCGGCAGCCTTCAAACGGACATGGCTTGCGGTTCAGTGCAGCATGGCTCAGCGTGGCTCGGCACAGCTCTCGGAGCATTCATGGCTCCTCCTCTCTGCATCTGCAGCGTCCTCTCAGCGTTTCTGCATTCCATCAGCAGATGAGAAAACGGGTGCGGGTAGCCGATTGGGCTGCATTCTCTCGGCCACCAGTCTGTCTAAAGCTCACAGATCCTGAGGTACACTCACCACCAAGACAAACCGGCCACCACTATCCTCCACTATCCTCCAGCTGCTACATTAACTTAGAATAATACTCTAGAATACAAACAAATGATATTAGCTGTTCCTTTCTTGTGGGTTCAGATGTCTCAAAACATTTTTCACAACATAAGTTTTGGTCTAATACCTTCACTGGAGATGGGGTGGCCTAAATTCTTAATTTTCAGAGATCTAAAATTACATTTTTAAAATTTAAGAGTTAAACTCTTCTTGTATAAAGCTTGGAGAAACATCCCTAGTCATAGATCATGCTCCTGGATATCTTTTCCAAAGGCATGAATATCATCCTGGAATTCTGTGACCCCCTTCTAAGCCCTATAAAGTTTTCTTCATTACACACATTGAATACAAGAGCAGCACTTGCAAGACCACAAGACAGGCGTCTAGCTCAAGGATTCCTTCCGAAATTATAAATGCAGTAAGTGCTCTGGAGTTCTCTTCTAACACTACCCGGTGTGAGGCACTTCAGAGGTCTAAAGTTCTAAAACATAGCTACAATCCTGAAGGTTGATAACATTTCTTGCATATTTGGTAAAGAATGGCAAACAATCCATTCAGCATTGTTAAGACTTTTTAAGTCCACACAAACAAAGTTCTCTTGAGATTTAGAGTGAAAGCACCATAGGGGCCTTGCAAAGTGAAGATTCAATTAATTCAACTGTTTCTTCTTTAAATAGATCTGGCAAATTTTCCTTCAGCTTCTCTCTATGGGACAGTGTTACATTACAAACCTTGAGTCTAATGAGTACAGCTCCATCCTTCAGTTTAATGCAATGCTCGAATCTTTTATGATGACCTAGAATCTATAAAAAAATCTTTGAAATTATTTTTTTAGACTTAAAATATATCTGCTATTCTCTACTAACTAATTCTCAGAGACAACACACCCATCCTTGTGTCATGATCAACAACAGAAACTGGTGTGTTAGCCCTAGGGTCCAATCTAATGCCCATCTCTTCCTCATGCGGCCATCTCAGATTAGCATCACCCTTACCAGCCTTATACTCATTCCCACAGGATCTGTGACCTTTGAAGCTTATTTTTGACCAAAAATATCCTAAGATTTTTATGTGTTGCCTAGTGTAACCTTTCGGGAGAATATCAGTAGGTAGTATTTTTTGTCTTACACACATGGTTCATGCCAAGAATCATGCAAGCATTATTTGCAATCATCTTCACATGAACACCATCAAGTGAATTTAGACACTTACCTTTACACTTTCTCTCCACTCCTTCACTTAATACCAACCTTGGGTCAAAATTGACTTGCTCATCAATTTCAAGTGACACCAAACTAATTTTCCCTTCTTTACACACTCTCCCAGAACTTCTGTTCTTCCTAAACTTATTACAAAATGTGTCACTGGCCGTACAATTCTCCATATGCGCAGCTGCTGCCTCATCTATCTATTAGAGTTACATTTGCCTTCTCCTTTCTTAATATTTTTATCCCACTTCTTTTTCTTATTGATAATGTTCACTTCAACACATGAGTTGTGAAGACCTCTAATTTCTTTGAGTGGTCATTCTTTTTTGCTAGTTCAGTGGTGGCAGCGAGTGTTAAATTTGGGGTGGCCCATTGATGCTCCTGTATCTTTTTAATGTTAGTCCTCCGAAATGGTTGGTCACAGAGAACTTGATCATAGTTGATTGTTTCAAACTCATAGGTAGCTGACAATGGGCCTGAATTAGATCTTGGCAAAGGGGAATACCCTGTCACAAACATGACGGATATCCCGTCCTCCGTGTTGCGGTCCAATCATATCCCATGGAGATCCTAATGCAGTGGATATCTGTCACTTTTGTGACTGAGTATTCCATTTGCTGAGCCCTAAAGCAGGCCCAAGTGTTCTAGGTGCAGCTATATAATCTCAAATGCTCTTCCGCATAGTTTGCCTCCATGAGCAGAATCAACATACATGGCCGATAGAAGCTTGCTGCTCCTGGTTTCAGTGTATATCGTCGTTGTTGTTGGAAAGTAGCACCCCAATGCTCATTTAGAGATAAAAGCCTTTATTTGTAGTCTAATTAAACTATCAGGAAAACAGCAGCAAACACAATTAACAGCAGAGGCACCACAAACAATCCCTCTCTCTAATCACACTTTTCAAAAGTCTCCCCACGTTTCACCTTCATGTGGAATCCTACAATGGAATATGCACCGGATCCCACAGCTAGAATAGTCATTCAAAGTCTAGTCCATATTTCTCAAAAATCCAATCCATTGGTGAAGTTGAATATTTATTATGTGGTAAACAATACTTTTACAAAATTATACTTTACCTATCTGAGCCTCAGTTCGTCTAATTAGCATTAGCCTGGGACACCTAAACTGCGAGAGCCTCCCTGTCATTGAAGTACAACAACTGCTCCAATAGCAGAGACAATAGCCTGGTTGTGGGGTAGTGTTTTCTTTTCCTTTGAGGAAGGGTAGTTGGTGTGGACACAGGAACTTCATTAACTTGTAAAAAGCCCAGGTGAGGCCTGGGCTTTCATGGAAAAATGTCAAGTGAGATCTGGAAGATGGCAAGCCTTTGTTGCCAGACCTACATCAGCCAAGCTGGCTTCAATCCCAATGGGTGGGAAACTGTCCCCAAACTAATATGGAGTGGACACAAGGGAGGGGGATTCCCATTTCCCTGGCCATACCCCTGAGTGGACACAAGGGCCCTTCACAAGGGATTAATGATTATCCCCACCATGCACTGTATATGTAAGGTGCAATGTCTGGTTGTTTGCAGTAGGACAAATAGGAACAGAAGGAAAAGTGGGCAAAGTTACCCCAGGGAACTTTTACACTATTGATTAGAGAGGAGCCAAGGATCACCCCCAGCCCTGGCTAGTGTCATTCAGGAATGTGGTACCTTTGGGAACTTTGCTCAATAAATCTTTGGAGCAGCAGAAAATCAGAAAGAAGGTTTGACTTTGCTTGAAGTAACTCCAGGGGAGGTTACAGGGATGGATCTCCTTTGTCCTGTACTCAAGATAAAGAAGTGAAGTCAAAGGGTAACTGAGCTGACCTCCTGTATAGCTAAAGAGACACAAAAAGCCAAATAACTACCTTTTTCTGGATTCCCAGTCTCAACTGGACCTGACCTGGACCTTGCTCCAGGCTTTTGCTGGCTCAAGCTCTAAAGTTGTAAGAGCCTTCTTTAGGTGGGGACATACTTTACAAAGTTTAGGGACTTACAACTTTGTAAACTACTGTATGTCCCCTCCTAAAGGACTTACAAAAATTCTGACTTCCAGCTGCCGGACTATTAGGGCCAACCACTGGAGTCGATTCAGTAAAGGCTCAACTTTGCCGGGCTGTAAAGACAGGTTTGTCCCATTGGAGACCCTCCAAACCAACAAATTTCAGTGGGCCTTCAATGAGAAGGTGTTCCCCCTTGTGGTGCCCTTGTTGAATAAAGCTCGCTTCATTGCCCCCTGGAGGAAAATAACTTTCATTTCAGAGACTAAGGGCCTGATTTAGATGTTGGCAGTAACGGTCCCGCTATCAACTTTTCAACAATGAACCCACCTGCCGCCGTGACGGTCTGTCCGCAGTATTTAGATGTTGGAGACAAAAGACCACATTTAAACCACCATCTCCACCTAGAAACATTGGCTACATCAGTGGTGGTAAAGAAAAAAGGGGATGCCGACGGGATCGCATCCAGCTTTCCCACTGTGCAGATTTAGATACGCCTTACCACCAAGAAAGAAGTGGTGGCCCAACCGCCACTCCTTAGTTGGTAGATTGGGGGAGTGGATGAAAACTCACCTTTTTATCACTTTGCCCTGTCCTCAACTGGCCACGACTGGACAACACCTGTCCTCGCTGCTGTCACTGACTCATGGAGAAAACACAACCCCCCCTTATTGCCGGACTACAAGGTAGAGATCCTGCATTGGCAGGGCATGTTGGGTGGGCACTACATGTGTGGTGGAGACCACTGGAGCCATATACATATCACAGTATTTTGTTTTATCACTTTGACATGCATATGCATATGTGGGGGACACATGTGGGTCAGACATGGGTGGGGACACACGGGTTCACAACACATATTGCACAGATACACAACTATCATTATGGTGCTAGTATTCATAGGCAAATGAATGCTGGAACTACAATGATGTGCACATTGCATGTTGTACCATGGGTTGTGTGTGTGTAGGTACGTGTATGTGTGTATGCAATGCGATTGGCTGGGCGAGGGAGGGTGTGTGTGTGAGTGTGCTTTTGTAACTGAGTGTGTAGTTGTGTTGTTTGCTGTGGTTGTGTGGTTTGTGGGTGCAATGTCAATGATGTGTGTATGTTGTGGCATGAATGTGTGTTAACCCCTTCGCTGCCAGGCCTTTTCCCCCTCCTGTGCCAGGCCTTTTTTTGCCTATTTGGGGCAGTTCGCGCTTAGGCCCTCATAACTTTTTGTCCACATAAGCTAACCAAGCCAAATTTGCGTCCTTTTTTTCCAACATCCTAGGGATTCTAGAGGTACCCAGACTTTGTGGGTTCCCCTGAAGGAGGCCAAGAAATTGGCCAAAATACAGTGAAAATTTCGTTTTTTTCAAACAAATTGGAAAAAGTGGCTGCAGAAGAAGGCTTGTGGTTTTTCCCCTGAAAATGGCATCAACAAAGGGTTTGCGGTGCTAAACTCAGCAGCTTCCCAGCTTTCAGGAACAGGCAGACTTGAATCAGAAAACCCAATTTTTCAACACAATTTTGGCATTTTACTGGGGCATACCCCATTTGTGCAATTTTTTGTGCTTTCAGCCTCCTTCCAGTCAGTGACAGGAATGGTCATGAAACCAATGCTGGATCCCAGAAACCTAAACATTTCTGAAAAGTAGACAAAATTCTGAATTCAGCAAGGGGTCATTTGTGTAGATCCTACAAGGGTTTCCTACAGAAAATAACAGCTGAAAAAGAAAAATATTGAAATTGAGGTGAAAAAACCATAAATTTTTCTCTACGTTTTACTCTGTAACTTTTCCCTGCAATGTCAGATTATCAAAAGCAATATACCGTTACGTCTGCTGGACTCCTCTGGTTGCGGGGATATATAGGGTTTGTAGGTTCATCAAGAACCCGAGGAACCCAGAGCCAATAAATGAGCTGCACCCTGCAGTGCGTTTTCATTCTATACCGGGTATACAGCAATTCATTTGCTGAAATATAAGGAGTAAAAAATTGCTATCAAGAAAACCTTTGCATTTCCAAAAAGGGCACAAGATAAGGTGTTGAGGAGCAGTGGTTATTTGCACATCTCTGAATTCCGGGGTGACCATAGTAGCACGTGAATTACAGGGAATTTCTCAAATAGATGTCTTTTTTACACACACTCCTATATTTGGAAGGAAAAAATGTAGAGAAAGACTAGGGGCAATAGTACTTGTTTTGCTAATCTATGTTCCCCCAAGTCTCCCGATAAAAATGGTACCTCACTTGTGTGGGTAGGCCTAGCACCCGCGACAGGATATGCCCCAAAACACAACGTGGACACATCACAGAAAACAGAGCTGTTTTTAGCAAAGTGACTACCTGTAGATTTTTGCCTCTAGCTCAGCCGCCACCTAGGGAAACCTACCAAACCTGTGCATTTCTGAAAACTACAGACCTAGGGGAATCCAAGGAGGGGTGACTTGTGTGGCTCGGACCAGGTTCTGTTACCCAGAATCCTTTGCAAACCTCAAAATTTGGCTAAAAAAACACATGTTCCTCACATTTCTGTGGCAGAAAGTTCTGGAATCTGAGAGGAGCCACAAATTTCCTTCCACCCAGCGTTCCCCCACGTCTCCCGATAAAAATGATACCTCACTTGTGTGGGTAGGCCTAGCACCCGCAACAGGATATGCCCCAAAACACAACGTGGACACATCACAGAAAACAGAGCTGTTTTTAGCAAAGTGACTACCTGTAGATTTTGGCCTCTAGCTCAGCCGCCACCTAGGGAAACCTACCAAACCTGTGCATTTCTGAAAACTAGAGACCTAGGGGAATCCAAGAAGGGGTGACTTGTGTGGCTCGGACCAGGTTCTGTTACCCAGAATCCTTTGCAAACCTCAAAATGTGGCTAAAAAAACACATGTTCCTCACATTTCTGTGACAGAAAGTTCTGGAATCTGAGAGGAGCCACAAATTTCCTTCCACCCAGCGTTCCCCCACGTCTCCCGATAAAAATGATACCTCACTTGTGTGGGTAGGCCTAGCGCCCGCGACAGGATATGCCCCAAAACACAACGTGGACATATCACAGAAAACAGAGCTGTTTTAAGCAAAGTGACTACCTGTAGATTTTGGCCTCTAGCTCAGCCGCCACCTATAGAAACCTACCAAACCTGTGCATTTCTGAAAACTAGAGACCTAGGGGAATCCAAGGAGGGGTGACTTGCGGGGCTCGGACCAGGTTCTGTTACCCAGAATCCTTTGCAAATCTCAAAATTTGGCTAAAAAAACACATGTTCCTCACATTTCTGTGGCAGAAAGTTCTGGAATCTGAGAGGAGCCACAAATTTCCTTCCACCCAGCGTTCCCCCACGTCTCCCGATAAAAATGATACCTCACTTGTGTGGGTAGGCCTAGCGCCCGCGACAGGATATGCCCCAAAACACAACGTGGACATATCACAGAAAACAGAGCTGTTTTTAGCAAAGTGACTACCTGTAGATTTTGGCCTCTAGCTCAGCCGCCACCTAGGGAAACCTACCAAACCTGTGCATTTCTGAAAACTAGAGACCTAGGGGAATCCAAGGAGGGGTGACTTGTGGGGCTCGGACCAGGTTCTGTTACCCAGAATCCTTTGCAAATCTCAAAATTTGGCTAAAAAAACACATGTTCCTCACATTTCTGTGGCAGAAAGTTCTGGAATCTGAGAGGAGCCACAAATTTCCTTCCACCCAGCGTTCCCCCATGTCTCCCGATAAAAATGATACCTCACTTGTGTGGGTAGGCCTAGCGCCCGCGACAGGATATGCCCCAAAACACAACGTGGACATATCACAGAAAACAGAGCTGTTTTTAGCAAAGTGACTACCTGTAGATTTTGGCCTCTAGCTCAGCCGGCACCTAGGGAAACCTACCAAACCTGTGCATTTCTGAAAACTAGAGACCTAGGGGAATCCAAGGAGGGGTGACTTGTGTGGCTCGGACCAGGTTCTGTTACCCAGAATCCTTTGCAAACCTCAAAATTTGGCTAAAAAAACACATGTTCCTCACATTTCTGTGGCAGAAAGTTCTGGAATCTGAGAGGAGCCACAAATTTCCTTCCACCCAGCGTTCCCCCATGTCTCCCGATAAAAATGATACCTCACTTGTGTGGGTAGGCCTAGCGCCCGCGACAGGATATGCCCCAAAACACAACGTGGACACATCACAGAAAACAGAGCTGTTTTTAGCAAAGTGACTACCTGGAGATTTTGGCCTCTAGCTCAGCCGCCACCTAGGGAAACCTACCAAACCTGTACATTTCTGAAAACTAGAGACCTAGGGGAATCCAAGGAGGGGTGACTTGTGTGGCTCGGACCAGGTTCTGTTACCCAGAATCCTTTGCAAACCTCAAAATTTGGCTAAAAAAACACATGTCCCTCACATTTCTGTGGCAGAAAGTTCTGGAATCTGAGAGGAGCTACAAATTTCCTTCCACCCAGCGTTCCCCCAAGTCTCCTGATAAAAATGATACCTCACTTGCGTGGGTAGGCCTAGCGCCGGCGACAGGAAACACCCCAAAGCGCAACGTGGACACATCCTAAATTTTGGAAAAAAACAGAGGTGTTTTTTGCGAAGTGCCTACCTGTAGATTTTGGCCTCTAGCTCAGCCGGCACCTAGGGAAACCTACCAAACCTGTGCATTTCTGAAAACTAGAGACCTAGGGGAATCCAAGGAGGGGTGACTTGTGGGGCTCGGACCAGGTTCTGTTACCCAGAATCCTTTGCAAACCTCAAAATTTGGCTAAAAATACACATGTTACTCACATTTCTGTGGCAGAAAGTTCTGGAATCTGAGAGGAGCCACAAATTTCCTTCTACCCAGCGTTCCCCCAAGTCTCCCGATAAAAATGATACCTCACTTGCATGGGTAGGCCTAGCGCCGGCGACAGGAAACACCCCAAAGCGCAACGTGGACACATCCTAAATTTTGGAAAAAAACAGAGGTGTTTTTTGCGAAGTGCCTACCTGTAGATTTTGGCCTCTAGCTCAGCCGGCACCTAGGGAAACCTACCAAAACTGTGCATTTCTGAAAACTAGAGACCTAGGGGAATCCAAGGAGGGGTGACTTGCGGGACTCGGACCAGGTTCTGTTACCCAGAATCCTTTGCAAACCTCAAAATTTGGCTAAAAAAACACATGTCCCTCACATTTCTGTGGCAGAAAGTTCTGGAATCTGAGAGGAGCTACAAATTTCCTTCCACCCAGCGTTCCCCCAAGTCACCCGATAAAAATGATACCTCACTTGCGTGGGTAGGCCTAGCGCCGGCGACAGGAAACACCCCAAAGCGCAACGTGGACACATCCTAAATTTTGGAAAAAAACAGAGGTGTTTTTTGCGAAGTGCCTACCTGTAGATTTTGGCCTCTAGCTCAGCCGGCACCTAGGGAAACCTACCAAACCTGTGCATTTCTGAAAACTAGAGACCTAGGGGAATCCAAGGAGGGGTGACTTGCGGGGCTCGGACCAGGTTCTGTTACCCAGAATCCTTTGCAAACCTCAAAATTTGGCTCAAAATACACATGTTACTCACATTTCTGTGGCAGAAAGTTCTGGAATCTGAGAGGAGCCACAAATTTCCTTCTACCCAGCGTTCCCCCAAGTCTCGCGATAAAAATGATACCTCACTTGTGTGGGTAGGACTAGCGCCCACGAAAGGAAAGGGCCCAAAACACAACGTGGACACATCAAATTTTTTTATAAAAAGCAGTGCCTACCTGTGGATTTTGGCCTGTAGCTCAGCCGACACCTGAGGAAACCTAGCAAACCAGTGCATTTTTGAAAACTAGAAACCCAGGGGAATCCAAGATGGGGTGACTTGTGGGGCTCTGACCAGGTTATGTTACCCAGAATCCTTTGCAAACATCAAAATTTGGCCCCAAAAACACTTTTTCCTCTCATTTCGGTGACAGAAAGTTCTGGAATCTGAGAGGAGCCACAAATTTCCTTCCACCCAGCGTTCCCCTAAGTCTCTCGATAAAAATGGTACATCACTTCTGTGGGTAGGCCTAGCGCCCACAAAAGGAAATGGCCCAAAACACAACGTGGACACAACATATTTTTTCACAGAAAACAGAGGTGTTTTTTGCAAGGTGCCTACCTGTGGTGTTTGGCCTGTAGCTCAGCCGGCCCCAGGGGGGGGGGGGGCAGAAATGCCCTAAAAT